>NC_089521.1:2561115-3161115 GCF_963924715.1 Thunnus thynnus | reverse complement strand
TTTTTGTAGAATTGCTTGTTCCCTGCCATTTATTTGAAGGGGAAATTAGAGTTGGCTGTTACAATCAATGGGATGACAATCATGTGTGAGTCTGGGAGGCCCTGCCTTATTTAAAGAGGAGAAATCTGGGTCTTCACTATCAAAGTCTGAGCTTCACAACACAGGTTTGTGGAAGTGTGTCATAGCTCAAACAAAGGATATTTCTGAGTACCTTAGAAGAAGAGTTGTTGATGCGCACCAAGCTGGAAAGGGTTACAAAACCATTTCTAAAGAGTTTGGACTCCACCAGGCAACTGTCAGGGAGATCATGTACAAATGGAAGACATCCAACACCATTGTTACTCTCCCCAGGAATGGTCGAACAACAAAAATCACACCAAGGGTAGGTGTGTAATACTCCGAGAGGCCACAAGGGACCTCAGGGTAACGTCAAGGAAACTAAAGGTCTCTCTTGCAGTGGCTACAGTTGATGTTAATGAGTCCACAATCAGGAGAACATTGAACATCAATGGTGTGCATGGCAGGGTTGCAAGGAAAAAAGCCCCTTCTCTCCAAAAAGAACATTGCTGCTGTCTATGGTTTGCTCAAGACCATGTGAATAAGCCAGAAGGTGATTGGAACAATGTTCTGAAGATGAATGAGGCTGGAATTGATGGAATTGAACTTTTCAGCTTGAATGAGAAGCGTTATGTTCAGCAATGAGCAAACACTGCATTCCAGCATAAAAACCTTAACCCATCTGTGAAACATGGTATTGGCAGTATCATGCCTCTTTGCTGCCTCTGAACCAAGACAGCTTGCAGTCATTGAAAGAGCCACGAGTTCCGAGTTGTACCAGCACATTCTACAAGAAAATGTCAAAGTATCTGTCTGTGAACTGAAGCTCAACAGAGAGAAGGTCATGCAGTAAAACAACGACCCAAAACACAAGTTGCTCTACCAAAGAACGGTTAGAGCAGAAGAAAGATAATGTTTTGGAATGGTTGAGTCAAAGTTCTGACCTTAATCCTAAAGAAATGCTGTGAAAGGATCTGAAGCAGGCAGTTCATGCAAAGAAGCCCACCAACATCCCTGAGTTGAGAATGTTCTGTAAGGAGGAATGGGCTAAAATTCCTCCAAGCTGATGTGCAGAGCTGATAAACAGTTACCAGAAAATTTTGGTTGAAGTTATTGCTGCAAAAGGGGGTCACACCAGTTACTGAAAGCAAGGGTTCACATACTTTTGCCTCTCACAAATATGTAACTTTGAACCATGCGCCAGGCGCAGAAATATAATGACAGGAATGTAAATACATTGAATGGCTATTGCAGAAAAAATGCCGACCATAAATAATGTCAAGAACAGGCTTTGATTTACTTTGAGTGCACTTGATTTAGTAATTTATTCAGAGTGAATTTATTACATACCCACAGAATAAGTGCAATGCTGTTGTTTTTTACACCAGTTCAAACTGACATAACCATCTTCAAATAATCTTGTGGTTTATACTGGGATTTAAAGTGTGTTTCAGGACACCACTTTTAAAAATCTGGTAGGAAACAATGATGTTGGAAGATTCTTTTTACTGTGAACGAGGCTACAGATATCTGCCAAAGGGAGTTTGTACTGAAAACAGAGTACCTGTATAGGCAACCCAGCAAACATTGTTCGGACGGTGACGTCATGTCCCCAGCCAAAGTGGTTCCAGTCGGATGACAAAAACAGCAACATGCACATGAAATGCAAATCATGACACTTGAGTCAAATCGCTTTGTAGCCGATGTGTGCACATTTTTGGAATACAGATATGCATGTGTAAGTGTCAGTTTCTCCTTCTAATGAATATTAGGTCTGTTTCAATTTTGGTTTAAAAACTGTTAGCAGACATCACAGGGTGTTCTTCTTTCCACGTTCAATAAAGGTCCACTTGGACCTGACCTCAAAAACACTTCAAATAATAATAATGATAATAATTATTCTCAAAGGTTTGCTGTGCAACACATCTATGGGTGTTTTGTGTTTTATTTTTATTCATTAATTGGTTAAGAGTAGATTGTCCTAGAGGGATGTCCTCTCCACATAGAATCAACATCATTGGGCTTTATAAGTTTTTAACAGTTTAGCAACGATGTGAGCTTTATCTGGGTTAATAAAAGTTACTATATAAATAAAAGTTGACACATATCTTCATACTTTTGGTCATTCATGTTTGATATAAGCGGAGCATCAGCCAATCTCGCGAGAATACATGTAGTTCACCACGAGAGATGAGAGATGAGAGCTGAGAGTGAGCTGAGTTTGAAAAGCAACAGTAACAAAAGGACAGAAACGACGGTGCTGAAATAACGCTGTTCAGGATGTTTGCTTTTAAAGTTTTCTAATGCTCCTGCTCATGTTGATGAAGATTTAGATCCTCTGTTTTCCTCGTAGAGTTCAGACGAGGACAAGGGCCCCCCTACTTTACCCTCCTCCCACATTCTTTTTAAGTTATGAATCACTGCGTCCTTGCAAATGCCACTATTTTGCAACACTTACGGTAAAAAGACGTTTCAATCATTCATGTCCACTCTAAGACATTATGTAAAATAAAGCAGGCAAATATAAAACAGGAAGAATATTTACACTTTAATCCAATCAAAAAGGACAATAGGCTATAGACCAATTTGACTATTTCTTAATTGGATGCTTACGCCCATATGCGAAACCTATTCGGCATGCGCAGGCAACCAGCCAATCAACACATCTTTTGAAAGTTCACATGAATTTGTACTTGTTCATGTGAAGGTTCATGTGAATTGGTTAATCCATGATACCACATTGAAATGACAGGCCCAAAGCATTTCCTTTTTGAGTAAAGGCAATCGAGGTGCTCCCAAAAATTGTTTAAGCTGTTATAGGCTATGAATGACATTTTCATAACAGCATGATGATGTCGATTATTTGTCTTGTCTTGTATTAACTGATTATATATAGTTTATTATCAGCATTGTCTGTATAACAGACATGTCAGACAGGACGTTGGTTGGACCATTTTAGAAAGTAGAGCATACTAAGTTGTGATGTGGACATAGTGGATCTATAAAGCTGCAGAATGCACACTGTGTACATAAACCATAGCAGAATAGCTAAATACTGATGCTATGACATATTTCGATGTTTCTGGGATGCCCAGGAAGGACATCCAGCTGGTGGCCAGGTAACATCTTGGACATTGGCACAGTTTTCATTTTGGAACTATTTTTGAATCATAATGGGACATCCAGATAACGGTCATTCAATGTCTCAGTGTTTGCTGGGAACAGTCTATCCTTAGAAAAGAGTCGTGACTGAGAGATGTTTTGCAAATGTTTTTTTATTGACTTTTCTTAAAATATTTAAAGAAAGCCACTGTACTGAGCATGCACACTGTGTAACCACAGACCAGAACAACAATCAAACATTTTACAGCAGTATTACAGCTAAAGCCACTTTAAAAATCAATACACTTGGAAATCTGTGATTATAACACATTTAGAATACAACAAACCAGCAGCTCTCCAGGGCTAAATAATGACAGAATTACACACATACACACACTCGCACACACACACACTAGCATGTCCAAGGGAGTTCATCTATGCTATCAGCCAATCCCCACAGTGTAATCATCCAAAAGCAAAACTTGTCATATGCAAGGTTAGTTGTTTTCAAGTTTATTTTCAATAAGTGGGTGAGTCACTGCATTCTGTGGTAAGATTCTAGAAAGAATTCAATTTTTTAATTCCACTGTTGTCCCACTGGTAGCCGTCAGGGACTTTTTAAACTATAACTCCCCGCAAGCAAGCAGTTCTTGCACATGCCCACACATAGACACACACATATCAACATAGTGAAATAAGGATTTTAAAATTACATCAATTAAACTGTCAGCCAATATACACATTCGGCTTACAAAGAAAAGGTTTTTTAACTTGGAACATTTATTTCATCACCAAATGACTTGCTCCACCATCACAAAGCAAATAACTGAAAAAGCACCCACCAGAAAATGAAAAACTGTGATGTGACTGCTGTGTTTAGAGCTGGTTTCTCTGTCCCAAAGTAGCCCAAAAATCATTCAATGCAGCTTTAAATTTTAATATGGCTGCAAATGTTTTAGGCTATTTTCATTAAACATCAGCACTGCTGCATGCATGTACATATCTATATAGCACATATTGGAAAACCTAAAAAAAAATCTATAAATAAACAGGAAGAAATTAGGCTTTCTAGACGGTAATAAAGCAAACTTTTGCAAGCATAAAAACACAAATGAATTTAGTACACTAACTATGTTAAAAAGCCAATAAGGTCCAGCAGGACCAGTGCTTGCTTGCATTGCATTTCAGAAATCCCAGAAAAATAAGCGAGTAAAAACAATTTAATGATAACTCAAATGTCACTCACATTACTGCACATCATAGTTTACAGTAACTATAATGAAAGACAAAGGAACAGGTACAAGACAATATGGGCCATATTTACATGCAGCATGTTCTTCAAGAGTTTCATTTGTAAAGTTTGACTCTTTAAATGCTTCTTAGTTGTCTTTGTGTTTCATAGCTTCAGAGTGCATGTTAGCTGTAATGCTGCCGAGAAAGAAATTCATTTTACACTGACTGAGCCTCATGGGAAAAGTTATTCACACTCACATTCTCACAGTAAAGATAATGTCAGGAAGCTAATATCAGTCAACACAGTGTACAGTATACAACGTACATGTTACATGTGTATGTTAAGTTGCTAGCATGGTAGAGCGAGGAATCGGCTGGGACACATGATGATTAGTGTCAATGTTCTCATCAATTAAAGGGTAAGCTGACTTATGGGACAAGTTTATGGAAGTAAATAATGGCCACAAATACCTCAACTTAATACAACTTAAAATCACTGTGAATTTAATCACCTCTGAATAATAAATTGAATTTGTAATGGAATTTCAATACCACACCACTGAAATACAATTATACTATGGAGATAAAGTTTTTGAAATTGCGCAACTTGAATTTCTAAGAGGGGAATTCGGACCATATATATGGTTTTTAAAATAAAAAATTTCAATGATATTATTTCAGTGTTCAGAAGTGATTCAATATCACCATTAAGTGTTCAATTGCTTATAAGATTCAAATTTTTATGGACATTATTTGCTCCCATACAAGATCCCCAAAACCTGGTGTATTCCTCTATAAAATACTGATAAAAAAGAACGATAATTGTGTTTTTTGAATTGATGAATTTTACAGTTGTTCTATTACAAAGGCAAACTGCTTCTGTGTATAAAACAAGGGCATTACAATGAACAATAATTATGCAGACACACACAAAAACTATTCAAGAAACAGTAAACATTTTAGAAAATATGCCCGATAGCCATCATAAGTCAGTGGGAAGATTGATATAAATTTCATGTGTCCAGTGCATAGATGGGTTCATGACATGTTTAGCCTGGCTTTGCACAAGAAGAAAAGAAGCAGCTCATAATAATTCAAAAACTGTCTCTTTTATGTGCTTTATCTTTTTTATTCAGTGTGTAGAAATATAAATGTAATAAGGCAGCTAGCTTAGCATGAAGAACATGTTAAGCTAGGAGAGACATGCTAATCTTGAGAGGCTTTCTTTCTCAGTCTGACTCAGAAACTTATGCATGCATTTGTCATGAGCAGGCTGGATTACTGCAACTCTCTGTTTATGGGTCTTCAAAACAAAACAATCCATAGATTGCTATTTATCCAAAACTAAGCTGCATGAGTTCTAATCAGGACAAAAAGATCAGACCATATAACTCTAGTCCTCTGGAACCTTCACTGGCTACCCGTTGTTTTCAGAATACAATTCAAAATCCTCCTTTTGGTTTACAAAGCACTTGCTGGTCTGGCTCCACAGTACATCTCAGACATGCTGTCAGTTTATAATCCCAGCAGATCTCTCTGGTCACAAGGTGGAAATTCCTCCATGTGCCTCGAGCACGTTCAGAATCTGGTGAGATGGCTATCAGTACTTACGTACCTAAAGAATGTGTGATGTTTCTGTTTCTTTGCACATTTCTGCTGTTTCTTTTATTCTTTTCTTTTATCTTTTATGTAAAGCATTTTGAACTGCTTTATATGAGATGGTGCTGTACAAATAAATTTGAATTTAAGCTAAGCTAGACACCCGCTGGATTTCTGCACTTGACACACAGAGATGAAATTAATATCAATCTTCTCCTCTGACTCTGGGTAAGACACAAACATGCAACATATTCAAGGTTTGTTCCCTTAAATGATGGCTAACAAGTGTTTGCCGGACTGAGCCAACAAACATTTGTTAAATGGATTATTCTTGATGGTTCGCCTCAACATCATAAATCAATGGACTGGTTTATACATTTGGGATATCTCTGATACACTTCCCTCTGAGTCTTGAATTTAGAAACCTTATTTGGAGCCTTTCACCTCTCAGTGAAAATAAACAGGCAGTAAAATAGTATCTTTAACATCTTTACCAAAAAGCTGAGCACTCCAGCAGCTTGCCAAGGTCAGTAGCTGAGGAGTGTGTATCACTCTTACTTGTGCTATACAGTATTTTCTGAACACTCCTCATATTGTCTCTGTCAGTGAGGATGAGCAGGGTGATGAGGGATTATATGGAACAAAGTAATGGACAAAATAACCAAACAGTTTTTAATTGCACATATATGTCTTTGGTTTGTTTGTAAGCTGATAGATCACTCATAGTATAGTAACATATCTAGTTAATGTTGGCCTTGCATTAAAATGTTTCAAAAACAGAATATAAGTATAATATGTTCTAAATATATAATATGTTCTAAATACTGCCATATAACACTGACAACAATCAAATTCAGGGAGCAACAATTTTCATGTAGAGACATTTGTCATTTTCAAATCCTTTTGTTGTCTAAAAATATGAATCTCTAAATTACAGATCACAAATGTATCCTTATAAAGGAGCAAACAATCAGCAAGACACTAATAATCAGTGTCAGCATCTTTTTTGGCTAGCTGTGAGTTAACATCTAACACCCTCTTTGTGTCTTTCAGCCAGCAGGAGGTTGTCAAGTTAAATCATCAGACAACACTGGACTGTTTATGTGACTATGTACAAGAATACAGAAAAATGATCAGTGTGTAGTATTGAATGATGACTCTCATTACTGCTGTTTTTGTATTAAAAATGGTAATGATAACACTGATAATAGTTATGGTGATAATGATGATGATCATCCTCGTCATTATTTCAATGTTGATACTTTATAAATCTGATATACTTTTATCAACGCATTTTATTCAACTGATCTGTATTTTACATTTTAAAGTCCCATATTTAGCCACTCCAGTTAATGCTTGTGTTACTGGCTTATTTGTTACCACTGTCTACATTAAAAAACAAAAACAAATCTTAGCTTTAGATTTCTCTTACTAACTCAGTAAGTAACTTGTAATAACAAGGTACTTGGCTCAGCCAAAAAGCAAGTTTTATAATCAAAGGATAATGTGCAACTTTGACAGTAAAAACTACTGACAGGATTACAAGAATGAGCAGTCTCAGGTTAGCAGCAAAAGTACTTCTGTCCAGTGTTGTCATATTTAAAGACAGAATGTGTAGGATTCTGCTCTCTGTGCCTGTATGCACAGGGGTGGGGCTGAGCTCCAAACACACACACACACACACATACACACACACAGAGTGGACAGCAGAGCACAGAGTCACAGCAGACAGAACGAAACCAAATTTAGGTTATACTTTACTCGATTCGACTATGACAGCGACTACAACCGCTCACTGCTGAAAGTGCAACAAATCCGACAGTAAGGGAGACAGTATGAGCAATTTATCAAACGACTGCTGAACAAGCAGAACATTGGCACTATGTCCACCATTTTCATGGCTTCCTCTTGGATGCTTACTTACGATCTGGCACCTGGTTGCTATGTTTTTATAGTGAGGTGAAGTCCCTCCCCTTTCGCCAGATCACCATGGGACCTTATTTCAGAAAAAATATGTACGGTAGTTAATGGTGAGAGACAAATAATTTTTTGATCCTGTTTGAATTGTGCCATGAATTACACATTTCCCAATTTAAAAAGATGATTTTGTAATTCAAAAAAATCACTGTTTGTCGTAAAACTGCTGAAGTATGAAACTGTGAAAATATGTCATTAGAAAGACTACACACCTAAAAGTTGCGTAAATGACATAACTTTCTCTCTCCACAAGCTGCCCAGAGCCGCTGAAGCTAAGGCAATGCCTGTGTGTTTCGTACCGGGATGTAGTTCTTTCGTTCTTTGCTCGTTCTTTCGCTTCTTGGTTGATGAAAGGACCAGGAGTCACTGGTTAAAGCACATCAGGTAAGATACATTTGGTAACGTATATTGTGCAAGGTGAAAATTGTAGTTCACTGAGCAGTTTCACACAAAACTAAATGATACTTTACTACTTTTATGTTTATGTTTTTTAAACTGGCAAACAACATATCACTTATTCATGGCATAATTCAAATGGGATTGTTGACTACCGTACATATTTTTTCCAAAATAAGTTCCCATGGGGGACTATGAAAGGGGAGGGACTTTGCCTCTCTATAGAGTCCTGACCTCACACCCTGCGCACTATTATTGGCTGAGGGCTACACACCCACTGCCCAAAGATTTACACCCAGAAATGTCCCAAACACATAAAAATAAGAAAATACAGGCAGAGGGCAGGGTCGCTGCAGACACCTACACTGCCACACGCTTCTAGTGGGCCGTAAGTGATGATTGAGAGGTATTATTTTGTATGAGTCTATACATTGTTTTTTAGGAAAATCCTACACATTCTTCTTTCACATATTTATTTTAAGTGCTGTATCATCTTTATTATGAATCATTCCTTTATTCTATTAGATCACACTAACTTTCAAATAAACCAGAAACAACAAAATATACAATGTATACAGTGGATCAATTATTTACATTCTGCCTGATCTTTAAAACAGTTTGGTGACCTTCAAAATCTTCTAAAACTGAATTGTACTGATCTTTTGCTCAAGTTTGAGTCTGTGCTTTCCTTTGAATTAGAGAAGAATAAAGTATGTTGAGGAAAAATGTATACAGTCTCACAGCTGTAAGTAGCTTATGAGCTAATGTTTTGACAAGCTATTTTGACAAGATTTTGTAGCCGAAGGAGTAATGTTTCCATACCACTTTATGAATTCTGCCATTTTCTTATCATCTTCCTTACATGTAACCTCATTGGTCAAGGAGGAATCTACTCTATCTACCACTTTTAATCTTGAAATAAATAGATGTCACAGGTTTCTTGTCTCTTTTGTCATTACCTAAAGCAGATCCTGTGCATGAGTAATCCACAGCTGTCTTGTCACTGAATGGTAACAACTCAACTGAACTGACTTTTTTCCCCTCATTGGATGGAGATTTCAGTGAGAATTACGAGTTCATAGATATCCTACAGTGTGGTAATATGGAAATATTTACATGATTTCCTTCTGATCATTTGCTGTATGTGTGTCTGCAACATTAACTGTGTTTTCATTTGATGAAGGCCAATCCACCTTTGCATCACCAGGTGGCAACGTCTGAACTGGACCAACACCAAAACTGTAATTGGCACCATGTCTGGTGTCAGTGGAATGGTCTGCTTTCTTGCCATTGACTGCTGTTGTGTCCTGATGACTGCTTCCATTCTGCTTTGTGGTCATATCAGTGGCAGGTCTCAGGATGGATCTCCTGGCCTTTTCATCAGTTCCATTGCTATTCGCCTGGGAGGTTCGTGGGTCTCGGAGGGTGCTGAAGCCGGCCTGAATCACTGACAGTGTCCTCTGATTTCCCTCTAGCCGCTGGCAACGATACAGCCCGCGAAATGCCGAGCGGAACTTCTGAGACATGGCATTGTATATCACAGGGTTGATAGCGCTGTTGGCATAGATGCATGTCCGACAAAACAACAGGAACCAAGCATCCAGATAGGGCGTGGACACAAAAGAGTTGATCAAAACTAAAGTTCGGTAGGGCATCCACAGCAGAGCGAAGAGGATCACCACTACTGCCAGCATCTTGGTCACCTGTATGGAAGAAGCAGATACAGTACATTAAAACTCCATTGAAACTGCTATGTGTAAATAATGTGATTTAGTGAAGCCACAACCTTCCACAATGAGTGACACAGTGGTTTATGCAACATTAATTGGTGAAAACAAATTTATGAGACCCTGGGGTTCTGAAAAAGTTTTGAAAATCACATTGCTATTCACCCACAACAATCACATAAGCAGCTAAACATTTGTGCCAAAGCTCCAAGGCCCAGTGCAATATGAGCTGATGCATCGCTGTAATTTCTCTGATTAGCTCTGATTGCTTCATGATTATATAAGTCATCATCAACATGTCGGATGACGCATAAGCAGTTACCAAGAAGATTGTATGTGTGTGTGTTAGAGAGAATTTGTTCATATGTATGTGTGTACAGTAGTTTGACACCTATAATTAATATGTTGTGTACATGTTAAGGGGGGTTAACTGGCTAAATGAGTCATTTGCACAGTGAAAGACAAAAGAGAGGCAAGGCCAAGCAGGGAAAGGCAAAGGAAGGGAAAATTAAATCATGATAAAAAAAAATATAGCAAATTAGAGCACAAAACACCAAAAAGTTAAAGAACAGGAGCAAAATTAAATCAAACAAAATCATGATATAAATCAATATAAGAAAATGTGGTTGTAAATGTCTGTTTGCTAAGCCACCCATTGTTTCTGTTGAGCCTATCAAGCTTTCCATTCCAATGCACATAAACATTTTTTTTTTTTTTTTTTGTAATGGCAGCAGATTTACCACACGAAATCTGTAGTAATTTTTCAAAAAATAAATTCTTGAATTCAGATGGAGGAAGACAAAAACAAGTTATCATTTCCAGCCGGTGATTGTCGCTGATAGATTTGATCAGCTCTAGCTAGCTATCTAGTGAAACTAACGTTGGCTGAAAGCACTTTCTGTAGTTGACTTTTTAATTTTTCCAGCTGACACTCATTAAAAACAGATATTTAAGAACAGACTGTACTTTTCCAACATAACAATAAAAAAGTTTTATGATGAGGACTATCCAATAAGTTTGGCAGGTAATGTTGGCTGGGTTCGCTAGAGGTGTAAACTTCCCTAAAGAGCAGGACAGAGTTGCTAACATTGACCTAAACTTTTACAGCATCCATATATTTGATGGATCGCCATCAAATTTTGTATAGACATTTATGGTCCCCAGAGGATGAAGGCTAATGACTTGGGTGATGCCTTGACTTTTCCTCCAGCACCACCAGCAGGTCAGTTATTCAGTGAAATATCTCTTCTACTATCTCTACATCTACTCAATGGATTCACAGCAAAATTTGTAAAGATATTCATAGTTCCCAGACAATGAAGACCAGTGACTCTGGTAATCCTCTGACTTTTTTTAGCACTCCCAGGATGTTGACATCAGCGAGTGTCTTAACAACTAGTGTTAACGACCATTAGATAGATTGGCAGGAAATTTGGAACAGACATTCATGTCCCTCTCTGGATGAATTCTAATAACTTTAGAAACTGTAAACCTTTCTTCCAGTGCCATCACCAGGTCAATTTTTTTAAATTTTCCAGTACTTTTCTTTATGACCACATACCTGCAAAACTAATCCCATAATTCCCAACAGCTTCAGCTGTACTTTGTGTTGATTGCTCATTAGCAACATGCTTAACTAAGATGGTGAACATAGTAAACATTATACCCACTCAATCATGAGCATGAGCAACCAGTAAATTGGAATCCAGTACAGGCAGCAAAGTCACAGAACTAAATGGACAGCAAGGACATTCAACCTATGTGTGTGTGTGTGTGTGTGTGTCTGTGTGTGTGTGTGTGTGTGTGTGTGTGTGTGTATGTGTTCCTTTGTGTGCACAACATCCCTCAGCATGCCTTGACCCTCTTCCCCACCCTGCCCTACCAGTAGCTGGTGACCATGGTAACAGCTCAGACATTTCTGAACCCCTGAGAGACAGAGTTTGGGAATAGAGCCAGCCAGCCTGTAAGACTTCAGTGATTATTCTTATCAGTCGACAATAATGCTGCACACCTTCACCCCCATCCTTATCCCCTCCTAGCCTCACCCCTCCATCTGTGTCCATTTTAAAGCTCTCACCCTGCCTTCACTGGGCCGTTATAATTCTGGTGAAGCGTAGCTGCATTTCGTTCAGCTGCCCATGTTTTCCAAACCACAACAGAAAAAAAATGGCACAAAGTGTGGCAGGTTGATAGCAGGTATCATGCACATGCCTCGTCTCAGCAAAATGCTTTTTGAGATAAGGGTCTGTGTCCATGCCTTAAGCGCCAGTGGCAGCCACCTCAGCAGGTAGATAAAGAGCAAAAATCTCTGCACAACACTACGTTTAATTGAACATGAAGGAGGTGGGGAGGAGAGCTTTCTAATTATCTCTGTGCTGCGATAATGAGACAGAAAGCATCGGGTGACATTATGAAAACGCATATTATGACTGTAATTGTGTGACGGCAGGATACTTGACTGTGGCATTACAAACATTTTTTTTTTGTTGCTAACAACAACATTCTCCCAGACTGAGTCCAGCCTTGCGTGCGCAGTTCTGCCCACTGAGCCAAAGAATTCACATTTAGCTTCTGATGCTATCAACTCGCCCTGGGCAACAATGACCAAGCTTCCTCATCTCTCATCCTCAACTTGCACTTGAGGAGATCACAGACATGAAGAAACTCTCAGAGATTAAAACTACACAGTAATCTCACACCACACTGTATTAATCTCCAAGCATAAAAGTGCCATTCTTTGGCATGCACAAGTTTATCAAACTCCTATCAGATTGAGTTGGTCTATCAAATGATGAATGAAAGAGCATGAAGTGCCTATTGAAGAACTGAGTGGGTAAAATCATCTGCGGTATTAAGTACACTTCAATGTAAATCCCAAATCAAATTATGCAAATCTTCTACTCTTATATGGAGCCCCTTGAACACATCAGATTAGGATCGTCTCTCTGGTCTCACATGAGAGTTCAGTCTCACCGAGGCCTCTGTTCATGGAGAGATACACAATGATGGAGAATCAACCTATGATAAAGTTTGGAGGTCTGCATGTAAGGTAAAGCACTCAAGATCCATGAAACTAAAGAGTTATTGAGGAATCTATAACTTTGATCAACCTCTGTTGGCGAACTCTAGAAACTGCAGTGGTTACTGAAAAGTCTTTCTTTAGAGTTGCAACATGGGAGGAGCTCTTTCAGACATCCAGCAGTCCAGTTCAGCATAGACAATGTTAGTGGACTGGCAGTTAGAGCACTTCATAATGGAAATTAAACCCTCCCAGTTAATTCATCAGTGCAAAATATGGACAACTGAATTATATGGTTCTTTGAAAAAGAAAAAGAAAGTCTAAAGCTGCACAAAGCAATATTTTTATATTAAAAATGATAAATTTACCATGTTTCCCTCAACTCTACGGAGAGCTTTAGTGTCTTTCCGCTCACTGATATGGTTTTCTGGCCCACATCTTTACTGTTTGGTTCCAGCTCACTGTTAACAAAACCTCATTAACAGCAGCAGCTGTTTTTGGTAAACAAGCTCTTATAAACCCACTAAACACTACCTGTCCAGTACCAAACGGCAGAAAGACAGAATTAGTGACTAACTGGTGAATACAGTGGAGCATGTGGAGCTAAACACATCAAAGGAGCCAGATATTTTTCTCAGTCAGTAAGAAAAATTGTTTGGTGTTGAGTCAATGGTGACCAAACCAGAGCTAAAAGGAAAGTAAATATTAGTCTTACATTTGTCAAGTGGCACACACCACAAGACTCCCAATGAATGCTAATGTTGCTCTATGTCTGCCAATGTGTTTATAGGCAACTGTTTGCTTTTCAGTTTGCCAAAGGTCCTCCAAACAGACTGAGGTATTAATTTTATGTCCAAAGTGTTTGTTCTAGTGATGACTGTGAAGCATCAGGTCTCTAGTGCCTATCATTCTAGAAAGCCAGGGGGCACTAGAGCGCTCCCACCAAACCTTTAAGACTATCTTGCGTATCTATTGTGTTGAAACTGGTAAAGAATGGGATGAGGGCATACCTCTCCTGCTTTTTGTTATCAAAGTGTTCAGGAGGCACAGGGTTTCAGTCCTGCAAAACTGGTGTTTGGCCACACAGTTCAAGGCCCACTGAAATTGTTGCATGAGGAGGTCATCTGCGATTCTTCTCCTAGACAAAACGTGCCTGACTACGTCAGTTCTTTCAGAGAGCATCTTCACCATGCCTGTGAGGTAACCAAAGAGGCATTGAAGTTTTCAATCCAGAGACTCTGTGCTGGCTTTTCTTCCTATCTCTGGTTCAGTACTGCAAGCCACGTTTGCAGGTCCTTACATGGTTGAGAAAAATCTGAGTGAAACAGATTATCTTATTTGCACTCCAGATAGGAGACGTAAGACTCGAGTGTGTCATGTGAGCATGCTGAAGTCTTATATTGCCAGGTCTAGTGAAAAACATACATCCACTTCACCTAAGGTGTTGCATGTAGCTTTAGCCTCAGTGTTGCCTTCTTACTCTCCCCAGGAAGATGATTTAGTGATGCAAGATGCTTCTGTTCTGTGTGCTCGATTACAGAATTCCCAAGTGCTAAGTGATTTGGAGACTAATCTGTCTCACCTCTCTGGGTCCCATAAGAGTGACATTGTCGGGTTGATTGAAAATCATTGTGCACTATTCTCAGATGTACCTACCCAAACCACTGTCTTGCAACATGATATTGATATTGGTGATTGTCCTTCTGTTAAGTAGGATGTTTACCATGTGAACACCACAAAAAGAGCTAAAATGCAAAAAGAGGTTGAGTATTAACTGAAGCATGGCCTTGCTGTTCCTAGTTCCAGCTCCTAGAGCTCTTCATGTTTGTTAATGCCAAAGTCTGATGGGACCCCATGCTTTTGTACTTTGGTAAGTAAACAGTGCTACCGAGCCAGATTAGTACTCAGGTAAGTAAACAGTGTTACCGAGCCAGATTAATTTCCTCTTCCTCATGTGGAAGATTGCATAGATAGGGTTTGAACTGCTTGCTATGTCTCAAAGTTAGACTTGCTTAAGGCTACTACTGGAAAGTGCCCTTGAAAGCCTGTGCTTCTGAGATCTCTACATTTGTTCTACCAGACAATTTCCTGCAGTACACATTCATGGCATTTGGTATGTGCGATACCCGAGCCACTTTTTAACTCAGTTTATTTTTGATAACAGTATACAGATCTATAAAAGGCAATTTAGGCAAGGACAAGCATTACAGCTGGATCGATTACAAAGTAACAACCCACAACAATTTTGGAAAGAAATAAATAAACTGGGCCCTAAGAAATTAAAGAAAATCTCAATGGAAATTATACTAGATAATTATGATATATAAAAATAAAAAAGAGGTAGTACTTGGAAAATGGGAGAACAATTTTGCTGATATATTTTCAGGAAACCATATTCCACCTGGTTTTGATGACATGTTCCTAAATGATATTTGTGCTATAAAATGTAAGATGGAGATGGCTATGAATACACCAGGATATAGACCAAATACATTTTTAAACCACAATATTACAATAGAAGAAGTTAAAAGGGCTGTAGATAAAGCACAATTGAAAAGGGTATCCGGAATTGAAGGTATCCCAAATGAAGTCTTAAAATCTCCATATCTCTTAGATAAAAGAGGACCTTTATCTTTTCAAGACATGCTTTGAACATGGTATAATCCCGACAGTATGGGACAAGTCCATTATTAAGCCTGTTCCAAAGTAATCGAAAAATGACCCTACAATAATTATAGGGGCATCAGCCTCCTTAGTACAGTTTACAAATTGTATTCTAATATACTGAACAACAGGCTCACACAACATTTAGAATTGGGACAGTATCTTGTCGATGAGCAGAATGGATTTAGAAAGAAACAAGCCTGTATTGATCATATAAACATAGCACAAAAAGTAAGGAAATTTGCGTTTGGTAGATTATTTCTTTGTTGTAACAATGCTTCTTGGCAATAAAGCTTATACTGTTGGAAAGCCTGTTTATTTCCCTTTTAAATGGTGCCACATTTGTAAGGAACGTGCATTTGTGGGATGAGCAGCAGAGCTGAGTATGTGGGTTGCGCCCATGAAAAATATGCCAACTCTTCTCTGCCAATGCCAAACAGCTTATTTTGCTGTAGCTATTGACTCTTGTTTTGAGCTTCTGGTACCCCCAGGTGCTGCCAATCAGGTGCCTGATTGGCATTGGATTGGCAGCACCTGTGAGCATGGGCCCTGCTACAGTGGTCAGTAGGTGTCTGCTCCAAGAATCGGCATGCCACACATGACTGATCTGGATAGGGCCCATGCGATAGGGCAACTTCAAGCCGGTGTTCTGTAAAACCAAGTCGCGGCATTATTTGGAGTGAGCCCTAGTACCATCTCCAAAGTGAAGGCCAAGTTCCATATAAGGGAGGATGTCAGAGACAGGCCGTGAAGTGGGCGTCCCAAGAAGACGACACCCCAAGAAGACGTTTCCTCACCCTGTCAGCACTTAGGTACCGTAGGCTGTTTCTACAGATTTGCAGTCAAGGTTTGCAGGACAATATGGCCGACGGCTCTCTGCCCAGACAATCCGGAACAGACTACACACAGCCAATCTCCGGTCTCATAGGGCTGCCAGGAGGCCTGCCATGACTGCCCTTCACCATCAGGCTCGTTTGCACTGGTGTCAGCAACACATGCACTGGAACCTGAACATGTGGAGGAACGTTATGTTCAGCGATAAGTCCAGATTCTGCCTACAGCAGTTGGATCGAAGGGTCAAAGTGTGGAGAAGATGCACAGAACGCTATGCTGATTGCTGCACTGATAGAGTGACATCTTTTGGTGGAGGCAATGTGATGGTGTGGGGCGGCATCTCCCTCACTGGAAAAACAAGGCTTGTCATCATTGGAGGCAATCTCAATGCAGAGAGATATTGAGATGAGATTCTGCAACCGGTGGCAATCCCATATCTCCACAGTCTGGGACTGAACTCTATCCTCCAAGATGACAACGCTCGCCCCCACAGAGCAGGGTTTATCAGAGACTACCTCCAGAATTTGGGAGTGGAGAGGATGAAATGGCCTGCCTGCAGTCCTGACCTCAACCCCATTGAACACTTGTGGGATCAGTTTGGGCGTGTTGTTTGTGCCAGAGTGACCAACACAACCACGTTGGCTGACTTGCGACAAATGCTGGTTGAAGAATGGGATGCCATCCCACAGCAGTGTGTGACCAGGCTGGTGACCACCATGAGGAGGAGGTGCCAGGCTGTTGTGGCTGTGTATGGTTCTTCCACACGCTACTGAGGCTCCTGTTTGTTAAATGAATAAATTGTTAAATTGCCAATATGTCTTGTTTCTTCAGTCTTCAATCATCCAATCCACCAGACACAAGAATCAATGGCAGAATAAGCTGTTTGGCATTGGCAGAGAAGATTTGGCATATTTTTCATGGGCGCAACCCACATACTCAGCTCTGCTGCTCATCCCACAAATGCATGCTCCTTACAAATGTGGCACCATTTAAAAGGGAAATAAACAGGTTTTCCAACGGTATAAGATTTATTGCCAAGAAGCATTGTTACAACAAAGAAATAATCTACCAAACACAAATTTCTATACTTTTTGTGTTATGTTTACATTCAATATCGACTATTATTAGAACTAGAATTGCCAAAGGCAAACCCACTTTTGCATGTTTTGTTGATTTTCAAAAGGCGTTTGACTGGATTCACAGAGATCTGCTTGCCTTTAAACTTATGGAAGCAGATGTGGATGGTAGATTTTATAGAGCAATCCATTCTTATATCCATCCATCCAGTTGCCTGTGTTGAAATCAATGATATGTTTACTGACTGGTTTGATACACACACCTTTTAGAGTAAAACAAGATGACACACTTTCTCCAACTCTTTTAGCATTATTTGTGAATGACTTTGCCCTACAGATTAAGGAAGCTAATTTAGGCGTATGTATAGGTGACATTAAATTGGACATTTTATTATACACAGATGATATAATTTTATTGGCTGAGTCTTAGTCTGATCAACAGAATATGTTAAAAATGGTTTAGTTTGTAATAAATCAGAGCAAAACACAAATAATGCATTTCAAAAAGAAAGGTATGGAAAGTAGTTTTGGTTCAGTCGCTTTAGTGTATGTTAGTGTCTATAAATACTTGGGTTTCTTTCTTGATGAATTTATGACTCATGAGGTTGGAATTGGGTCCCTCGCTGATTCAGCTGGGAGAGCTTTGGGATCAGTTATTAACAAATTCAATGTAATGATCTTAGTTATTGTACATAAACCAAACTCTACGATGCATGTGTCTCCCCCATACTGAATTATGCTGTAGGGGTAGGGGGTTTAAAAGAATCTAAAATTATAGAGTCCATACAGAACAGAACATTAAGATATTTTCTGGGGGTTCATAGATTTGCTCCAATTCTGGCAGTTCAGGGAGACATGGGCTGGGTACCAGGATCTGTACAATGAAAATGTGAAATGATCCAACCGTGGAACCATCTAATCACAATGGCAGAGGATAGAATAATTAAGAGAGTATTTATGTTGAGTAAATTATACAGTTCTCCATGGGCAAAAGAGCTTCATTCAATTTTAGAGGTGGACAAGCTGTATATCTATAGGAATAATCTTTGGTGTAATGTTAACTCCATTAAAAATAAGATTTTACTGAAATTTGCAGAAAGATGGTTTGAAAACGTTGTGTCAAAGCCAAAATTAAGGACATATATGCATATCAAACAGAATTTTGGCCCTGAATTATATGTTATATCTTGTTTATCTGGAAGCCAAAGATTTTTGGTGGCACATTTGAGAGCTCGTATTCTTCCTCTGGCCATTGAGGTTGGTCGATTCAAAAATACTCCGGAGGAAAATAGACTGTGTGAGAACTGTGATTTGGGTGAAGTGGAAAGTGAGTCCCATTTTCTTTTGTACTGTACAAATTATGATCACTTACATGAGTTACTGTTTCTTGAAATTGCTCGACAAAACCCTGAAATATTCTGGTGTTCAGATGAGCAAAAACTGGAATGGCTGTTTAATTTTGATGTATTTCAGTTTGCTAACTTTATCTCAATAGCCTGGAAAAGAAGGCAAGATAGATTGTTTAATTAGTATATACTTAGAATTTTCAGTGATATATGGTAAGCTTCTGACAGTAAATTAGAATGTCTGTACTATTTAATGATGGTCTCTAGATTTGAAGGAGAAAGATTTTCTTTTTACAATATATACGTTGTATTCTAGTCCTGGCTTATTGGAATTTATGGTGTCTTGTATGCATGCATACAGTTGTATGCATCACACAGAAATAAAAATTTTATTTATTCATTCATTTTAAAGCCTGATCTGGAGAGTGTTTACTGGAGTGGCAAACTGTGAGGCATATCTTGAAGATGTGGTAGTCAACTCCACTGATTAGTAATCTCATGTGGAAGCCCTGTCCACTGTGTTTCAGGGTTTGCAAGAGGCCTCTCTCACCTTGAAACTAGCAAAATGTGAGTTTGCTAAGGCTAACATTACCTATCTAGGCAAACAGGTTGGTCAGTGCTAAGTGCGTCCAGTAGATGCTTACAGCCATCTCTAAGTTCCCTGTTCCCACCTCTAAGTGGGAACTGCATAGTTTTCTTGGCTTAGCTGGTTACTACTGAGGGTTTAGCCATTACCTTGTTTCAATTGTGTCCCTTCTGACAGACCTCCTTAGCCCGTCGAAGCCCCAACAATGCTCTGGGCCCTCCAGCATTTCGAGGCTTACGTTGGCTCGACCCCTCAGCCAGTGATAGTTTTTACAGACCACAACCCTCTTGTGTTTCTAAATCAGATGTAACAGTAACCAGCAGCTCATGTGTTTGGCTCTTATGGCCCAGAACTTCAACATAGAAATCCATCACAAAAAAATCACAAAAAATGGGCGTGGCAATGTTGTGGCCAATGACCTCTCATGTGTACCTTAGTATGGTTGTCATCTCAAGGGAGGGGGTGTTACATGTCACGCTGTGTCTTGTTATTGTTTTTCTTGTGTGTGTGTGTGTGTGTGTGTGTGTGTGTGTGTGTGTGTGTGTGTCTTTTCTATGTCTTTGTGTTCTAGGTGCAGCTCACTGATGACTCACTGAGGATACCTGTGTGAAGATGTGGGCTGGGTCTATATAGGTTGTTCCTTCCTCTGCCCACACTCTCTCTCAAGTCCCTTATTTTATACTTTTTGTTTTTTTGTAAATAAATGTAATCTTTTCGCATCTTATGTTGCACCTTTCGAGCCAGTCATAGAATGATAATATACTAAAAATAAAAGCTCTTTCAACATGAAAAGGATTGTGAGGCCAGAGCTAATTTACAAAGTTTATTGCCCACACTTTCTGCTGCTCAGCTACACATAATTTTCCTCTCTAAAGGTCAGACGTGCTTTATGGGTTGGTGGTCACATAGCTAAAATTGGTTGAGTGGAGGATGTGGTTGGATATCAAAAAGTTGATGCCAAGGAACACGTTGCTGTGCAATGTCGAAGCAGAGGAACCATCAGTGGGGTCAGAATGCACTCCCCTCACTGTCTGGCCTCTATAATTGGAAACTGTGTTGTCAGTGGTGCGGTTCCACGAGGAAAATTATCTCTTGTAATGGATAGAGACACTGTGTAAATGTAGCTAGTCTTGTGTGCAAAGGACACACCACATTATACATTTTATCAGCCTCTTCCAGGTTCATCACAGAAAAAAACTTTTTTACCATGAAGATTTAAAAGATTTACCATGTGCTGCCATCTTGTCAACAAGAAGTAACAAGTTGGCTTAAAGGTTGTGGTGGTTGCCACGTGAAGTTCATAAATGGAAAAAAAGCAGGGGCTTCAAGGTTCTTCTTCCTGCCTCTCATCAATTTAGCTGCCACATCAGTTTGGGTTGATGTGATGGTTCAGCTCTGAAACATCATTAGACCAGCGTCCATGTGGACACCTCAGTCACCCAGCAGGCAGGGAGGCTGGTGCAAGACTTTGTATCACAGAAATCATTGCTACAGATGAAGTGTGCAACTAGTACATTTGTTTTTGCCCCTCAAAGTGTAATTTGGCCTTTTCTGTCTGTTGATGTGACCTTTCTAATGTCCCTTATAAATATCACATATTTCTGCAGGACAGGAACATGGTGATATTTCTGTTCTGATAGTTGCACAGGGCAGAAATATCACTATCTGATGAAGTAATTGTTGGCTTTTGTCAACAAATCAACTGGTCCAAGTCCAGAAATCAGCAAATCATTGCTATCAATGCTATTCTAAGTTAGCAGTGGTCATTTTGTACTTTGAAGTAATGAAAATCATACTTATGAGACATGCAAATGGTTCAGAAAGTAAAGAAAAATTATGGATTTTCAAGTGGAAATACTATAAAAATAATATCTCATCCATCATGAATCTGGACACAAATTAATTTAATTGTATCTAATGAGTTCCTGATGGGCCTTTATAACTGTTCTCTAGAACACCAAGCTATTTTTATCAGTGACAGACTGACATCTCCATTTATATAATCACACTTATTATAAAAGTTAGGGATAAAAACTCCTTTATGTACAATGTGAACAAGACTAAGAGTCTACAACTAGCAGTTCTGTGAGGCTGTAGGCACAGTGGTGGTTTGAGTAAAATGCTAACATTAGCATGTTAACCTGCTCCCAGTTACAATGTTAACATGCTAATGATATTAGCAGGTAATAGCAGGTAAAGTTTACCAAGTTCACTATCTTAGCTTTGCATGTTAGTGTTCTAATGGCTGCTAATTTGCACTAAATGCAAAGTACTGCTGAGGATGATGGTGCTCTGGCTGAAAAAATAAGGGATCACCAAACTTATTACAATTCATCCTGTAGGAAACATCGATCAGATTACTACTAATCACAGTCCATCTGACATTTCACTCTAAACTTCACTCTCAAAAATGACACCAGATGACAAGTCAGGAGGTCAGCAAATTAGTTCCTGTGGAGCTGCATCCGACTGTTTCTGAAACCAACCATTCAACATTCATTCTTACTTCACATTGTAACAGAGGTGTTTCCCAAAAGCATTGTAACTGAAGATGTTCTTAGAAATGATTGTAGATAAATGAGTACTTCCTACACACTTGTAGGAGGCTTAGATCATCTTAAGAACCTCCACAACTTGTAGAAGGATGCTAAAAGACAGCTTTCTAAACAAGTCACAGTGATTTTAGAGGAGAGAATATTGTAGTCTACAATCAGACTGTCTACACAGCTGGAATGATGAAAAAAGCAAGTTTCACTGTAGTTACTTAGGGTGTGCCTGAATACAAATACGTTATTCAACAAAGCACAAATAGTTGTTTTTTACGAATATTTGTTTCGTACAAATATTTTTAAATTAATTTCTTTTCCGGATGAAAAAAAAAATCATGTCAAATACCAGCGTGCAGGTCGGTTACATTGCTATCTCAGTCTCTGTCCTCTGCTCCGCTGTTATGTCTATCAGCGTGTCTCAACAAGGGGAGTCACATCCACCTGCTACATGATGCACATTTCCTTATTTGGACATCACTCCCAGAGTTAGGGGTGTTCCCCAGAGATAAAGCTGATCTACTTACACATGCGAAGTGCTTTCAAGGGACTCTCCATAACCTGTTGTTCCCCTTCTCCTTTCCACAAAGTTAGGTTGTAAAAAATAGGCAATAAATTAAAAGTGCAAAGCAAGAATTGCCTTTGAAGTTCTTCCCTACATTTTACATGCTGTGCTGTGTTATGGGTGTCTGTCTGCACATTGGCAACACATTTGGTTTTAGCTCAGTGGTCAGTGCAGTCATCTATGATCTGAGAGACTAGAGTTTTAGACCCAGTGTGGGGACCTCCTTCATAAGATAGTTTATTCATAAACACTTTTAACACTTTAATATCCTACAATTAATAGTGTAATAAAAACAAAAACTGGATTTTTACACCTATTTCCATTTTTTTTTAATACAAATATAAATAGTTTTCCTGCCTCAACAAATATGGATACAAATACAAATACTGGGCCCTCTGCACATCCGTAGTAGTTACACAAGATGACGTGAGCTGTTACGCGGCCTGTGTAGACTTCTGTATTGATTAAAATAGAAGTGTATCTGCTCCATCAGATGCGTGTGAGGCAGAGGACTGAAAAACAAAGCAAGAAACAAGTAACTCCTCCTGTGTGGACAAACTGTTCGACAATTGAATAAGCACTTCATCTGAAGCATACTGAGGGAACCTTTGGGAAAACACTATGAAGGCTTCAGACCTGCTTTTGGTTTTAAAATTCCATACTTTTAAGAGGAACAACACTTTACAATGATTCAGTCATAACCTACCTGGTCAGGTGAAAAGAAATTCAGTAAAATGACAGGCTGATCTTTTTCTTTCTTCAGTTATATGTACTTAAATGCACACATGTTCAGAAACCTCTGAGACTATTACTTTTGTAGAGAGCAAAAATATCTCTACAATAGCTTTTCAGGTTTTTTGTAAGGACTTAATGTGAACACAAAACTACTTAACCCTGGAATAAAACAGGCTTTGTTGTCTTCTTGTCAAGTCTGAAAAGACTGAGAGAATGTGCATGAAATAGCAAAGAGACAGACCTTTACTGCAGAGCAATACCATGCAATCTGGCTTTCTCAGTAGGAAGGCTCTTTGACTACTCAGCCAGAGGAAAAGTAGCCATTACCACCCGATTGCCTTCAGGGCCTCATAACAGCCGGGACAGAGAGCTGACATGAGGGCACTTTTCTGAGGCAATGTATAGCAGAGACATCGTCACCTTGCTGTTAAGAGGGAATCATGGCCTCTATATTCCCAGCAGATCACACACACAGCCAACGCTGAGACCGGGGTCAAATGTGACTAAAGCTATCGCACAGCAATTACTTGACAGATAAGACACAATGTAACAACAAGAAAGGAGAGAGCAGAAGTGGTTAATGGGAAGAGGGTAAATGCGGGATGAGCCACAGACCTGTTTCCTTGAGGAGAGCGCGCTCTTTGGACGGCTCTGGCGACCCCCCTTCCCCGCTTCAGAGGCTTCCCGGCAGCTTCGACGCAGCGTCGTGGCACTGGCGTCAGGATGGTTGGGCAGAGGGCTGGAGGGACACAAGCAGCATGTTAGAGCACTCATCCCAGTGGTTGGTTTAATTGTTTGGTTAACATGTTGAGGAAGAGGTTGGATTTAACATGTGGTAAGGGCCCTTTACTGGGAGGAAAATCCTGCAAAAACATCCAGTTTTTGGATTAAAACCACCAGAATTTTCTCCTGAAATGCAGTCATTCATTGTTTTCCTCTAATTAAATTCTTGACAGGGCAAAAACAGCATGTTACAATCACTTCTTCAGTCAAACAGCATAAATCTATTACTTGGACTTCTGCCCAAGAGCAAATTTTTAACGAGGCCAATAATGCTGGCCATAAATAGAGATGTAAGCCAATCAGAAATTTCTTTCCTTGCTTTTGTTTTGCTTCAAAACTGAGAGTTGCTGCCAATCAGCATTTTTATATTGCAAGAAATATCAAAATCCCTTGAATGGCATCCTTTTTTTCCTCTTTATTTGATATGTTGGAGGATACACTACAGAGGTATCCTTACTCACAACTGCATTATAGCTTTAACTCCCAAAACAATCATAATGATATCAGTTGTTTAAGTGAGAATTCTCTGCAAGATGACCTTCACTGCGATTCAGTGAGTCCACACAATGATGCAATCACTTGTCGCATAAGGCAAACATTTCGAAGTTTCTGTAAAAGCAAAACTGAAAGTAATGCATAAAAACAGATTCTCATCAGCACTATATGATTAAAAGGTCAATCTTTTGACTTTGGATATTTTCTTATATAATGTTTGTTTATCATATAAGATCATTCATAATTTTTCTCTACCACCAGTTAAACAATTTGTAAAGACCTTTAGTGCTGGTACAAGATCAGCAAGAGCCTCCACTAGAGAGAATAACATTTTTGTGTTGTATTCTGGTCCACAAAGTTGCTCTAACTAGTACAGCCTGGATGTTCTACACTTATACTATACCACTAGTGTCAAAGAAATACGTAATACATTTTAAAGCTGGATTGAACAATGGCTCAAGGATATTCTCTCACTGAGCTTCATTAAAAAGTGTTAAACATAGCTGATTTGACTAAGTCAGACTGTTCATACAAGCTTCAGATAAACTTTGGAATACATCTTTGCACAAAACAAGACCTGTGGATTTTGTCTGGATTTTTCTCTTCCATCACTTACATTAACAGCAAATATGAACAGGAGGAATGCTTACAGCATGCAAAAATGTTTCAATGTTCATATGGGCACTTGACTGTTGTTTTAAGACAGAATTGAAAAATTGTGAACCTGTCCTTTTAATTTGACTCTTCCTGCCAAGTTAAAGCCCATGTCTTTGAAACTATTCTCCCTCTGCAAGACAGACTTTGCGTTATAAATTTCAGGATGATCTCGACTGGGGTTTATTTTCTTGGACTTGACAAAGCTCCTTCAGAGTTACATAGGACACAATATAACTGTTTTCACAGGCTGAGTGGCACTCCTCATGACAAGTGAACTGATCTTCTCAAGTAAAATCACTGGAGTGCACTTTGGTTTAAGATATTTCATGCAAACCCACTGGTACTGTCCTTGTTCACCATTTTACCTGAGGTAGAGGATCCGTGCTATCAGTCCATACAGCACAATGGCCAGGAGCAAAGGGATGACGTAGAAGATGGCAAAGTCGATGAGGTAGATGGGCAGGTAGAGCTCCCGCTTCACCTTGTAACCACACTGCACATGTCCATCCTGGCTCACCTACATGTCACACAGTTGTCATATAGGCACTGCAAGAAAGCAGGCTGGTGGCTCACAGACTCTCGCTGTGATATGCATGTAATAATGTCATGAGTACAATCTTTTACATCTGCACACATGTAATAATACTGCTTTCAGAAATGGCAGAGCTCATAAAAAGCTTTTTACATTTCCCTGCTGTTGAACCAGCATTTATCTTGCAAATCGCAGCTGTTTTATTTCTCTTTTCATGACTCATATACTTACTGAAACACTGCAAAGGGTACTATTGTCTGTATTTTCAAGTACTGCCTGCAAGCGTTTCCACATAGTAATTCAGCCTGTAAAACTATATGTTTAAAAATGTTATGTGCTCTTCACTCTCATTCAGTTGTGTGTGTTTTTAGTGTTTTCTAGTTGATCATTGTGGCCACAGATGCTAACTTCTGTCTGAAAAAACTGGAAGCATTCAAAAAGGCAGTCAGTAATTACTCTGCCGTTGCTCTCACACACTTAATAGGTAACATGCAAAATGTAATGTGCAATGTATTTCTCTAACCTGAATGTCCACCAGGAAAAACCACAGCATGCAGTAGACGCAGGTGAAGATCCAAACCCCGGCAATGATCCGCTTCGCCCGGGTAACTGTACAAACAGTCTGAGCTTTCATTGGATGGCAGATAGCTATGTACCTGCACATGGTGAGAAAACACAATGTCAAGTTAACTGTGACTGTTGAGGTTTTTTTTTTGTTTTTCTTTTAGTCCCACCAATCTGTTGGCAAGTAGATGCCACTGAGCTCTTTATGCAATGTTTTTCCCATGTAGAGCAGTGACCATGGGTAATGGCAGCTCAGGTGTCAGATTTTCACACTCTAGTCCTCCTCTATAGCCGAATGTGTATACTCTTCCATCTTGGATCATAAACAGAAAGGCCACAGACCTACCTATGATTCTATGAAACATTTTTGAACAGTCAGTTTAGATTTTTAGATCATAGAAGTTTACAAAATAAAGTTGATTATGTTCTTGAATGTTAAGGACCATACAAGTGTTTTTGCACACTTTACATAACTGTCAACCAAGGTCCATTGGTTTCCTCTTATTTTCATACAACATGGAAGGTTATAAAGTCTTCAAACTTGCAGAGATTGTTTGTTTTGTTATAATCTAGTATAGACTCCTCTCGTCAATCTTCAATTTCAGCCGTATTACCACACAACACTGTAACTGTTACACTAGTACAGTAAAAGCAGTCAAGAAAATATTTTTTGTTTGTAATTTGAGTGGGTCCTAACAGATCCTAACTACATGTTGAAATAGAGAAACTGAAATACTTTTAAAACAAAGATTGTTATAACCCATCCCCATTTTGATTTGGTCACACAATGTTTCCTACACAAACCTTACAAGATAGTCCAAATGATATTATTTTGTGGGTTGCAGGTTTCATCTACCAGAGTACTGTCTATTCTAAATCTCACAGGTGTCTGCTTTCTCCCCTGAATAATAAAATGTTTGCTTGGGTTTCTCAATTGCTCCTCTTCTTCTTCACCGGAACATACATCTGCTGAGCTGTGGCACAGTCTGTGGAAATACTGGATTTAATAATGTGTGCTCTTGATTTAATAATTCAGGCTTTTGATTTGACAGAGTTCACCCTCATGCCATTCTCTCATCCTGCATACACACTCACTATGGATCGCTTGGATTTAGATATGCGAGAATACTTCAGGTTTTGGCATGTAGGCTCAATACTGTGTTATTTCTGAGATCCCTTAAACGTACGCAAACCTGCAGCAAATCTGGTTGTTTTACCTGTTCATCTTTCACCACGCATCAGCACATCAAGAAGTAACTGATATTACAGGGGAAATGTCTTTTTTACTATCTTCAAACTCCTGGCTGACTGAATGTGTTTAGTGCCCTCTACAAAAGGGGAACAGGCAAAGTAGATAAATAAAGAGCACTAATTAAGTAATCTGTGTGCACAAATTATTAAATCAAGGGCACAAATTAGTTCTTTTTTTTCCTTGGCCCCTCCTGGGATCCATGAGATTAAAACATGATTGAAACATCATATTTTCTAGGACTTAATGTGTAAGACAGTTGAGCAAGAATATCTGAAGACCTGCAACACTTGCAAGACTGTCATTGTTATGTACATTTAAAAATAAAGGTTATCTCACACAGCTATGGACTGTCAGTATCTAGACCCTTTATCTAAGCAGAGAATGGACATGTAGTTTAATAATCAGCAGAAAGTCCACTTACTGACTGATCTGCTCCTGCTGTTTGTTTTTCTTGACATCAGCCTGATATCCACAGACTGCTACTAGCTAGCATTAGCTACCTGACAGATAAAGACAGATTGAACAAAGTAGAATCTACATACTTTTCGACTCTCAGCATTTCAACTGTCTTAACAAGATAATACTTATAAACGATAAACTAACACAAACCAAGAGCACAGATCAGTATACAGAGTAATTTTCAATCTGTTCCTCTGGTAGATGCGACTGTTAAATTCACAAGATCGCCAGAGACAACCAGCCACCTGGAGTCATGACTGACTGCAGCAGGCGAACGTGTAGAGTAACTAACGACTTCAGTTTACAAGACGGTCATGACTCAAGACAGCTAATGTAGCGAAATTCATCTACTTTACTTTTTGTCTAAAAGTAATCTTTTTTTGCACGTTGTAATACAGTTTACAGGACGGTAATGACTCAAGACAGCTAATGTAGCGAAATTCATCTACGTTACTTTTTGACTAAAAGTAATCTTTTTGTGCACGTTGTAATACAGTTTACAGGACAGTAATGACTCAAGACAGCTAATGTAGCGAAATTAATCTACGTTACTTTTTGACTGAAGGTAAACTTTTCGTGCACATTGTAATACGGTTACCAGACGTTGTGGTTTGTCCGGGATTTCCCGGTTTCAAGCTGTGTGTCCTGAATCTTGACAAATATCTGAAAAACACTTAAGAAGTCCCAGTTTTCACCATTAAAATAATAATTGTTATATGTACTTGTTTTCAGCACTTACACAGACATTTAGCATGTTCTATCTCACTCATTATTACCCAACCAAATATAAAAATGTAAGCAATGCACCACATGTCTGAATTCAACACTGAATTCTGTCTGTACGTGTGTCAATCAATAAATGTGTCGTTGTCACGGCTGCTGCTAACCTATGACACTTGCGGCTCTTTCTGACAGAACCTGTCAGTATGCTAACGGTTAGCTATCAAGCCAAAGAGAGCTCCAGGAGGGTCATTATCAGTCAGGCATGGTGGAAATGCCGATATAAAAGATCATATTAAGACGGCCAAACATAAGCAGTGGTTTCCCTGAGAGCTCCAGAAAAGAAACTCTAACTAAGAAGAAAGACTGCAAAGCATGAAGTACCTGGCAATCTTCTTAAAGGTAACTTTCTTTACAGGCTCTTGGTTTTTGTTATTAACGAGGTGCAGTTGTGATTTAATGGTTTGCTGTTTTAATCTTTGTTAACTTGCGACCAGTTCGTGTCATAGTGTTGTGAAGATGTAAGTTAAAGTAATTTTTATGTTGTAGCCTATAAAGTTATTTACAGGCCACAAAGAGAATTGTACCTTGTTTTGTTTGTTTTGGTTTTTTTTTAAAAAAGCTGGCAGAGAATGTGTCACCATTGGTCATTTAGCCGGCAGCCTGCACTTGTGCACATTGACAAATACCTTGGTGGATTTTGGGAGACAAAACTGTCTCCCAAAATCAAAGGTGCCCTCAGTAGGTGTTCAAAGGTGCCCTCAGTAGGTGTGTTAAGTGCTGAAATAATTGTCCATCATCCTGATGAAAACGCCTAGGGTGCGTGCATACATGTGTGCGTGTATGAACATGTGGTACAGGGTCCCGGTTTTGGGGTTTGAAAATCTGGAGACCCTACATTGTGATAATTCAGTTTAACTCACAATCTAGACATTTCACACACTGTGCAAAAGCAAAAGTCTGAATAAATCCAATTAACACTAACAGAATTTTCCAAATCAAAACAAGCCAAGGCCATCACTCACTCCTTTTCCTGGTTCATATGTAGAGCATACACTTGTCTTCTTACACACTAGAGTCAAAGCCCTCTCCAGTTAAAGTAAAATTCCTGCTAGTAACAACTCAGAACAACACAAGCCAGCAAAAGCTGCAGTGAGATTAGTGGTAGTTGGTTACTTGTCCACCCTCACCTCTCCACAGTGAAGGCGGTGATGGAGCAGGACGACACGTTGATGCCCAGGTACTGCAGGTAGGTGATTCCCAGACAGCCAGCATGCCCAAACACCCAGGTGCCGGTCAGACTATCCGAGACATTGGGCAGCCCCGCCGCCACCAGCACAGTCAGGTCGGCTATGGCCAGGCTCACCAGGTAACAGTTGGTGGGTGTCCTCATGTGGCGTGTGGTGAGGACCACAAAGACCACCATGATGTTACCCACAATGCCCACACCGCACACAAGCAGGACCAGGAAGACAGACACTGTCTTGTACTCCAGGGACTCAGAGACAGTGACGGTGGGACTCAAGGAGATGTTGGTCGGAGTGTCAATTCTGGAGCTCACGTTGTCGGTCATGTCTGCTAACAGCTGGTCTTTTTTGCTTTTTTGTTAATCAAAGGCTCCGTTCATTTGATTAAAGCTAAGATATGAGGGGCATGACTCATAAATGTCGCCATGTTTCTTCTTCTTCATTTAGAGCATTGACTCTCATTTAAAGCCAATCAAGTTGAAAGTAGCGTATGATATTGACTGGCTATCCACTGTGTGTAGCTAGTGTGTTTGAAGTTGTGAATCTTTAACATAACATGGGTTTGATCGTGTTATTACTAAAGAGGATATGAATTTGTGTTTAGAAACTTTGGGTATTGAGAAAAGGAAAGAAACACTGGTCTTGTTTTCTTGTCTTTGATATTTCCTTCTGTCCTTCACCTTCTCTGTCCACCTCACCGTCTTCCTTTTAAACTAATGTGGTGGAAGGACAAAGAATAAGATGTTGAAGGTAATTCTCCCAGGACTTCCAAACACCACTCAGGCTCCTAGTGAGTCACCTAGAAATAGAAAATGAATTCAGTTGATCGGACAAATGGGGAATAGACTTGAGAATAACCTTTGCATTGGCTTTGGACTGTAACATGTCAATGACACCCACACATATTAACACATACACAGAATTTCTCTGTGTTGCCCTCAAGTAAATACTGTTTGGAAGCAAAAGTGCTCATGCAATCAGATAAAGCATGAGGTGGTTAAAACAAAGGGGTGGAGGTGGGGGTGAGGGGAATAAAAGAACAATGCAAGCTGTTGGTTTCAAATGGCACTTATATGCTGTTTGAAAATGTAGTGCTGGAACTGCAGAAATCTTGAAGGGAAAAGATCAGCAGTAGTTTGATTGTTCTCTGGATAGAGTCATTTTTTTAGATGATGAGACATCTTTTGCGCAATGTTGACATTTTGTCCTGAGGGTGGTGCTAGAGTGAAGCACATCGAGTGTCTGAATTGGAAAGGTTTCATCCTCTAGTGAGCATGAATTTGCTCATTAAATTTCATGCCAATCTGACCATTATGTTTCTTGTGTATAAGTTTAAGGTTTGGCCAGATGGTGGTGTTAAAGAAAAGGTCTGGAGGTCACCAAAATCTTCAGGATTCCTCCTCTTGAAACTATGAAAAATTGTCAGCGAATATCATGGAAATCTTGTCATGAGATCTGGGTATACCTTGTGTACATCTAGTTTGATTGTTCTTCACCTCTCAGTCCTTCCAGAAATCGATCTGATCTGCCATCATGAGTGGCGTTCCAATGCTCTCATTTCTATCCATCCAGGAGCTAGAACTGGTTCCTGAGGAGGCTTGAGCAAGGATACACAAGCCCAACCCAATCCATCGGTGACTTGTGTGTACAGCTGTTTGGGAACTTTTAAGTGCATCAACACAATACTGCAATTTGTAGATTTGATTTGTTTTCTGTTCACCATCTGATTAAAACTAGTGGATGTGTATTATGTTCCGATTAAATAAGGACACATAAAACAATTTTCATCATTCATCTGAAAGATTTTTCACTTTTAACCTGTATTATGGATAATATTAGTCATGGTCAGGAAGAGGAGGAGAGTTTTTGGCAACATTCCATTTTGTCATTGCTTTTGGTTGTCTTAAACTGTCTATCAGCATTACTCAGTCACATGTGATGCTGCAAACCATTAACAGTGCATCTACTAATCAATTTTGATGTGAGCTACAATTAGCAGTGCATCATGTCCACCCCTGAAACAACCAGGCAACTAATTTACTTTCTACTATTTTCTCTTATTTGTTGTGTACCACAACATCAAAGCAAATCTCTTGCATGTGTAAACCTACTTGGCAATAAACCTGTTTCTGATTTCTGAATCTGGTATATCCTACACAGTATGAGGCATTCTAATCACAAATACTGATGAAAACAAAATTAAGACTGCACAGCCATGCTAGCTGCTCTAAGAGGTTATAATAACAACAATAATAATGCTAATCTTTATTTATAGAGCACTTTTCAAAACCCACGTTACAAAGTGCGTCACAAGGGCAGCAAAATAAAAAAGACAAATCATAAAATCATTTGATTTTAGAAACACAGATAAAACCAATTTGGTGTAAGATAAAACATAAGAAATTTTGGAAGACAGAAAGAAATAAAAGACAAAATACAAACTGAAGTAAAATCAGGAAAGGCTCTCGGATAGGTACGTTTTAAGAAGAAATTTAAAAGAAGTAACTGACTCAGCAACCTCATTTCCTCAGGCATATTGTTTCAGTGCCTCAGGGCCCTGACTGCAAACACTCTAGTTTTCAGTCTGGCATCTGGAACAGATAAAAGACCTCAGCCCAAGGATCTTAAACTGTGTACTGGCTCATACGGTACTAAGAGGTCAGAGATGTAGCAGGGAGAGAGGCCATGAAGAGCCTCAAAAGTAATCAGTAAGATCTTAAAATCAATTCTAAAACATACTGGGAGCCAGTGTAAAGAGGGTAAAGGTGTAATGTTGTGTGATCTTGGTTCTGGTTAAAAGCCTGGCAACTGAGTTCTTTACAGTCTGAAGTCAGTCAATAGATTTTTGAGTAAGCCAAGTAAAAAGGCTGTTGCAACAATCCAGGTGTGATGAGATAAAGGCATTTTAAATAATCTCTGTGTCTTTAAAAATGAAAATAGATCATATTTTTGACATATTTCTAACAATGCCAAGATTCCTGGCAACAGGCTATTTGTTTTTACCTCACTCAGACGGTCACCACAGTCTAAATAGAACGATAGCCTTCATTCCAGAAAGGCACAAAGGACAAGCTTGAAGTTGACCCTGCTTTTATATTGTGGGAAGTTCCTTTTTCAGGGATCATGGGCATGACTTTGTTCACATAAGGTCTCAAGAGTAAGCCGAACAAAGGCTATCATTCTATTTAGACCGTAGTGACAGTCATCCTTCAGTCTCTCAGATCCAGTTACATTCCTAACTTATACAGTACTGTGCAAAAGTTTTAAGCACCCTAGATGTTTAGATTCTTATCCATTATGCAATACCATCAGGGAGGTGTCTGATCGGTCCCAAATTTGTTCATGACATGACAGTTACCCCAAGCATACAGCTTGCGTCATAAAGAACTATTTTCAGCAACAAGAAGAATGATGAGGCCTACAACAGATGGTATGGTATGGCCCCCACAGAGCCCTGATCTCAACATCATGGAGTCAATCTGGGATTACATGAAGAAGCACCACTAGAGACAGGAGCTAAAACAGTGCTGCATAAAGGGCCAGTATAAGATAAATATATAAAGGAGTTTTTAACTGTAGAAGCCCTGGATTAAAAAATATAGACCTGGAAAAGTGCAGAATATGTCCCCTTTAAGCACAGTGGTGCTTTGAGCTACATGTAAACATCAACATGCTAACATGCTCAAAAATGACAATGCTAGCATGCTGATGTTAAGCAGGTGTAATGTTTATCATGTTCATTATCTTAGTTTAGCTTGGTAACATTTGCTAATGAGCACTAAACACACAGTACAGCTGAGGCTGATGGGAATATCATTAGATTTGCAGATATTTGGTTTCAAACCAAAGTATTAGACAATAGTATTTTTAACCCATTAATGGCTCTAGATGAAAAGTCAGGGGATCACCCAAGTTGTTACTCATCCTCTGAGCACCAAAGTGGTGAACTGACCAACTTTGCCATCCCTTAAGTCCTGTTGCTAGCGTGATAGTTATCTTTAAATTAAACCTGTCAAAATGCCAAAGGGAGTCAAGTGTACGGTTTGCCTGACTCCACTGATATGTATGTATGTGTTAGACTTAATGTCAGTGTTTTGTGGTTTATATTTTCTTTGTTTTGTTCGTTTTCTTCTAACAATTAATAACGTTTATTTTCAGATTGTTTACAACGGTTATAGAACGTAGAGTTAGAGCCAGAGCCCGAACAGCTGATTAGCAGCGCTGTTGTTTACCGTCGCCAAGGCAACCAGGCAGCTCACGAGTTGTAATACGTCACGCGTAAACAGAGAGAATGAATGAGAGAGATTATATTGTAATGTAAATGTTGCGTGGCTGAAGTTATGAGAGAATTAGATAATTGTTTTATACCTGAAATGATAGGAATTCTAAATAGTTGTAGATAATAGACTGATATAGCACGTTCAAAGCTCTTTTTTTTGGTTGTTGTTTTTTTTGGGGGGGGTGGGGGGTTGCTTTTCATTGTTTGTTGTTGTGCTGTTGTATGTTTTTTGTCCGGGACTACTGATGCAAATTAGCTTCAGGCTAACTCAGGTGCAGTACATCTTTAATGGTGCAAACTGCACACTGTCCCATTCAATGAATAAATCAATAAATCAATATAGAATTGATCATTTTCAATAGCCTATTTTATGTATATATATTTTGTGATTCTGTCAGCCTATTGATTTTAAATGGAAATAGCTAGTTTATACATGATTGCTGTATTTTGAAATATTGAATTTTTATATTATATTGTTATTTTTTTTGTATTGTTGTTGTATTGTTCCAACTAATTTAAGTTGGCAGTTAACATACTAAGAGCAAAGCCACGGAAGATCAGCTGACTCACACTGTTTTAATTTGTTCTTTCAGAATAAATTATTTTTCTAAAATATGTCACCCCTCGAGTGAGCTTCCACACTACGGGCCTAACATACACACAATCTGAATACAGCTTTGTTGGGTATGTGTGGTTTATAATCCTCTGAAACTGTTTATTTTAAGGGACAACATGACTTACATGACTTGTATTTCAGTTTAGTCATGTCATATCACTGCACAACTTTTTGTTTTTATTTGGACATGTCATTATATGTGCAAAGCATAGCAGTTAAAGCTGACATCTCATTTCATTATAAACATGTTTCCTTGATTCTTCTTTTCTCACATCTTTTCCTTCAATCTTCAGTAAGAGGGAGCAAGACACAAGAGAGGAAAATTAGGATGCAATTAATCGAACTGAGATGTACCCTTTGTTGTAGACTAAAGTCATGGTCAAGAAATGTGAGTGAGGTCACAAAAAACTCTAAGACTCATCGTTTGGCAACCATAAATGTCCACAACAAAATTTGATGGAAACGTGGACAGTGGTAAAAAAAAAATATAATGTAATTTTTCTGGGGAGCTCAAAAAGCCTTCTAATGTTCCTCTGGAGGTGCACAGACCTCAGATTGACAGCCAGAGCTAAAATCGTGCGCGATGAAGCTTTAATGGGACCCAGAGTGGATAGGCATAAATAGGCAATATTCAAATGAGCCATTTTGGTGCTGCAGAGCATGCAGTGTAACAAATAACCGCTAATGCTACGCTCAAGGCGTAAACACACTCTGTGGGTGAATTAAGTTAATTTTAACATAATATTCTGTGATAGACAAAACACTCAAACTTCAATTTTTCTTACTCTCATAATGCACCTGCAGTATGATGCCTCCCAGTTCACTTCTGGTAAAGTTATAGTCATATTCCTAAAATCCTGTACAGCAGAAGGATTCCTGATTAAAGTAATTTCTTAAACTATTTCTGCTGAAAAGGTTTAGAAGTTGTCAAAAGTCCTCACCAAGGAGTCACCTGACCACTTCCCAGGCAAAGAAGAAATCATACGCACCTAACTGAAAGGAACACCCCCTCTCAGATCAATTAATCCACTCAAAAGCCTTCCTCCCTTTGTTTGTCCTTTTTGACTCCAGCCATGTGTTGTGTGCATCACAGCTTAAACCACACACACACACTGAAAATGAAGTCTACAAAGAAATGAAAATAAAATAAAACAGCTCTGCATTTTTGAAATTTGGATTCCTGCCTCATCTCTCTCTCACATACACTCAGCCTACCCCACTATCCATTTGATTTTGAATCTAACAGAGGTTATTAGAAGACAAAGTGTGAACCAGTTTTTTAATCAAAAGAATCCTGAGGATTGTTTTGAGGTTTCACATCTTGCTGAAAGCTAATTAACCATTGTGCAACACTGTGAAATTCTACATGGCATCTGTTGCTCCTTTCACTTATCTCCCAGCCCGGGCACACGCACATATTGGACCTCCCCTCCTGAGGGCTGCCTCTAATAAATTGAGGTGGACATGAAATGAAAAGTAATTTAGTTCGACCATTCTGCCATCAATCAGACTGCATCCACTCTCCATTCCATTACACACACATCCACAACTCAGTCGAGCTGATCCTTTGCACATTTCTAACTGTCCATCATACTAGACTGAATGAGGCGCTTCAGTAACACTGTTCATTTGGATGGCTTCATGTTTTACAGCGGATTACAAACACAGTTGCCTTTAAATTTTGTCATGTACATGTCCATTAAATGTGAAACTACAGCCAGGGGACAATTAGCTTAATTTAGGATAAAGACAGGAAACAAGGGGAAAGTTGCTTGCCTTGTCCTGTCCAAAGTTAATAGAATCCTCCTGTTGCACCTCTAATGCTCACTAATGAACATATATCTTGTTTGTTTCACACATACAAAAACCAATGTTTAAAACTGCAATTGGTGGAGCACCCTGGTAGCCGAATGATTACTAATGGTTGCATGCTACATAACTGTAACGTCTCTGGCTTGATTCCAACCAGGGACCTTTGCTGCATGTCATACCCATCTCTTTTTCCCCTTGTCTCCTGTCTGCCTCTTTGCTGCCCACTGTCCAATGAAGGCAAAAATGCCAAATGCAATTTGTGGTTTGACATGAGGTTATGTGTCGGACTAGCGCAGTGACTCTCTTGAGTCTTGTCCTCACTGCGAGATTTCCACAACTATCACTGTCACCACAACTTGTCGTCTTCATATTTCAGTTTTATGGACTACACAAACAAGATTTTTGATTTTTTTTTTTTTGGATTTTTTGATTCTTTGGACAGAGCTAGGCTATCTGTTTAACCTTTTGTTCCCGTCTTCATGCTAAGCTAGGCTAACCATCTTCTGGCTGTAGCTTCATATTTAGCGTACAAACACATCTCATCTTACTCTCCACTAGAAAGCTAATGAGATTATTTCCTAAAAAACTATTGCTTTACAAATTACAGGTTGTTCCACTTTGATATGCTGCCATTGAACTGTGGACAGAGCTGGTTCTAGTGTTACAAGGGTATCAAAGCTTGAACACAGGTTATGTGAATGGATTTTTGGTGGAAATAAACTAGTAAGTCTGCCCAGCTTTCATAAAATAGAGTATATTTTTATGTACAGAATGGAGTAATGACAACTCAGCATGGAGGGAACCCTTGTAAGAAGTGGCCTCTTAGTGCATTTTTGTAAATCGTATGGTACTTAAAGCCCACAGAATTAAATTTGGGTTCATTTTGGCTGAGTGATGAACCACTAAACCCAACTGACACCCAGTCCATGAACCCTCTCCTTTGCTGTCTAAGTTTAGGGTGATTATGCAGCTGATGGTCTCGCTTCCTCCCTCACCTTGCATTCATTCAGTTCCCTCCCCATTAACATTAAAAATAAGCACAATTGTCATTTACAGGCTGCACGTTTTCCTCCGGGGATATGGTGATAACAGATATCTGGCATCTGATTAACCTGGGTAAAGGCAGCAGGCTTGAGGTCACCAGACAAGCATGGAAAATCTATGTCTCAGCAGTTGGCGTCAAGCTGCCCTTGAGCAAGGCATCAAACCCCAAACTGCTCTACTGCTGTGGCTGTGACAACATCAGTGTGACTATAAAAATTTTAGAATGAAACTGCATGGACCTAAGTGTATTTTCCTACTGCTAAATAAAAATGAAATAAAAAAAATATTGAAGGTGAGTGTGTGTGTGTGTGTGTTTGTGTGTGTGTGTACAGAAAATTAATGAGACCACTCACACATGCACACATGGATAGCCTACAGCCTTTCATTTCTTTCTTTCATTTTTCTTTCTTTCTTTCTGTCTTACCTTTCTTTCACAGTAAATGATAGATAGCATGAGTTTGACATGGCAGAGTGATGGCAGCAACAGGTATACGAGACAGACATAACTGATTCTAAACTTCTAATTATTTTTTAATTATTTGCAGTAAAAAGAAAATGATTTACCTTGTGTGTTTTTGCATCATCTCCACCATCTTCCTCCAGAATCTTCTTCACAAGTCTGTCTCTCTGCACAAAATAAAATGCTTGATTTGTTTCCTCTGTGTGTATGTGTGTATCGCAGATCAGAGCCAGGTCTGCAGCATAGCCATGCTTTAACAGTTGTCTACCTACTGTACAACACAGTGCCCTGCTACTTCTTACTGAGCTCTGTCACACTAACACAGATTTAACGTGGGAAGCAGCGCTTGTGCCTTCAACATAAAAGCACAATACGTTCAGAATAATGTCTTATTATTTAATTGTGTGGTTGGCTGTGATTTGTGATCATATAAAACCTCAATCAGAATCATAGAATGAATAATTCTTCATAATATTATATTATCCACAGTAGATGTATATATATATTTTTTATAGGTGGCTGTTTACTCATCACTGAATGGAATTTACAATTTTTCCATCGTTTTAACATAATAAGTCAGTTGCATTTTATTGATACTAACCTGTGTTCTTTGGCAAAATAGTAAATGAATTAATTTACCACAGTTATATTATTTACAGTATTTGTGTGTGTGTCTGTGTGACTGCGTGTCTGTTGGCCAAGGTGGATGTTGCGACATTAATATAACTATAATGAATGTGTACAATTTGTGATATTAAATATATAGAGACGTACATATTTTATTTAGTTGCCCTTCTAAATGAATTTCACTTTGCTTAGCCTACCATAGGTCAACAGCTGAACAGCCGATTTTCTTCATTTTACTTTATTTATTTGATGTTATGTAACAAAAAGCTTTTCAAATTGCATCATCTCCCGTTAAATACATCGAGATCCAATTTAGATCTTGATAAATCAATTTTACATGATGGTGTGGGAGTATGAGGGCCAGGCAATTTTGACCTGGAATGAGTGCCAGGTCACGGTGACCTGTACCGATGCCAAACATGTCAGTCCACCAAACCAAAACAGGAGACACCTGGAGATATTGGGAAAGAGGCGGAATACCACACACACACATAGTGCAGAGACGCCCATTCAAATTTGGTCAAAGTCCAAGGTAAGTGAAATTGAGGAATATCTCATTCTTCTTTAGTATTTGAGGGTGCCAAAGAGTCTGGCAAAACAGGATGAGACTTGTCACGCAACACGAACACATACACACACATAGCCTGTCTTCAGTATAAAAAGTCATGCCACGTTCTGTAATGTTGGAATTTACTCTGTCTACGTTGTTGGTGAGCTGTTGTGAATAAAGAGATTCCCCATCTGACACCTGTGTCTCGACCAGCTGATTCCTCTTTCATACACCTCTTTCTGCCACAACAATGGCTTTATTTTGAAACTTGCCACAGGAAATTGCTAATCCTCAAAAGTCCAGCCTGACGATTCATTCTGACAGTTGCAGCCCCCAGTGCGCTCCAGTTCCTCGCTCCCATCAGGACTCATGTGTTCTAGAGAATCAACTCCCACTGCAAATGCACACAATCACACACACACACACACACACACACACACACACACAGATTTAGCAAACTGCACTTCAATCAGAGGAATCTTAGGTCCAAGTGACAAGACAAAGTTTCATGTACTATTACAGATGTTATGTTAATAATAGATTACATCCCTAATTGAAATCTTGTACAGTGTCACTCCACACACTAGTAATGAATTCAACCAGCACTATCCAAACTGGGTAGTAAACATCAGTAATGCTGGACACGAACATTATTCTTGATGTCCACCAGTATCACAGACTTCAGTTTACATCCTCTGAACAACTTAAAATTCTTCAGTTACCTCTTTTAGTCATTTGCATGCCAGTCACACAGGGTTACCTGCAGTTTGCATTTTCTCCAAAAATAAAACAGTCTGATGAACTGGAGAATTTTCCAAAGATATGAATGTGAGTAAATGATTGTGGCACATGAATCTGTGAAGGCTTCACATGCTAGAGGTAGTACTGATGCTCCTTGCAAGTTTGTTCAGATTGCAAACTGTATGAAAATGATCAAACTTCAATATGGAATTTCCATATTCATTCACTGCCATCTTAATAATCCCACTATGTGATAATTTATCGGAGTAAATTTTTAAAACCTAGTTAAAGGTCTTTTCACATGACAATTTAACACTACATGTAAATTAGATATATTTTTGTATGTATCTTTATATGTATAACTTAATATATACAGTGAAACCAATGTCTAGTTGCCCTGATGCATCTGCAGCAGTAACTACACATCATTTGGTATATTGCTGCCATCTAGTGGCTAAAAGCTGGCACAGTGCCATGTTGAAGCAGAGTGAAGAAACTTTGCAGTATAATCATATAACTTTTGTGCCAAATGCATATTACCGAGTTAGTAATGCAATTGATTACTTTTTTCTATGTATATTAATTTCTCCTTAAGTTGGTAAATCTGTTTTTGAAACAACTGAACTTCAATTGAAGAGAGTAGAGGTAGTTTTATTTAGTTTTTGCCAAAATTTCACATATATAATACCACTTTCTGATAGGGCATACTGTAAAGCCTAAAGGTATAATAGGCTTAGCTTCAATACCAGTAGTTAGGACTTCTTCAATCAATAGAGACATGAAATTGGTTATCATACGTTCCTTATACTTGTAGTTTAGTTTAATCAACAAAAATAATTAGAAATGCTATATTAACTGTTCAGTTCTCCATACTTAAATTCACCTTTACTTATAGAGACCTGAGAGTAATTGATAGATAATGTTGTATTTGCATCTTAACCATCAAAGGAACTGGTCTTTATTGCCTTATTGTTGATTGATATTCAATTAGCGTCTTTTTAAGGGTAATTTTATGTAACTACATATTGTCACTAGAGCATACTCTGTGTAATGTCATCCTTAAATAAATGAATTATCAAGGCATTATCACTATTAATAAGACAGAGGAGCCAATATTATATTATATTATGTTATATTGTATTATATTATATTATATATTAACAGAAGATTTCTGTTTTTCTATGTAGAGGGCCACCTGGACCATTAAAAGAACATTTTCTAATGGGGTTAGCCATAGGTCTTTTCAGTCTCAAGTTCATGAAGTCAAAAGGGCAATTGAATATGGGCAGGCAACAGATATTTTTGAATTGATAAATTGCGTTTAAAGCACTATTGATATAAAAGAAGTGTAAGTACAGTCCCACTGCTATATGTCCAGGAGACTTTGAGTTCACCTGACTAAGCTATGATTAAAAAAAGGTCAACATTTGATAAATCTACACTTGTTTTTTTTTTTTAATTAGTTGGTTGTTTTAAAATTTCCATATATAAATAATAATAACAATAATAATAATGATAGTAAATTATTAACACTAGTCACCCAACTCAGTCACTACTCTGCCGTGTTCTGGGAAACATTATGGGAGCATCAGCACAAACACCACTTGAGAAATGATCCCACATGCTCACTCACTGACAAGCTCTGTGTATGCAACATTGTTCTTTGTGCTCATTTGTTTTACTTAAGTGTGCACTATTCATACTGTACACTATGTATAGTGTTTTACACCTATTGCAAATGTTAGAGACATTTTGGTTTGTATAAATGAAAATATATAATGTGAACTTTTCATTTTGATTTTGTAGTGTTTAAATTGTGAGTGTCTTAGGGTTGAGAGACAAAAGCTTTGACTAAATCTCTGTTTATCATGATTTAAAAAACATGGATTCCAATAGAATTTGAAAATAAAATGTTTGACAAAATCTGTATTTTTGTAGTTTTAAAAAAAAAATCATGTTAATCCATGACTTCTCCTCCTGTGTGCCTGTAACATCTTTAGCCTAAGGCCTTAAGGGCTCAACTAAGTAAATATGACGAGAAAATACATGAATACATTCCTATATGAGTTTAATATCAATGAAATAATAATCAAAATATGTTTTACGTCTGGACTTGAATTCTTAATCATACAACCATTAAGTAAGTATGTTTATTTTGAGTGACACAATATACTTCACAAAAGAAAGACAATTTCAGAAAAAAAGTATGACTGTTGTGTCATGGTGTTGCCAGTTTTCAGTTAAAATCAGTGCATTCTGACCTTGAAGCTGTTCAATAAAGTTTGATAAAAGTTCTTATACTTAGTCTTGACTAAAACTAGACCACAATGTCAAGAGTTGTTGTTAACTAAAGCAAACAACAACAGTAAAAGACCAAAATGTTAATGGTTTTCTTTGTAAAAGAGCCTCTGTGACATAAACAAGAAAATTCACTGATTGAAATGTTATTCATTTAAACGCTTATTTGCTTTGTCCTCTTAGGCAGGCAGACAAATGATAGGAAATGCTGGATTTTAGGGAAATGAACATAGGAAATATTGACTATTGGAGAAAAGGGATGTGTAACAGCAGAGAAATTATGGAATTGATCATTACAGCAGTAATTTTCCAAAACATTTGTATTGAGCCATAGGATCAGCCTGTTCCATGCTGGAACAATAGTAGCAACAGGTATGTGCTGAGACAAGAAATTAATCTAAAAATTAAGGTTATTTGTTGCAAGTTCTAATGGCCTGATGAAAATGACCAACAAACCATTTAAGATTGTTTAGGAGGGCTTCATATTTTTTTCTATTTAAAATTTTTACAAAGTAACAGTAGTAAATCTATTTAGATTTTTGCTATTTTTGCCTTTTGCTTTAAAAGGCATTTTTGCAGAGATTGGCTTTCTGGTTTTTATAATTTAAAAACATCATAACATAACAGGATTGTGTGAGATAACAGGTTACACAGTTCATTGATCATATCTATAGAAAAACTGATAATGACATTGACAATTTGCCTAAAGGGTGAAAAAACGGATATCTAGAGATAAGGTATGTTTTATCCCTTCCAAAACGGTTGTAAGGGCCTTTAAACTGTATTTAAAATATGCAGAACAGACACTGAAGAAAAAGTTTAGGTACATTAAAGGTTAATATAATATAATATAATATAATATAATATAATATAATATAATATAATATAATATAATATAACATAATATAATATAATATAATATAATATAATATAATATAATATAATATAATATAATATAATATAATATAATATAATATAATATAATATAATATTATATTTTATGATGTTCCTGAAGTGTTCTTCATTGAGGGTGCTTTGCTTCAGCTGGCCTGCACTTACTGAGCGTAAATCAGATTTGGCTCTTGTGACTACATGACAGTATTCAACAACGTGAATCACGTACAGATCTCAGATCTGTTCTCATTCACTTTCAGCGCGGCTTTTCCCACTGGCTGTCCTATGTTGATGACGTAAAGGTAATGGCCGCTCTCGCTGTGCCGTGCGGTTTTTTTTATTTTCTCCACCATAGCGGTTAAATTAAACCTTATAATATTTATTGCAGACCAAAAATAACAATATCAGCGGGGGAGGACAATTCTTAACGCAGCAGTGCCGTCTTTAAAGAGCTCCGGGTCGGCAAGGTGAATTAAAATGTGTGACTGTTAGCAGCTAGCAGAGAGTGGCAGTGCTGTTAGCTTAGCTTCAGGAGAGGCTGCATTGTTAATTGAAAGACGGGCGAGAGTACCGGAGGGTCCGCCCGGTGTTACAGCGGTGTTCGCCGTTAGGATAGCCGGTTTATTAGTTTCTGTTCGAGATGGAGCTTAGTTGCGTGCTCGCGGGTTAACCAGCTCTTCGCATTGTCAAGTTACGGCCTTGTTGCCAACTAGCGCGTCCCAGCTATTAACGTTAGCTGTTAGCAGTCATGTTACACCGCAGGGGAACTATGTAGTATTTACAAACTTGGAATTGTTGTCTAACTATGTGCACAAGTAGGTAACTTGGAACCCTTGCGAGACATTTTAAGTATATGAAGCTTTTATTCCCAACTATAGGTAGACAGTTTTTAGCCAGGTTGCTAATGCAAAGTTTTTCATTGAATTAGCGTCGGAGAGAACTTAAATTAAGAAAAACCTGTGTATTATAATCACACTGCCGCATCAAAATAACTATTAGTGCTTCTTCAGTTAATTGTATTCTGCTCTTCTTTTTTCAGGTAGGCAGTTTGTAAGCAAGTTAGCCAGTTTTTCTTTGCACAGACAAAGTCCAAATCACCCGGAAAAAAAAACATGAAGTTTGCCGTCATTTAGTTTTATTTAGTTCTGTGTATGCTGTACCGCGTATTATAGAGAGTCCAACATGCCATACTCAATTTGAAGTTCTGGCAATGCAGTGCTTCCTTGTTCATTTGGTTAAGTACAGTAGTTTGTTAGTTGTATTTACTGGTACTTTTCCAATAAAGCAAACTGGGTTGAGATAGTTTGCTGTGGGAAACTTATAAAGCAGTTCATTAGAATATTTTTCCTCTGGACACTAGTTATGTTTTGTCATTAGACAAAAGATAACTTTGATGGTTAGTTAATTGTCAAATTCTATTCTACCTGGTATTGTAACCTGGCTGACATGACAGCAGTGAAGATGTTAAATTGATGGTTTTTTAATGAAAGCTTGGCATGCATGTTCTTTTAAATGTACTATTAAAGTGCGGGCTCTGTTTGCACTTACTTGCTTGCTGTATATTACTTGATAGATTATTGTTGTTCTGTTTCTGCAGAAAATTTCTCTAATGGATCTCTGAAAGCCCTACCCAGTCCCTCATTTCGGAGTGGAGGAGGAAAGGGCCTTTCTGACAGTGAGCTGCTGGATTCTGCTGATGAAGAGGAGGACAGGGTCAACTCAGACAGTGAGATATTCCATGAGAGGAGACGGGGGGCTGGCAGAGGAGTATGAAGAGGAAGAGGCAGTGGAAAGCCGAGGAAGAGGTTTGGGATTAGAAGAGGAGGGGGAAGAAGAGGATGAGTGATCCCTGACTTCGTGTCTGACCCAGAGATGAGGAGCCTGTAGGAGAAAGAGGAGGGATGGGACAGGAGGATGAGAACCATTCTGCTGATGGAGGGGGATGATGATGGTCCACAGCGGGGTCAGTTGGATGGAGAGGAGGAGGGAGGAGGAGGAAGGAGAGGATAAAGTCATTGAACACCCCACAGTCTCCAGACTCAGAGCAGGGCAGGAGCTTCAATGTTGAGGAGGATGGAGAAGATCGGGAGGACGAATATGGAGACTACAGAAGGGAGCCCTCAGCAGAGCCTGGTGCCGAGACAGCTGAGGTGGATGATGAGGAGGAGGAGGAAGACAGAAGCAAGGCCGAGGAGGAAGAAGAGGACGAGAGGAAGAGAGCTGAGGAGAGGAGAAGAGCCGCCGCGGTGAGGGAGATGAAGGACGACTCAGCGTCTGTTTCTCGGGAGCTGGACGAGCATGAGCTGGATTATGATGAGGAGGTCCCAGAGGAGCCCAGCATCCCCACACACGAGGAGGAGGAAGATGAGGAAGACGCAAAAGCTGAGGGAGAGGAAGAGGAGGATAGTGAGGACAAGACTAGTAAGAGGAAGGAGAAGAAACCAATCCTCCCGCCATCTCCCAAAGACGGTGAACCTAGGAGGACGGACGACTCCAAAGGTCCTGAGAGGGTGCGCAGAGATTCCTTCAGAGACAAGAAGAAGGAAGAGGATGACGGCGAGATCGATGAAGGAGAGATTGATGTAAGTGATCATTGTTTGATTGGTAGTTACATGTCAGTATGTATGAGCTTGGCTGGTTGCAGGTTTTCAGTATACAAGATGTCCTATAGTCTTAAATAATATATTGAATGCATCAGCTTTTGCAAATGTGTATTGAAGTTATAACTGGACATTATTTACAAAATCATTTGACAATTGTTTTGGCCAGTTGTTAGATATACAGGACATACAGTATGACACTATAATAGCATGATAATTAGGCAATGATTTGATGGTTCGAGATGATGTTTACACCAAATACATTTTTAGGAAATAGCCCCATCAATTGGAGTTTATTGTTTCATTAGCCTACTCACTGTGCTAACACAGGCTAATAAGCTCAGAAAATTGTATTTAACTACTGTGTAATGCAGCTTTTAAGAACAGAGAAACACCAGTGTAAGGCTTAAGCAGTCAAGCATCAGACATTGAAGGATACCTATTTACAGACGGCTTTCTCTCTTAGATCAGGAGTTCTGTAATTAAAGGTAGAGTCAGCAATTCTAAACCGATCCGCTTTTTTCAAATTCAGCGAATATCTACTCACGGTCCGCTAGCTGTGTGTGTCTGTGTGTGTGTGTCTGTGTGTCTGTGCGCACTGTGTTCATACACAGCCCTGGCTCTGTAAATGGGCATGTAAACACAGTGGCTCGGAGTGAACCACACAACACAACTCTGGCCAGTCAGCAGCAGGGGTCGTTCATGCTTGTGCACAGGACAGGGGGCAGTCATTAGAGCAGCTGTCTGTGTAAGGACATGACAGTGTCCCGTCTCCAGCACCCGTTTAGTTACGCTGCAATCATAAACTGACAGGGTCTCCTCCGGGGTGTCTGTGGCAGCAGCAGAGTTGCAGCAAAAAGTAGCAGAGTGAGACATCTGTTCTTTGTCCTGCTGCTGTAAACAAACGAAATGCTAGCTGTTAGCAAGCAGCTGCTCTCGTGTCTCCCTGGGTCTCAGTGCTTGTTTTCGGCAGCAACTCTCCCGCTCTCTGCCTGCTCAGCCTGCTCTCTGGATGGCAGGCGAGTTGCACCGGTGCTGGTTCTAAGCGGCAGTCGTCCTCTGGCTCGTCCCCGTCTGTGTGTGCCACAGCCCGGCTGTACACGGAGGACAACCCAGTGGCAGCAGCCTGAAGCCCGCCGTTACTAACTCTTAAATAAGGGGAAGATCTAAACTAAAAATATAGTGTTAAAGATCAAAGTAAGCGCTCTTATATGTAATATCTTGTTTTGTAAAATATCCGGTGTAAACAGTAACACCGGTGTTGTCACAAGATTATTAGTTGGTGGGAAAATTTCCTCAATGTGGCATCCCTACAATCTACCAAGCAAACACTCATTACAGTCGTTTTCTCTGGAGCGGACTTTCCTTGTATGATGCAGATCACCTCCCTGTGGCAGTTGGAGGCTTTGTGGTCCTTGATAGCCTCCAATTTTAAATTTTTTTGTGCCCACAATAAAGCTGCTGTTTGTAGTTATGCACGGACTGATCAGCCACCGATCGAAATCTGCCAGTTTTCAGCTGTTTGGCCATGACCGGTGACCAGCTTCAATCAGTCTCATAATGGATGTTTCTTCCGGATGGTTCACATCATGCACACAGTGGTACAGACAGTAATGCTACAGTCACACACAATAAAACTACATGATATGAACTACAGCAGAGAATCGCCATCAACTGGTAACATCACAGCACGTCAGCCAGCATGGCTGGTAGGTTGAGCAAATTTACCAGCCACTTCACAAATTCACCAGCATTTGGCCAGGGGCCAGTGCTAATTTCCGTCCTTGAATGCAGTTCTGTATGATGTGAAGGTAGATGAAAGAATATTCTGTAATGATGTCCCATGTGAATGTGTGCCCAGGATGATGACCTGGAGGAGGGGGAGGTCAAAGATCCCTCAGACAGGAAGATCAGACCACGTCCTATCTGCAGGTTCTTCATCAAAGGTAGGTAACAGCAGATCCTAGAATAGAGCTCAACTGACAGCTGCTTATGGCATATTAGTTTGTGACAACTAACTACTAAGTAACAGAAAACTGCAGGACAGAAAAGGCAAAAATATCTTTGGTGTAATTTTAGGAAAAGGTGTCTCCATAATCTAACTTTTTCAACAGCAAAATGTCCTATTCAGTACATATTAGTCCCAATTATTTAAGAACCACATTGAATGGATTCTTATAGGAAATGTTAATGTTAAAACCATTGTTGCCCTCTCTTAGTGTAAAGGCTTTTGAAACTGATGCTGCACCAAAGACTGACTGTTCCATCAGTGTAACTAAGTACATTTTAATGTGACTTGCACTTTGGTCCTCATATCATATATTGTATCATATCATTTAATTTAATTTAATTTTATTATTTTTCTTTCTTATCATTATAAACTGAAATCCTTTGGATTTCTCAAACAGAAAAACAAACAAACAAACAAAAAAAACAATTGCAAGACAACATCTTGTGCTCTGATTCATCATTTAATCAAAAAATAGATATAAACATTTTGAGCTGCAATATTAACATATATTATGGTTCAGTTCTTGAAATTCAGTATAGGACAGTTTTTAGATAAAGAAACCAGACGTGGATATTTATTCTGGCTGATCCAGTGACATAAATGCCTGACAAATACTTGATACTAGTTACATCTGTGTAATCTACCCCTGCAAAATTTCTAATCTTAAAGTAATGAATTGTTTGCTGCTTTTTACTCATTCTGGTTTATAGACTGCTACAGATGCGACACCACTGGCACTCTTTTTCAAAACTGGGGCCTCCCAGACTTGCAGAGTGTGATGGTGCTGCTACTTAACACACATTTTGTGTATAGCTATTTAAATTGCATGCACATTTGAATTGAAAGACAACATGTGTCCAGCAGCACCAAGCTAGCCAGCTAAACAGAACAGCACCACTTGGTAACATACATGAACAACACAGGAGTAAAAATCCTTTGGGTGACTGCATTTCACTGCTCTTTAAATAGCTGAGATGGTGATAACATTCACCAGCATGAAGCGTGTTCACCAGACAAACAGTTACGTCTGGGAAACACAGCCTGCATGAACCTCAGCTATTTAAATTGCATGCACACTTGAACTGAAAGACATATTTTGGAAGCAGGAGTTGTATTTTACTAAAGAATATAATGGTTCAGAACAGTTTTTCCATTCTAGATAAGCTTGACAATGGTGAAAGTAAATATAACAGGCATGACTTGTGTTGTGTTTTGATACACATGAGCACAGAGGGACCAAACCACTATTTTTACTTTCATACTTAAACTACATTATGCTGATAATACTTATGTACTTTTACTTGAATGCAGGACCTTTACTAGATTAATCTTGCAGTTTAATTTCAACCATTAAACCCTTTTCCCCTTCGCCTTGCAGCTATAGCCCCAAACATGTGTCCAGCAGCATGAAGCTAGCCAGCTAAACAGAACAGCACCACTTGGTTACATACAGGAACAACACAGGAGTAAAAATCCTCTGGTTGCTTGCATTTCACTGCTCTTTAAATAGCTGAGATGGTGATAACATTCACCAGCTTGAAGTATGTTCACCATACAAACAGTTACGTCTGGGAAACGCAGCCTGCATGAACCTCAGCTATTTAAATTGCATGCACATTTGAACTGAAAGACATATTTTGGAAGCATGAGTTGTATTTCACTAAAGAATATAATGGTTCAGAACAGTTTTTCCATTCTAGATAAGCTTAACAATGGTAAAAGTAAATATAACAGACATGACTTGTGTTGTGTTTTGATACACATGAGCACAAAGTATGCTGTTGGGTAGGATATAGTTTATTATTATCTGTATATTGTCAAATGTATCAGTTGTTCTACAGCAGGGGGAGCTGTTGTACTTATTATATGTTTCAGGGTTTTTTTTCAAGTGCCCCAAGTAAAGCACTAAGTAGTTTAATTGTCATTCAGGGATAAATACACCTTTTAATTAAATATTATACACTAGAGATACACCTACAACTATAATTATTGTACTGGTATTATGATGGCCCACTGGCAGATGCAGACATAAAATACAGTGCTTTCCAAAATGTACACATTTACTGGGTAAAATAAGAAAACTACTTCAACTTAGGTTGCATGTAAAACATGCCATGTTCATTTTTATGTAGTATGTTCAAACGAAACTGTAAGATTAATCCTACTTTAACAGGCTTGGATGATGCTCTCCCTGAGACAATCCTGACAGTAGCAACAACCAGGGCAAATTTGACCTATTTCACAAGTTTCAAAACAAGTAAATCAACGTAATCTCTGTCCAAAGGGATCATGTGCAAGTAAGTGCATTGTACAACTATACAGCAATTAAAGCCAACTGTAAGAACAAATAGTGGTTTAGTGTACTCTAATGATGTCATATATATATATATATATATATCAGTCAGAGGGACCAAACCACTACTTTTACTTTCATACTTAAACTACATTATGCTGATAATACTTATGTACTTTTACTTGAATGCAGGACCTTTACTTGTAATGGAGTAATTTGACATTGCTGTGTTGGTATTTTTACTTCAGTAAAGGATCTGGATACTTCTCCCACCTCTACAATAAAGCTGGATAAGATCCAGACTCCGAGACAGTCAGTAATGTAGCTCCTCCAAACTGCACCAGGTAGTTCTGCTGTTGCCTTTGTCTAGCATGGAGGATAACTAAAGCTGCTCCTGTTGACAACTGACAATCAAATAAATTCATTTAGCAGCTGTTATGGCGGTTAAAACAAAGCTGAGAGTTAATATTTCCTCGCAAGCTGCAACACTGAAAGATATCAAGGCTATCACTACAACAAAAACACTGAGCATGGAATTAGCACCCAAACTAACATAGAAACATCTTTTTCAGGACATTATGCAGGACCAGCAGGGAGAAAAAAAGCATAGATTAATCTTGCAGTTTAATTTCAACCATTAAACCCTTTTCCCCTTCGCCTTGCAGCTATAGCCCCAAACATGTGTCCAGCAGCATGAAGCTAGCCAGCTAAACAGAACAGCACCACTTTGTTACATACAGGAACGACACAGGAGTAAAAATCCTTTGGGTGACTGCATTTCACTGCTCTTAAAATAGCTGAGATGGTGATAACATTCACCAGCTTGAAGTATGTTCACCATACAAACAGTCATGTCTGGGAAACGCAGCCTGCATGATCCTCAGCAGTGCGTGTCCATCACTGAACTGCTGTGTCTCGCACGCTTGCAGCATCCACACAGACAGCATTGCTGCTGCGGCGCCTCTGCTGCCAGCTCTACCTTTCTACATAGAGTTTGGCTTTGATAATAGCCATCAATAATACTATGTTTCATATCATTTCATTATAAATTTCATTTATATTTAGTTTAGTCAGAAAAAGATTAAGAAGCATGTGCTCAATTGTTAAAAATAAATAAATAATATGTGAGGTGAAGGCGGCTTTCTTTCTGATGGGCATGGTGAGGTCTGGTTGGGGATACTTCTGTGTCAGTCACATATACTCCTCACAAAGGACAGGGTTTTTTATTTGTTTTTAGGTAAAGAAACCAGACGTGGATATTTATTCTGGCTGATCCAGTGACATAAATGCCTGACAAATACTCGATACTAGTTACGTCTGTGTAATCTACCCCTGCAAAATTTCTAATCTTAAAGTAATGAATTGTTTGCTGGTTTATAGACTGCTACAAGTGTGGCTGGCACTCTTTCAAAACTGGGGCCTCCCAGACTTGTAGAGTGTGACTTCTGTCAGCCACATATACCACTAACAAAGGACAGGGTTTTTTTATTCGTCATATTAATCATTCTGCTAGTTAAAATGGAAACCGGAAAAAATAGGTGAGACCAGAATCTCTAGATGACGCTCCACATCAACGTGTGAGTCGCACATCTCACATAGGCTGCGGCTGCTCTGATCTGTTAACAGGGGCGCCGTAATGAAAAGCAAGAGGTTCCACAGCGCATGTGCACTGCTCACGCAAGCTGTGTGTCCGAGGCGTTAAACAGGTCGTTGAATGTTTAGTCAACGGTTTGCGTCCTGTGTGCATAATTAAATTGTGATCCTATCGGCCTGTCATGTCGGCAAAATGTTCATTTTGGGCTCATACTGATATTTCATTTGAAAGCCATTTAGAAAATCAATTTTTGACATTTGTGAATCAATTCAGAATCGTCCATGTCCGCATAGCGCATGTGTCTTTAGAATTGAGAAATTTCCACACCTCTAAATGTCCTCTCAGCTGCTGATGTTTTGTCACTTCTTGTATTTGCATCTTAAAAATCTAAAAATGTGTTTATTTTATAACTGCATTAATACTGAGAATCTTACAAAAATGCGTATGGATACTGTATAGTACATCTCATGTTGGCATTCGTAAAAGACCATATTGATGCATCCATGATAGAAAGCATAATACATGTCTAATTGGGCTTTTGTGTTATACTTAAGCAGTATGAAAAAGGCTGCCCATTTGATTATCCATTAATAGCTCCGCCTGTCCACATGTCAGGGTGTCCTTGAGCAAGACACTGAACCCCAGTTGCTCTGTGTGTGTGTGTTTGTGTGTGTGTGTGTGAGAATGAGAGGAAAATTGTAAAGTGATTATATAAAGGCAGTCTAGTCCATTTCCACATGTCTAAATCTAAGAAATCCTTTGTTTCCTGTAGGAAATTGTACTTGGGGTATGAACTGTAGGTTCATCCATCCTGGAGTCAATGACAAAGGTAACTACTCCCTCATCAGTAAGCCAGACCTCTTCTCACCTAATGGAGCACCTCCTGGAGGACCACACCCGCTCATACCCAACAACCCCTGGGTACGTCTCTCTCACAATACTGTGTATTTTTTAGCACTGATGAAAACACTAACAACCATCATTAGTGGTGCAACGGATCGTTGTTGCTCCGTGATCTGTACGGATTGCCCTCCACGCTTTGGTACGCATGTGTAAAATGTAATGTCTCATTTAAGACAAAGTAAACACAATGCTGTAAGTACAAGTCATGTACAGACAGCGTGTCACTAACAGGGATTTTGAAGAGCAACGACCAAACCAGCATCTAACGGGTCCGTAATGACATCTGCAGGTATATTTACACACTGTTGTGCTGCAGTTGAGCAGCTAATTAGCTACGTAGCTGCTAACTGACGTTAGTGCTGCTCTTTTCCTCACTGAATGTTTGTTTGGTGGCTCGTTCAACAAGCTAAGCTGCAGGACAAGATGTGTGTTTATGTTATCATCAAGTTTTGATGATGTGGACACGGACTGTTTCATTCACTACCATGTTTAAAAGAGGAAAGTATCAGGCCTCATATTGCAATTTAATTTAACAACTGAATATTGAATATTTTATATATTTTAAGATTTTATTTAAACATTGGACATCTTGAACGTTGTTTTCATTTAAGACTATGGACAAAAGTTCATATCCAGAATAAATGGAAAACAAAGTTTTGTTTGTCTCCCCCTTTTTTTTCTTTTTTTTTGCTGATCCGAAAAACGATCCAATCCATGACTCAAATCTGTGATGCAATCCGTACCGTGAGTTTTGTGATCCGTTGCACCCCTAACCATTATTTATGCCTATAAACACTGACACATCATAAAAGTTAAAATTGTTCAGAATATAGGACGGAGGATTTAAGATTTTTCTATTACACTAGACAAATGGGTAATTGATTGGCTCATATAAAACTGCATTTTATTGCTTTATTAGCTGATCTGAGTGCAGTGCTCAGGAAGTCTAAGGGTTCTACATGTAGTAACACTTACGCTCTACATCTTACTGTGAGCAGGTGCATTTATGGGGAAACAGGTATATGAATTTGTTCTCTGTCCCTGTTTTAGGCTGGGCCTGCAGTGGAGGAGCTCCCGCCACCACCTCCTCCAGTGGAACCTCCTGTTGAGAGCGCCTGGGAGAGAGGCCTGAGGCATGCCAAAGAGGTAAATACTGCCACTGCCTCTTGTGGAAACAAAATTGAGCTTTTGCCAAATGCTGCTGAGAGTGTGTAAACTGACTGCCACCGTCTGTTTAATGACACTCCACAGCAGATGGAAGAGCTTGAAAATTTCAGAGTTAAATGTGATTGCAGTTTTATGCACCACTGTGTTTTCCTGTCACCAGTTTGGAACATTTTGGAAGGAAGAAAATGTTGCTCTTTTAGCTGAAATGTCTTCTTAAAGCCCTAATTGTAAGCCAAATGTGTTACAATGTTTATCTTACGGTAGAAGATTCAGTTTGTCCTTTGGTTTATTTTGTTTGTTCATGTGGGTGAACCGTGATGAAGCATTATTTTAATGTGCAAACAAGTTTGATGTGATGGTGAAGGTTAGGGTTACAGGCTTTTTCTCTGCCTACCTAACTCAAAGATGGGCCGCTGCCTTTGTTGAAAACTCCCACATATGATGTTGACTGAGTGAAAAAGGTGGAACTCAACTGTGTGCTGTGCAGCACCCGGACAGTCTATAGTGCGCACACGCTAGAGTTATCTTGTAGTTCATCTTCAAAAAATGCAACAGTTGCAAGCATTTCTTGATTTGATGACTAATAATTACCTTTGCGAGATGAACTTGAAGGATATGGTGAACTTTCTTGATGTTACTCAGAGACTAACGTTGCGGAACAGTGAACTCCAGCAGTAACAAATGAGACCTGCTGACACACACTGCAGCATGTTATTTAGGGAGCTCAACCACAGAAGGAACAAACATCTGTGTCCGCACTGAGGCAGAGAGATACTAATGTGTTAATGTGATACCAACATACGGTTAAATGTTCAGTCTGCCAAAAGCTGCTGCTGTAACAGTAAAATAAGTGCTGTTTGACTTTGTGCTACATTATGAATTTCTCAAAGAACATCAGTACAAAGTCAAAAGGTTGTGATATGTAGCAAAACAAGTCATAAACAGAACCGTGTTCCTGTGCATGCACAGTAGTGTCTGTCATACACTGAACTACACCAACCAAAGACTGAAAACGTGATTGTTGTTATCAGTTTTAGGAACCGTTTCTAAACAAACTAACGTGACCATAGTCTTCATAATATAAGAACATGTCACCTGCAGTGTGGCTCATTGAAGTCTTTTTTTTTAACATTTTTGGACAAACACAGAAGTTTACAGCACAGTGGAATAAGATATATCAGGCTTTGGATACACACAGACATGTAGGTTGGGTTCATAGTTGGTCTGGCTCTGCAAATGAGAATTGTTGACAATAAGAAAAAATAACTGCCAGCCTTATCCTTTAACTTCTATGTGTAGGAAATAAAAATGTCTGACTTTGACAACTCCTAGTTGTAATAAATAAACACAATGTAACTGACAGAAAGGAATGCCTGGATGGGAATACACCGAAACCTTGGCTCTGTGTGGGGAAACGCATAATAGGAAATGAGCAACGCAGTCTCATAAAAAGGAGTAGTGAGTGCAACATGCAGAGCTGGTTGGACACATTTTACCTCTCTTCATGTCATTGTAAAAACCTGCAGATTTCTGTGTGGTATAGTTCTCTTCTGCTACTGTTTGGAGCCACCAATGTGAAGTACTGTAGATTGTTATATCAGTGTTTTAAACATACAAGTCTGTATCCGGCTCTAGGTGCTGAAAAAAGCCACCATCCGTAAGGAGCAGGAACCAGACTTCGAGGAGAAGCGTTTCAATGTGACCATCGGAGAGGACGAGAGAGAATTTGACAAGGAGAATGATTTCTTCAGAGAACGCAGCTACCGCATCATCAGAGAGTATGACCTGCTCACATCCAGCACACTGTTTCAACATTTGAAAATGAGGACACGCAAGACACACAGCATTAGTGACACAAAGCACCATTCTCACATGGATCTCACACTGATGCTGAATCGGGGGTCAACCCCACAGTCCAGCAGGAGTACGTAGGTTTGGGTGGAATATTAGCCTGATATAAAACGAAAGGTTCCAAGATAAGCTAATGTCACCTTTTCCCTGTTTAAACATGGACGCTCTCTAATCCAGCAGTCACGTCAGACTCACCAGATTAAAGATTGGTGAGATGACACACTACACAGTGATTCAAACAGAAAATAGTAATTCAATTGAACACACATAGTAAAGCTTTAATCATAGTAAATAACTAATGGAATTAAAGAAATTTTAACACTTCTCACTGCCACACCACAATGTTTCTATCAAAAGGAGAGATGCTTTCCTCTTGTTAACAAAAAGATGAAAATAGAAAACATGAACATTATGCCAGTGGTTTGTGTAATGACTAATCTGTTTTGCTCTTTCAGTGAAATGGACTTCAGAGATCCTATCTATGGGTAAGTGTAGATGAACTTAAACAGCCTTGGTAACATTTTTGTTTTGATTGGATAAACCATTGATGATTTATGGACATGTTTATCCATGTCTTTTGTTAAGTAATGAAAGAGATCACAATCGAAAAGGAAAAGCAATGTTTTTTGTTTTTAAAAATATGTGAGTGGGACTGACTCACTGATCATTGCTTGACATTTTATATTAAAAGTCAACAACTGAAATATGTTCTTAACATAGACACCCAGTTATGTATCATTCTGCATGATGTCATGCTTTATGGCGGTCTGAAAAGTGAAATTGACCAGCAAAAACTTTTTTTTTTTTTACCCTTTATGCTCAATAAACCTCTGTCTGAAGTCAGTGAAGTATTACCTTTTTCAGGTATAGTACAATTTCTCAAATGTGTCTCCCCCTGCAGTGATCCATATGCTGACCCATATTATGACTATGAAATGGAGGCCCTATGGCGAGGAGGCCAGTATGAAAACTTCAGAGTGCAGTACACAGAAGCCCCTCTTCCTTACCACTACAGTGTGAGTATTCTGCTCAAAATTTTCCCTGCAATCTTAGGGGTTTTTTTTATCAACAAACCCAAAATTTAGCAAAATTATTCAAGTATTAAGTGCAAGCAGAGGACAACAGTTGAGACCAGTACTTACAAAGTGTATTTTTCCAGGAAAATTCAGTACAAGAAGTTGATTTATGAACTTAATGTTCTGTACTTCCCATGAACCAAATAATTACTGTCAAATTAGCCTTACACAGACTAACTATGTCTACATCTTGGCATATGTGGGACTTAAATTATAGTGCAAATTTTACCCACAGACACTAATATTTTGGTTACCGGTCCATGTCAGCAGGAGCGCGAACGTGACCGTGACCCTCGAGAGCGGCACCGGGATCGAGAGAGGGAGAGGGATCACCGCGAGAGGGAGCGGCGGCAGAGAGAGAGGGAGCGAGAGCGGGAGCGTGAGCGTGAGAAGGAGAGGATGCGGCGGAAAGAAGAGTGGGAGAGGGACAGGATGAAGCGGGACGAGAAGGAGAGGCCGAGGATGCGTCCTCCTCGAGACGCCAGGGAAAAGAAAGATGAGGACAAACTCAAACCACGCTCACCCATGAGCCTGCCACCCAAGTAAGTGAAGCTTCAGTTGGCTTTAGCTTGGTTGATTGATCATGCTGATGTTTTCTATGTCACATCTTAATTCACTGGAAAGGAGCCGGGACAGCTAAATGCAGTCATTGTGATATGTGGTTTTTGTTTGAAACAGTTATCTCTTCCTAACTGGCTTTGGTTGACATACAGGCATCAGGACCAAATTTGCCTTTTCTTTCATTTGTCTTTCTCAAAATGAAAACCTTAAGACAAGCAAGATAAATCAGAATTGTCAGCATGTTGTTTATTTTTTTTAGCTTTTGAATAATTTGTTTCATTGTCAGTAAAAACAAAAAGAGCCTTCCTGGCAAACAATGACCTAAAGTAGTGACTTGTGTATTGTAGTACCTGGGTTGACAAACAGTTTTCTGTGAACTCAAACTTTCATGTCACACTCCATCATTTACACCCTGATTGCTTTCCATATATTTGAACAGCACACAAATGAGAATATGAGTTGCACGTTTTTTATTTATATTAATTCATAGATTAATTCATTTAATTAGTAAATCTTGCTAAAGTAAAGCTTAACATTATGTAATGTTAAGCTAGGACTATGGTATACAAGAGAGGGGAAACTGCAGAAGAGCAAAGTTTGATTTACAGGGAAATATGTACCACAGTTCCACTTTCCCCCTCTTCACTCCGATTTCTATTGGCTTATGTTTGCCTGCTTCTTTGTAAAATGTTGCAATTGATCTGACAAGTTTGTGGCACTTCAAAAGACAAAAATCATTTGATCTGTAGAATGGTTCTGACAATTACTCTGCACAAATGGTTAACCTTCATCGTGCAGGCATTTCTCAAACTATGCTTCACTACAGTAAGTACATCTGAGTATATCTTAGCAACTACGCTACCAAGAGTTTCCCAGGCAACGATGGAGAGGTTAACTCAGGTTTCGGAACAGTGCTGCACAGAGGTTCCCAAATGCTATTGATTTCCGAATGAATGGATATTCGGTGTTATTTTGGCAATTTTTTTTTTTTTTTTGGCTTGGCGGGGGTTCTCATTGGCCTGTATAATTATAGGGGAAAACTGATGTAACTTCTGTTTTTATAAGGTTTAGTTTGAGATATAAGTTGTGTAAAGCCAGTAAACTGTAGATCAGATGAACATACAGCACACTACTACTACTCTTACCTGAGGGAGAAAGAGGCCAGCTAATGATTTAAAGGAAATTTTTGATATTTTTCAACCTGGACCCTATTTTCTCATAATTTTGTGTCTAAGTGATTAATGTGGACAACAATTTTTGAAATTGGTCCAGTATTGAACAAGAGTGCTGCAGCCGGCAGCTGCGAAATGGGCTGCTGTGTAATCCGATGGGGCAATAGCACACTAATAGCATCAGTGTATGTCCACTGTATCTATCGGTTTCACTACAGGCAGATTCCCCTCACTCGCTAGGGTTGGCAGGGAAATAAAATCTAGGGCTGTAGTCAACCAAAGAAAATCTTGGTCGACTAAAATCGTACGTAATCTTCAACTAATCGATGGGGGGGTAGTGGAGAAAAAATCACAGTATTTCCGATTGAAATGTAGAGCGGTAAAAGTATTACGTAGCATAAAATAGAAGTATACACATTATACTTGAGCATAGTATTTATTTTCAACCACTGGCAGGTGACAACATTACCCACGTTGTTGGATATTAGTCGAGTTAGTTTCACATAACCGAAGCAGTCACAATTACAGTAAAGGACATAGTACATTGCAGCCCATATGCACACACAGTATTAGGTTAGTATTGGAAATACTTACAGTTGTTAGCTACTGTGATGGGAAATTGCTGATCACTCATTAAAAACACACAAAGAGAGCATTGTCAGGTTATGAAATAGTGTAATCAAATAATACAATCAGAAGTATAATGCATCATAGTTCTGGAGACAAAGATACATACCACCTAGCTATCTTTTCTTTGTCTGAAAGGTTGGCACTTAACCAGTCCCTTAAATACTACTCGTACAGAATTTAAGACATCTGTTTACTAACCTTACAGGTTAGCAACCAACCCTCAGATAGAAACATAAGTCAAAAGTTCAGCTAACCTAGGAACAGACTTTCTTCACGACCATATATGACAGTACATAAGCATGCACCAAGTAGTATCACAAAATAACATTACTACTATATTAAATTAAGGACAAACCACACTATCTTTTAAAGCTTATCAGTTTTACACATAAACATCTACATAACTACAGTTTATCTTATCACTGGCTCAGGTAAGGGTACAACAGAATAAACGTAACTGTTAGACACACAACTGCGTCATCTTACACAGCAAAGAACTAAGTTTAGAATAGACATGGCACAGAAGAATTTAGAACATGTGTGAAACACAAACTAACACTAAACTGAACTTAAACACTGTCTGAAACATGTATGATATATTGAAGAAATACATCAAATGATAACCTGTTATTCAGTTTTCTTTTACACTACCCTCATGATTACACCCCTTGTTGGCATTTGTTTCTTTTGATTAATATTCAAAAGAAAATTCCCCATCCACATCAACAACACCCACACTGTCAATGCCTACAGCAACCGTCCATGATGAAACCGATTGCAGCATTGCAGCTGTCTGGTGGACGTTTGTTTCCTGGTGGCGTAACAATTATTCAGACCAGGTTTGATGCTTTCCACTAACAGCAGCAACAGCATGAAATGAATGAAACAAAACCTGCTGCAGCCAGAATCTCCCCCAGGACTTTCAGGTATCATATGACTTCAGGATATACCAGGGAGTGGTGGAAGTAATACACATCACCACGGCAATGCACTTTCCACATGCCACTCTTATGACTAATAACATGAAACGAATTTTATTGGCAGTGTTTTACATTTTTGTGAGGGTCAAGTTTCACCCTCCTGTTAATACAGAACAACATGCATGGCACTTCAAGGATACACAGTTTTTCAAGTCTGTCTTAAAACAATAGTCATGAGCCCAAAAGAACACTGAAACATGTTTTTCTTGCTGTAATCATTCCTCCTGTTCATACTGACCACTAGAGGATCTCTTCATAATGCACTTAAAATGTAAGTGATGGGGGACAAAATCCACAGTCCTCCTTCTGTGCAAAAATGTATTTAAAAGTTAATCTGAAGCTAATATGAAGCTTCAGACGTCCACATGAGTCAAATCAAGTAGATATCTTTCAACGTTACAGTCTTTTTAGTGCCAAAGTTCCTCTTTTTGTTACTATACTTCCACCACAGCTCAACAGGGAAACTCTGTCTGAGGAAACACAAAGAGGGAATTTGATGCTAAAAAGACTGTAAATATGGCAGATACACACTTGATATGACTAACTCAGACTGCTGAAGCCTCATATAAGCTTCAGATCAACTTTTAAATACATTTTTGCACTAAATGACTGTGGACACACTGTGGATTTTGGCCCACATCACTTGCATTTTTGCCTCTTGAGGTCAGACAGGATGTTAACACTTTACTTTTCCCGGCATTTAGATATTTTGAAGGAGTTGTAAGAATTTGTTTCTGACGTCCACCAAACTGAAACAGATTTTTTTAGTATTCTTGCTGGGAATGTTTATTTTTTGTGTTTCCCAAATGCTTGTACACTCACCCATACCACCTGCATGGTGTTAATTATAGGCCATAGTATGTCCCAGCAGTAAACTTTGTGCTACAGAGACTCATTGAAGATTGGTGCTTTTTTCATGTTGGTCACTATCATATGTGTGCCACTAAGTCATCAAGTGTGAAATAATTTGTGGTATGTACTTTTGTCCTATTTGCGTATAGCTGTTTAAACAACCAATACTACAAAGGTTGTCTATCATTCATGTTTCCATTTCAGTTATTCTCTTTTTCCAATTCACTGTTTTTACAACATGATAATAGCTTGGAAAAAATTTGTAAAATGCACTGTCAAGTCACGTTTACATATATAGCACATTTAAAAACATCCAGAGTTAAAATTTGTAATTAGAAATTCCATTTACTGCTAAAAAGTTTGCCTCTGGCGTGGCATGCAGTGTAACAAAATACTCCACTCATTGCACCACACAATACTACAACAATGCAAACATTGTTTGCATTCTATCAAGTCAGATAGCTAATGGTAACCGTTGTCAGTCACGCATATAATGATGGAATGGAAAAGCAGTAGTCCATATTTTGGAAACCTTCCTACGGTGCGATTGAGAAGGGACAGATCTGATCACAGTCTATTAGTCTATCCCACAAGCCAGTGGTGTCACATATTTTCATTGTTTCACCCGCATTTGTGGAACTCAACAAGTTTTCTTTATCAGCTTTTGAAGTACCAACAATGAGGATATCGAACGTGTTATCTTTACTGTCAACAAATGGGAACCACTGCCAATGTTTTGCTAATGTGTTCAGTGATGAGTGACGTCAGTCCCTTAGGCAGTATTATGTGCCAGAAGCAACGTGGAAATCCTTCCAGCTGAGCAAATCATTTCTTCGGATGTGGAAGAACTCAGGTCAAAGTTTCTCATGGAAGATTTTCGGAAAAAATAGATTTCAACAAAAACAATTTAGACAGATAATATTAATATATAATAATACAGATTAGCTGACCTCTCTCTAACCTATGATCACTTATTCACTTTTCAATCAGCAGTAATACAAATTTTCACTTTCATGACAACTGCAGAAGTTACATCACTGCTGCATAATAGTTGTAAATTACTAGAAATATTTGGTATAGACATGTTCTGTAATTGAACTGTATTTGTGGGAAAACCTGTATGTATTTAATTTGTATGTACTGTATGTATGTAATTTTATTCACACATTAATTTTATTACTTCACATTTGGATTGTCACAATACTGGATTCACCAAAACTGGTTCATTTGAAGAGAGGATATCCCACAAGTTTACCATGAATTCTTTAATTCTTTTATCCAACTTTTTTTACTCCAACTGCAGAGAGAACCAGGCCTTTATTTGGAGACTTAAATACAGACACATACATATTTCTTATTTCCCATTTTCCGGTTAATGGAAACACTTCATCCATGTTCATCTGTTGCGTTTACATATTAAGTGCAATGCACACTTCCACAGCTGTAATTCCATCAGTACAATCATATAATTCATATAGTATAATTCACTTCTCTGTGTCAGACTCTGTCTGAGTCTGTTTTCATGCACAAATTACTTATTGATTACTATTAATCTACCATGAATGAAATTCAACACTTTCTGCAAATATATTAAACAATTAAAGTCGTCCGGGGACTTAATCAACACAAGCCTTCTCTTTTTTGATGTTTGTTCATCCTGAAACATTTGCAGGAATTGTTGATTTTAATTGATTGTATCTTAAAATTGATTTGAAAAAACATCAAAGGGGAAGTGGTTGGAAATGAAACAGCATTTCTCTTATAAACAGGAGCTTGAAGCAGCAGAGTGGTGTGACATGACTCTGTCAGTGCCTGTATTATTATATAACCAGTATTATACAGATAATTTAACCCCCCTCAATGCTTTTTTGGCACTGAGGATGATACCTAGTTCTTGAGGTGATTGCTGTGAAACTACCAATAATTGAACAACAAAAGATACGTCTTGAACTTGAATCAGGTTAGTCAAAAAAATTTGCAGTCAGCTGCTCCTTAAGGAGTTTTAACATGTAATTAAATGAAATTTAAGTCTGTAAATTGTAATTGAATATGGTCAAATTCTGTGTTTCACACTTCAGTACAGGTGAATGCAAATCTTTCGCTTCAATTGATTTTAAAAGTCGTGTCCTTTTTTTGTCTCAACTTACTGAAGTATCTACTCTGTGTTGATTTGTTTCTATATTAACACACCTGCTCCATATTAAAGTAGTGACAACAGTGACATTGCGTTCATGCAATGGTCAGCTTTAGTTTGTATAATCAACTGAACGTCCTCCTACCAGATTGGTTTATGCTTTTCCAGAAACTTCCTCAGGCTGATTCAGTAAACCTCCAAAGGTGTGCAAACATCCTATTATCTTTTGTTGTACCATGTGGGCTTTAGGGTTTTATTTTCCTCACTTCCTTTTTTCATTCCTTCCTCAAAGGAAACATTTATAAGTACTTAAGAGCTAAAAATAGCTCCTGTGTTGTGATTCTATTCTTAGCTTTATGAGTTGTGTCAGGGTTAGTTGCTTGCTCTTGCATCACGCCTGTGGAATTTCTCATTCACCAGGGGATGTGTACCTTGTATCTACTGGTAGTGTGTGTATGTACGCACAAAAGGCTACCCACTCATTCATTGTTGACAATTACGCTATTCCAATTATGTGTCACAGTCCCCGATTGACGTTAGATTAATTCTTCCATGTTACATGTGATATTAAGCTTCAAATGGTTTGTGCAGCACATTGTCCAAAGGTAGTTTCTATTGTAATAGTAAACCAAAACATGCTCCCTGCACTGAAAAAAATACCAAGCCCTCAGCCCTCACCAGACAGCAGCTGATATACACGCGGGACTCTCTCAAGCATCCATTCAAAGTTTCTGTATCACAGGACCTTTTTTTTTTTTCTCACAGTGGGAATATCCACTCGCACCTTGTTAATTTCCTCCAACAAATATTTACTCACCTCAAGCTAAACACTGGAATCTTGCTTAATTTCCACAAAAATAACCATTAATCCCTCTACTTGGGAAACTCCAGTTAATCACAAATCAGCTCCCACATACAGTATGCTACAGGGATGTTAAGTATGTACTTATATGGAAATGACTGACTCTGACTGGTGCACATTTTCACAAGCTATTAATCCAAATACTTGAGGTCCTGCTTCAAAACAGTCAAATTGATCATCTTAAATTATTGATATGATATAAATGACCGTTTGACTAGAGAATGCAACTCCTGAAATAGATATGACGCCTTCCACCAGAGACAAGATGCCTCACTCTGTTGGAGTTCTTGGAAGTACAGAAACACTCAGTCCACTCACAGTTGAACAGTGATGTCACAGAGCGGTGGTTTCTTACACACAAATGATCTTTGGCTGAATACAGACCCTGGCTTGTGGAGAGCACTCAAAACTGACTACAGCAACGTTTACTTTTGGCTTGATATCAAATCATTCAAAGAATTGATGTTAATTGTTGACAGCTAATATGACCTGTCAGCGCTTGTGTGGAACTGGCGAAAGCGACCGTCAGCACTAGCTAAAAATTAGAAGCTGTGCACTGTTACTTTTTGGTCAGCGAATCTGAGTTTAGTGAATCTGTGTCTTTTGCCAACTGGGATATCAGAATTCAGAGTCAGTCGCCGCGGCGTGCCCAGATAATCTTTGACAATCACACACACTCATTTCATTGGCATATACAAGCAAAATGTTGCATTGTAGGCTGCTGTAAAGAGCAGCACTGCAACACCAGCAGGCTGAGGTGGAAGAAACAATAATGAAAGGACTGGCGTTTAATCTGGTTTTGGACTATCTGTCAGAAAAATGAAGACATTTGAGCTTTGGGAAATTGTGATGGACATTTTTCACTATTTACTGACATTTATAGACCAAACAATGAATTGGTTAGTTGAGAATTGGCAGATTAAACATGAATGAAAATGATCATCAGTCGCAACCCTAAAAATGATGTAAATTTGTCCGCCCTACCATTAACACCACACCTTTAATGTCTCTGGGTGTATTAAGCAATTGTGGGCAATGCGATGAATCAAATCTTTTACCACAAGATATATCAATATCATAATATGAAATAACCTATACCATGATATCACCTACTCCTACCTTGCACTCCTTTGGTAGCTGATAGCTTGGGGAAGGGAGTTCCAGAGCCTGGGAGCTGCTCTAGAGAAGGCTCTGTCCCCAAAACTGCAAAGGTTGGACTTGGGGGTGGAAAGAAGGTCAGCAGAGGTGTATCTGAGGTAGTAAGAGGGTTGGTGGGGGGAGAGGAGGTCCCTGAGATATGGGGGAGGGGGCCAGTTGGTGAAGGGCTTTGTAGGTGATGACCAGGATTTTGTAGTTGATCAGGTAGGAGATAGGAAGCCAATGGAGCTCTTTTAGGACTGTGGCGATGTAGTGCCAGGATTTGGTTTGAGTAAGAAGTTGGGCGGCTGCGTTCTGGACCAGTTGGAGTCTGTTGGTGGAGCTTGCGCTGACACCATAGAGGAGTGAGTCACAATAGTCAAGATAAGAGGAAAAGAGTGGATTCAGCAGCAGGGCGTGGGAGAGAGGGCCTGATCTTTGCAATATTGTGAAGGTGCTGGAAATAGGATTTGACAATTTGGCGGCTGTGGAGGAGGACACAGTACAGTGAGCATGCACATTTACGTCACTCACCTACAAAATGAGCTATTGATGCAAAACCAAAAATGGCGGCACACAATTGTCAATTATATGACAACCTGTTTGACATCTGTTGTGTTAAGAAATGATTATGGGATGACTTCTTCAGGATGAATGTTAAAGATTATTTGTGTGAATGTGGTCAAACAGTATGAATATGTGAAATTGTGGGGTACCAAGAAGTTCTCAGCCCTAATGTTCATCATCATTTACATTCTTGAATATGTCTAGGAAGGGAAATGACTTAGTTTCATGTGAGACATTAGTGTGAAATTTCATCTAAAAATACCTACACAAGTTGCCCTCGGTCAGCAGCCGTATTCTTATAGTTTCTGTGGTTTTTATTTGTGCAGCCTTGACTCATCAGCTCTGACCTTCTGTATGTTGTCAACCTGTTATTAGCCTTTTATTTTCATGTCAGCCCCTTTCTGTATAGAATACATTACACGGGTCATCAGTGATGGGGAAATTGGGTCATTGTGACAGAATGTCTATATATATCCACCAGGAACCCATTGATGAGTCAAACAGCACACTCAGCCATTTCTGAGTGATATTCGCTCACGACAGCCTGCTCTGTAACTGCAATGACTCAAGTGTGTCCATCTGCTGAGTTGTCAAGCTGTTGTATGTAAACGCTTGTATGGCAGGTAGAAAGCTATAGCTGAAAAGAAAAAGATGGATGCACACAAGCAGCAATAAGACTACAAGGATTCAGTCCCACAGTTTAGTCCAGAAGGAAAAGAATATTAGTTTTAGCCTACCGTGAAAATGTTCAGAGATATTAATCTGAAATGATTCATCCCTAATATTCCTAATTTTTTCAAAAAGTCAACGTTTGATTGCTCCACCATCAAGAAACATATCAAATATATGAATAAGAAAATCACTGTTAAATACTGTTGAAATATTTCAGTGGTGTTTGTTCATAAATTTCTGTGTAAAAAATGTCTCATGCATAATCAACTGATAATTTATTACCCAAGAATTTTAATTTTAAGAAATGGTTAAATTTCACCACAGGTCTTGCATATGTCTTCTGCCAAATTAATTTCACAAAGATTAAGAAAATGTTTAGTAGCTGAGACTGAAAGTTCATTCTTGACCTTGGAAAAAATAGTCTGACCAAAAAAATTCTTAACTCAGGGTCCACTTACATTCCATTATTACTGAGCAAACGAGCTTGTTTCTTGAATTTTAATTTCCAGTAGGTTGCAAATTTGAAAAATTCTCTGCCCCAAATTTGAATATGCCCCAATGTTGAATGTTTGTTTGAAACAGGGCTGTTTTTAGTTCAATGAAAACAAAAGAAAGAAATAAGGAAGGAAAATAATATTTGCGTTAACCTTCCCACATACCTTTTACCTGGCACTCTCTAACCAGCCATTGTTCATTTCTTCAATCCTCTCAGCAGGCCGATGGAGCCTCCCTCAAAGAAAGAGGTTGTTCCAGTCATGAGGCGGCCCGATGAGTGGAAGGACCCATGGCGCCGGTCCAAATCCCCCAGGAGACGGCCCGGGTTGGGCTCCCCTCCACGAGGCCGTCGGCGTCATCGGCCCTCTGGTTCCTCCGTCTCTCTGTCCAACTCCTCCAGGTAGGAATTCCTCCTTCAAGTCACGATATCTTGTGTCATCATGATGGGGAAAGAAGTTTGTATGAATTGAAAGCTTACGAAAAACTCAAGACACTCATCAGTCAGACATTTCTCCGTTCTCTGTTAAAGAGCGGCTGAGATTGACACTAAAATGAGAATAGCTCGTCCACCTTAAAGGTCAGTCCACCTCCACCTGGTCAGGTTAGGCTAACGCATTGTTGCTAACTTCAGGACTAACCCCCTTTGATAGACAAGTATTTTCTTTGTCTTGAGGAGCTGCAGCATTTATTAACTGACACACTGCAGCCTGTACTGTACATTTACTGCCAGACTGACAACTTACTGCTAACCTTCCTCTTCTCTGCTCACATCACCATCACTTTTCTGCTGCTCGCTACGTTACGTTCACGCACTGCCCTATTCCTTAACGGAGCTACGCTACTCTTGTACCTTTCACGTAGATGTCCTTTGAAGAATGAGGAGAGGGAGGATGACTCAAAACAATTCCACAATAACGTAGAGAGTTATTGTGCTCGCACAGTATGTGAGTGAAAATCATTAGTTGCCCATTGATATTAATGATAGCATTAAATTTTAGCAGCAGCGCTCATAATTTTGCAGCGCTGGTGTGCCGCTGCTGAATGAATATAGGGGAAACACTGATCAGTGTTCCGATGCTCTGTGAAAAACTTTGTCACTATTGTTTTGAAAAGTGCTGTACAAAAAAAGTTGTTGTTGTTGTTATTATTATTATTATTATTATTATTATTATTATTATTATTATTATTATACGCCCAAGGAGGGGTCATTACTTTATAGGCAATGTACTATATGAAATAAAATATATAAAATAAAATGTAATGAGGAAGTAGATGAACAGAAATCATTATAACCATGATGTCTATGAAATTAATAATTACCATAGCTGTAACCTCATAATCATGTGCATCTGGATTTAAGTGAAGTTACATAATGGTAGCTGTCTGGTTAACTCTCCATCTTTTGTTTTGGCAGACACATTTTTTAGCGTAAGCTTGCAATTCAAGTCTGCAAGTGTGGAAACATTAGGACATTCTGTTGATTTTGTGACTAGAATAATATAATGCAGAGTTGTTTTTTTCTCCTCGGAGTATGTCATATGATATGTGTTTGAACATTGGAAGAGAAAACATGTCGATTCAGCATCTGGTGCTCATGTTTGTGCTCTACGCACTTTGACTCATACATGTTTTTGCCATTCTGGATTCTTCTTAAAAATCTCATTTAAAAACAACTGATGGATACACCAATCTCTGCTGATCAGAACTTTACACTTACAGGAGTAGGCACTCTCATCACTGGTGCTGTAAGCTGTGTAGTCTTTTGTGAAAGGTACATAATGTCTTCAGTGCTGCCATTAATTTGTCTAATTGTAATCACACTAGGAAGCAACAAAAGTGTTTATATAATTGAAAAGAAAACCACCTCCTCTTATCATTTTCCTACCATATTCAATGAGGAAGTAGATGATAACAGCTGTTATTCTTGTTGTGCCACTACAGGTCTGATCATTTATGGGAAGTTACATGCTAATTTCTCACTCTGTGACCTTGCTCGCTGTATCTGATGTAAATGTTATGTAATTTTATTTGCAAATGTGTCTTGGAATCCCATCCATCAGAAACAGTCATGTACGCAAAGACTCAATGAAGGGAGACATTTCTTAAAGCTCGGATCGGATCATTTTTTCGGATCAGCCAAAAAAAGGGGGGGGGGGGCAAATAAAACTTTGCTTTCCATATATTCTATAAAACACTTAAAACAAGGACCTTTTGCCCATGGTCTTAAACGAAAACAACATTCAAGATGTCCAATGTTTGAATAAAATCTTAAAATATATAAAATATTCAAAGCTCAATTGTTAAATTAAATTGCAATATGAAGCCTGATACCTTCCTCTTTTAAACATGGTAGTGAATGAAACATCAAAACTTGATAACTTACAAACATGAACACACATCTTGTCCTGCAGCTTGGCTTGTTGAACGAGCCACCAAACAAACATTCAGCGCTAACATCTGTTAGCAGCTAGAGGGCTAATTAGCTGGTCATCCACAGCACATTAAACAGCATGTAAATAATGTTATACCTGCAGATGTCATTTCAGACCCATTAGATGCTGGTTTGGTCGTTGCTCTTCAAAATCCCTGTTAGCGATGTGCTATCTGTCCATGACTTGTTTGAGCAGTTTGATTATTTTGTTTTAAATGAGACATTACATTTTGCAATTAATCCACGGTTCACATGCGTGCCGAACCGTGGGGGGGCGTTCCGTACGGATCAACTACGATCCGTCACACTCCTAATATATATATTTAAATATATATAACCCATAATGCAACTAGCAACATCTTCTCTTTAGACCCTCTCTGCTTGGTAAACCCCCATATCTTTCAAGCTCCCTACCCCTAGTTTGAAACACAGGCTTCCTGTTGTATGTGATGACATCATTAAGGTTGTTTTCTCAGACATCAGAAACCTCATCAAAAATCCAGACACAAAGACGACATTATCAAACTGTTTCCACAGGCTGGGTAGTACTCCACATGACAAGTAAACAGAGTTGTGCCCTATTAACATATTCCTCTACACTGTGTATAGAGGATTCTCAACCATATAAATGTTGAACAATGCTGATAAAACTCAATATGCAATTTTAGGGGTTTAAAACTGGTCTGGAAATGTAACCGCTGTTGCAAGGCTGACTCCAATTGTGATGTCGCCTGATGTAATTGGACAAAAAAACGGGTGTGTCCCCAACTGGAAGAATGCATTCAGAGTCAAGTCCCCAGAGATCACACACCCCACTTTGTTTGGTTTTTATTTGTGTGTATAAAGATGTTTGGTTACTCATTAGTCTTACATGTGTTTGTCTGTGTGTTGCAGGTCTTCGTCTCGCTCTTCATCCTACACAGGCTCTGGGTCATCTCGTTCCCGCAGCCGCTCCTCCTCGTTCAGCTCCTACTCCAGCCACTCCTCCCAGCGCAGTTCTTTCAGTGGCAGCCGCTCGAGGTACACAAGAATGTGTGTGTGTCTGTGTATGTAGGTCACTTCACCTTGCTGTTGGATGTGCTCCAACACTAACACACAGTCTCTCCTCTACTTCCTTTCATCCTGCAGACATGTTTATGCAGTGTTTTCAATACTTCCATGAATACCACTCCTGTGGGAATCTACACTTTTATGAAATGTGAATGAGTTTTCAGCCTTTACAACAATGTTTCCATCTCTTGTGGGAAACCTATACCTTCAAATGGAGAACAATTTACAGTATAACTTACATAATAAATTATACTGTAATGTTTTGTGTAATGTAATGTGTTAACAGCCAATATCCATAGAGATAAATGACTTAAGTCATTAAAATGTCTACCTCTTAATGACAATAATAGTGGAATAGTGATGTGCATACGATGGTCCATCCTAGTTATTAAAAATATGATTAGCATCAAGCTTTTGTTGCATGTTATGTTGTTAATGGCAGCAGGCGAGTGAGCCCTTAGAGGAATAATTGGAAACTTAGCTTAGCATAAAGACTAGAAGCAGGGGGAAACAGCTAGCCTAGCTCTGTCCAAAGGTTAAAAAACCTGCCTACCTGCACATCTAAATTTTAGTAATTAATATATTATATATTGTTTGTTTAATCCATCCACAAATGATAATAAAGACGACAGCGAAGTTTTTCGAGAGGCTAAATGTGTAATGTAATAACAGGCTTATATGAGAGACATTATTTAAGTATATTCAATCATATTTTAGTAAGAAACCTCCCTTTTTTCCTGATCTGTCTGATCTGCTGTGTTAATTTGTCTTGACAAATTCCAGATAATGTACATTTTCATAGATCTAGTACAACATCAATACAACATAATCATGTCATACTCAACATTCTGCTGCTCTGACTCTCTTTTACAATAGAATTTAATAATTTTGACATTTTGGGAAATAAGCTTCACTTTCTTGCCCCACGTTAATGAGATGATTGATACCATTCTCATGCCTGTACACTAAATTCTAATCTACAGCCTGTAGGCACTTAGCTTAGCATAAAGAAGGTTTTTTGACCAGGCCTTTTTTTAGAAACTGGCTTTTATTTGTTCATGTCGTGCGTGCTAATAATAGTGTCAAATAATACTGTGCCTATTTATGCATGGATATTTCAGCTACAATATTTAACGTGTAAACGTTAGGACCTGTAAATAACATTCACGTCAGCTGTCATCAGCTAAATCCTCAGAGAAAAAAACAGCCACTGTAGATGTCAGTGTGTAAATGCTACCTGGGAAATTTGCTGTTTGATAGCGAAGCCCAGAAAAAAAATCTGTTGAAGCACTTAAGATTTAATATTATTCTTAATGATGATCAGCATCTCAAAACACTTTTGAAATCTGTATTGCTAGATTATTTGAAATACAAGCTGTAGATAATCAATCAATCAATCAATATTTATATAGCACCAAATCACAACAAAAGTCATCTCAGAACAGTGTGGTAGTTATTTTTCCTCGATTGCTCAGTTGCTCACAGTATGAACAATCATGTGTGGACAGCCTAAAATCACTTCAAAAATGTAAACACCTACAAGTTTTTGTAACTGTTGATTTGTTATGTTTGTTTCTGCAGCATCATAAAATCATTGTGTATTTGTTCTGCGTGATCTAGTTTTGATTGATTTCAGATCATTGATAATTGATTTACAGGTCTCGGTCATTCTCCACGTCTCCCTCACCCAGCCCAGCAGCACCAAGGAATGCAAAGAACAAACCAGACCTTCCTCCTGTGCTTGCTAAAGGGTAAATCTAAGCACATACATTCATTTAATCCACAGGCAGCCGTGCTCATATTAGCTTCAATTAGGGGTGTAACAGTACACAAAATTCACAGTTTGATATGTACCTTGGTTTTGGGGTCATGGTTCAGTAGGTTTTCATTACAACAGAAAAAAAAAAAGTCTTTTACTTTGAAAAATGTAAACATTCAACAATGGTTCATTGGCCAAAACTATTACTGAAACTGTTTAGTTGTGCTGCAGTGGAAAAGGAAAACAACCTTTCTGTTTCCTGCAAGACTTCTGGCAGCAACACTACATAAGCCAGCCTACAGGCTAATTTGGCTAAACCAGCTAGCATGCATCCATGAGCATGCTACAGCTAAGTGGTGCACTGCCAAAATGTTCTGGCTGAAACTCTCTAGAATTATTGTTCCACACGTCGCTGTAAGTGGATTATAAAACTATTTTGACAGTAACTGATTGGGAGCATACTGAACTGAAGAAAGTCGCTTAACGAAGATCCTGTACCGAATGGTTCAGGACAAATACACTTACTGTTAGACCCCTAGTTTAATCCATCTTTCTCTTTGGATACATATTCTCATTACTGTGCAACATGGGGAAGGGGGAGGAGAATAGTTAATAACAGTCATAATTCATAAATTGTCATAAGAGGTCACTTTGAAGTCTGTGGCTTGGTTTGCCGCACCATTGCATTGCATCATGTCTGTTCAATGATTATTATTTATTGATCATTAGTTAGAACATTGCATGTGCTCTGTTGGCATGCTAGTTGTTAGCACATGCCTGTCTGTCACTGTCTGCATGTTTGAAAAAACCAAGAAGTGCCTTTTCCCTCCCGAAGCATGCCGCTGAAGCCAGGTGCCATGCCCCCTCCTCGCAGGGACAAGCCTCCCCTGAAGAAAGCTCCCAGCCCTCCTCCACCTGGCGGACCACAGGGCAGGCCTTCCAAACCCCTGCCAGAGGGAGGGAAGCCTCTCACTAATCCCCGGGAGGCTGTAGGTGCAGGTGGCGGGGGAGGTGGCGGCGGAGTGGGGAGACCCCTCGCACCACGGGAACCTGGAAAACCTCCCAACCCAAGGGAAGGCAGACGGAAAGAACGGCAGCAGCATCCGCCCCGGAGGTAGGCAACTACTCCTCAAACTCTGTTCTTTTTGAGGCAATAGTACAAGTGCTGTAAAAAGGATAATACACTGATACATTACGTTGTCCGCTACAGGGTCATCTTTCACTGAAAATCTTTTGGATCACAGTCCAGTGCAAAAAGAATTTTATTTATGGTAGGAATCAGGAAAAGGAAAAGTTGTGTTCCTCTTGGTCTATTCAAACTCAGTAGTCTGAAGTTGGTTTTGGCTTACTTAGACAAAATGCAAGTATCCGATCCTTGTGACATTTACTTAAGCAATATTACATGAGAGGGTGTGCTTTACCGTCATTGTTGGCTAGACAGTGATGCTTATGGAACTCTGTGTAAAGCACACCTTCTCTTGTAATATTGCAATTATACAACAGTTGCCAACAAAATAAAAGATACAAACAAAAGGTATCCATATTGTGGGGAAATTTGCTCTAAAAAAAAAAATTTTTCATTTCTGTGGAAATACATGGGGTACAGTGTTTCCCCTATAATAGGGAGGGGGGCGCCAGGCCAACAAAAACCCCTGCCAGGCCAAAAAAGATTTTTCAATACCAAAAATAACGCCAAATATTAATTCATTCAGAAATCAATAGGTTTGGGAGCCCCTATGCAGTGCTTTTCCAAGACGTGAGTCACCCTCTGTGTGTGCCTGGGAAACTCTTGGTATCGTAGCTCCTAAGGAATAGGGCAGTGCGTAAAATGTGGCATAGCAGGTGAGTGATTGGTTAAGTAAGAGCCAGCGGCAGAAAAATGACGGTGAATGCTAGCGGAGCAGAGGAAAGGGTTAGTAGTAAGTTGTCAATCTGGCAGTAAATGTACAGTACAGACTACAGTGTGTCAGTTAATAAATGCTCTAGCTTCTCAAGATCAAGAAAAGTCTGTTATTTCCCCAACTCCTGGAAAAGTGAAGGGGGTTAGCCTAACCTGCAGATGCTAAATAGCAGTCAACCTAGGGGAAACACTGGGGTATGACTAATACCTTGAAAACAATCAGTCACATCAGTAGACTTCTATGAAAGGAAACCTAGTTTAATAGTCCAACAAATAGGCTGACCCTCAGTAACAACATATCAACAGAGATGATTTCTCATCCCCTCAAATCAACCAGCCAACTTGAGGTAATGCTTTCTAGAGAACATATGATTTCCCAAACTGAATAAATACCGCATTTATAAACACAAAACTGCTTTGCCAGCTTAATCATGTTGTTACTAAGATATCTGCTGATTTTTTTTTTTCCAAGGACAGATTTAGCTTCTACATCCACAAACTTCACATACATTTTTCTTTCATTTTCACATTATTAATGCGGTGTCACCGACTCACCGACACAGCTGATGGGGGATGCCAGAGTGGAAGCTGAGATATACTCTCAACTGAAGGGAAGATGGTTAAGTCTTGTTGTGTATGGGGGTGCCGGGTAACAATAAAGAGTGGAGAAGGGTTTGGATTTTTCTGTGTGTGTGTGTGTGTGTAACTCGTCCCACAGTCTCAGAGTTCAATCCACTCAGTAAAGGATCCGTTTTGTTTTCCCCACAACCCCATATCAGTTTAGTTCAATCCAGTTTCACAAACATAGAAGAAACACAACTCAAAAATCTGCTCCGGGGTTTACTGCTGATCCCCACAAAACAGAACAGTACATAAAATAAGCACAGCAGAAACGTCAGATAGGTCGGACCACTGTGTTTAACTGTATATCTTCAAACGTTACAGTTATGGCTGAAAATTACAACAGAAATAAACAAGTTTGCCAAGTTTACATATCTCCTCAACTCAAATCAACAGCCAGTTTTCTACCTGGAAGTGACTGTTGTTGTTAGCGTGACATCACGGCCTATATTTCTAATCAATGGCAGAGTAATATGTATATGATCATAGTAATGAGGCATGACTCCTCACCCCAACTCAGTGGTGGAGCCAATCTCTTTGATTATTTCAGGAAAAGTAATCAACCCTTAGGCCCTTGGATTTTCCACATTTTCACGTTATATAGCTTTCATTGTGTCTGACCACAGCATGGGCATAAAGGAAAACTGGCTTCCATGCTTTAAGTTTTACGTGTGGGGAAGGGGGTGTGAGAATGTTGGCCCGCCGGCATGTTTGTTAATCAGGCTTGCATTTGCAAGGAAGTATGTTGACAGTGGATTGACAGTGATCAGATAAACTGGTAAGCAGAACTGTGTTTCCTAACACTGTAAATATTGTTTGCATATTTGTCTGTGCGTTTGTGTGTGGTGCCGAGTAATAGTGCAGGTGTATTCCACAGTTGTGCGTTTTGGGGAAAGACCATAAAGCTTATGTTTGTTTGTGTGTGTGTGTGAGTGACCGAGTGCAATCAGCCAGAGAGGAAGAACAGTAAAAGGTCACAAAAGAACAATATGGGTGTGTGTGTGTTGTCATCTCTGCGTGTTAAGTGTGGGCAGGATGGGTTGCACCGTGGAAACTATTCAGGAATACCTGTTCCAACACATGTTTGTTATTCTGTCTATAAACTACTTCCTTTCAGCTGAATAGGTCATGATAGGTCAGTGATACTTGCTGGGGCAGTAGGATGAGGTCACATTCTAAACATGTTTGAAGAGACAACTTTAGTGTGTTACATCTTTAAAGGGCGGGTACATTATTTTTTTAGTTTTTGAGGTTTTTATATTGTTCTGTTTCTTCACATTAGTGTTCCATATGTATTCATATCCAAAAATTTGGCGTTTTGGCGTCAAAATACTATTTTCCCAGGCCTTTTTAAAAACTTTTTCCCACATAACCTGACATAGGTTTCTGCATGATGATGTTGCTACATACAGTATAAACCAATATAAACCCCCTAGCCAGTAGCTACAGAGAGAGACTGAGCACTCACTGTTGCTACTGCTCTTCTAAACATGCTGACGCACTCATTGTCACTCCTGCTCAAAGTTTAAAAAATAAACTCTGAGCTCTCCTTCTGCCAGCAAACCGTTCCGGATCAGAGCAGAATGCATTTTGACTCACGGGTGGTTTCCTTCACAGCTCCTCAGCAGCTGTCTATCCCGCCGCTGGGTTTTTGTTAATGGCTGAGTGGGCGTTTCCATTTGAAAAATCCGGAAAGGACCGCAGGTGGAGTCATCCTTTTAAGGACAGGTTCACCATAAAATGTCAGCTTTAGAGACAAAACATACATTGTTGGCAGGATGCACACAACTGGTTCTGTGGAGTTTCAAAAAGAGGAAGAATGACAGTGGCCCTGCACACCCTTACTAGTACAAGTACAATAAAACTAAAATGCCAATCAAGCAAAGTTTGTGCATTCACTAATAAAACAAGTAAAAATACCTATGCTATGGAGACACATTACTATTCACACCAGTTTGTATAGCTTGGGCTTTGTCTTCTATGATAAGGCATATCTAGTGTAGCTTCATGCGGCTTTACAATAAGCCACATGATGAGTCTATGCAGTAATGTTCCAATAAGCTATTTGAGGTCAGTCTCTTCTCTTCAGTGCTTTCTAAGGTCACAAAAATGTAACATGATGTTTTATGAACATGTTTTTAAGTCAGGAGGATGCTCTGGATCCCCCTACATTGAATGGGACCATGTCATACCATCATCTCCATGGATGCATTGGACTGATTTTATTCTGTTAAATTGTAACATGCTGAGCATGTTTGCATGAACAATTAGTATGCTGGTTATGATCATCTTTTTGGAGTACCTCAGTTATGTGTTTGCACACATTAATACATAATACACATAATATTCTGGTTTCGTAAGCCAGGGCAAGTTCTCGGTTTTGAGAAACCTCGTTATGCTAGCTGAAGTACTCAAAGAAAAGGTGGCATACTGTGTGTCATTTTAACACCTTGTATAGGTTTCTGGTCATTCTGTAGCATGTATGCAGGTGCAGCCACAACTCCAGATATGTAGAAGTTCGTGAATAAAACCAAAAATGTGATGATAAAACAATGTAATGCTTAAATAAAAGTAAAAATCTGCCAGTGAAAATGAAGAGGATAGATTTTATTTTCAACAGAGATGCTCAGAAACCTGGTTACCGTTAAGAGTCCTGTAAACCGGGATATGAATAACCAGGATTCTTAGGTTTCTTGTAAAACTCCTATACCAAATACAGTATGATCAAACACAGGTAAGTTTCAAAACTGTGGCACCAGTATACTGACATGGTAGGGAGGCCTGCAGTTACAACACAGTAGGAATATGAAATAACTACTTACTTGCAATAATTACTTACTCTATAACGGTAGAGAGCTGAGGCTAACGTTAGCTGAGAGGCTAGCGGAGCGTTAGCCACAGCATGGCTGGAGGGAAGCACAGCCAGCTAGCCTCCCAGGTAACGTTAGCCCTGGGTCTCCATGTGGATCCAACCAGAGCACCAAGCCCCGGTTTGTTATTCAGGTTAAAGTTGAAAGAAGCCGCGGGTCTGACAGGCAGCTTGAGTGAAGTGGAACCTGCGGAGGAAGCACCGGGACTGTCACGGTGACACAGTCCGTGGAGGGAAGCACAGTTAGGGGGCGGAGGAGAAGGCAACGAATTGGCCTCTCATAATCAGCAGAAATGGCCGATGCCGATATTTCATTTTAAAGCTTTTATCGGCAGATACCGATGACGTGCTGATAATATCGTGCACCCCTAATTCAAAGCAGAGTATTTTTATTTGTCATAAAACATGTCTGAAGGGATCTTTGAAGAGATAATAGAGCCTGTAATGCTCTATGAACATTTTACTACTTCTATTTCTTTTTTACGAAGCTTGGGTATTACACTCATTTGATTTAATTAAAAAAAAATAAAAATGACATGCTGTGTTCTCAGTTCTCTCTCTCTTTGTGTCTCATGTCTCTTCCAGGCGGACTGTGAGTGGGAGTGTTAGTGGAAGTGGTAGCAGTTATACTGGTTCTAGCTCTAGATCCAGATCCTCATCCAACTCTCTGTCACGCTCACGCTCTGGATCCAGAAAATCCAGGTGCTTGTTCATGTGAACACCTTCGTTGTGTCGTTAAAGCCTTTTGTTTAGTTTTATGAATCTTGCAGAGATATTAGCTCTGAGCTTATTTATCTCTTGCATTAATCTTTAGTTGCTGTGTAATTGCGTAAGCTATCCTAATATAAATGTATAATAGGTCACAGTGTAATATGAGTTAATTCTGTGCTCTTCTCTCACTTCCATATGCTGTCTCTGTTGGGAAACCCCCCAGGAAATCCAGGTATGAAAGTTATTATTCAGGGTGTAATTGTGTGTGTGTGTGAGTTTTGTTTATAGACAGCTGTGATGGCAGTGATTTTCAATGTGATTCTAAGAATCTACAGCTCATAGTCGACCTGTCGTCTTTTGCCACAGATCTCTGAGTGTCAGCAGCGTGTCGTCGGTGTCATCAGCATCATCCAGCAGCAGCTCAGTGCGTAGCGCAGACTCAGATGACATGTATGCTGACCTCGCCAGCCCTGTGTCCTCAGCCAGCTCCCGCTCACCCACACCAAGTCACCCCCGCAAGGAGCGAGTGGGGCCTGCACGGGACCGACCTCCACACAGCAGAGATAAGAACAGGGGTCAGTGTGGGGCAGAACATTGTGTCAAACATAACATGCAGCAGTCACACAGGACTTATGAGAATTTATGAGAAAAATGTAGAAAGGATTAGCATTGCATGGTTCATTAGCACTCATGTTGTCCTTTCTTTATCACAGAGAGGCCATCAAAGAAAGATGAACCCTTCAGGGAGGATCGCAGGAAGATGGACCCATCTGGTCCCCCACCTAGAGGAGGCAACCCCATGCCCAGATCAGGACCTGGTAGCAGGGGTGGCCACCCTGTACATCCCCCACCTGGCACCATGGGCCCCCCAGGAAGCTACGGAGGTTCAGGATCCCATAAAGACATCAAACTTACCCTCCTCAACAAGGTTACTATTGCTTCTTATTCCACTTTTTTCTTCCCAAATCACAAAAAACATGTTTTCTCACCTACCTCTAGTGTTAACTAGCCTTGCAGTGGGTTTTGGTTGTATGTGCAATATCCTCTTGTTGCCACCTTATCTGAATAACGTAATATTAGCTTAAGTGAGAAATGAAAGTGTGCAGAAATTAAGACATTGGATAAGTTGTTTTTTTTTGTTTGTTTTTTTTTAAAAATTAATTAATCATTTGACAACTCTATCACACACCATATTCACCGCACAGACAGACGTATTTTTTTCAATGTATTGGTGTGGTGAGTGAATGTAATAAAATTTGTGGGGTTTTCTGGAGAACAGAACTGTGTCTTGACCCAAAAAACATGTCATCATTGGCACAGTGTTGGCTCATGTTGAAAACAGGTGCACCTCATATGCTGCCCGTGTGGGTCATCCTTGAGTATGTTTTCCAGAAGCCTTTCAAGTGTCACTCAGAGCTCACTGTCTAGTGACGCAGCACAGATTAATCCCTCTATAAAAATCAAGGAATCTCTGTCTGTCTGTATGTATGTACGTATGTATGTTTGTCCTTCGCATATCTCAAGAACCGTTCATCCGATCTATTTCATACCTGCTGGATGTATTGCTGGGGACTCAAGGAATTGCAGTGTCAAGTGTGAAGTTCTTCGCATGAGCGGTTCTCGAGAAATATATAAAAATACTTAATAAACAACGTTTCAACAAGCAGAAATTCAGACAGCGCCACTCTGCCATTGCAACCCACATTGTGGTCGAAGGTGGGATTACATCCATAGTGTTAATGACTTGAAAAGGTTTAAGAGACTTAAGCTCTACTATTGAACTATGTACTGTGAATTTATAGTAAAGACTTGCTGCAGGATGTCTCAAACACGTATTGAACAGGCACAGCAGTTCATCTAACAAAAAAGCAAGGAATCTCTGTCTGTTTGTATGCATGTCTGTCTGTCTGTCTGTCTGTCCTTCACATATCTCAAGAACAGTTAATCTGATCAACTTCACAGTCAGCAGGTGTATTGCTGGGGACTCAACGATGTGCAGTGTCAAATTTGGTGCAATTTGGACATGCGACACGTTTAATATTAATAAGCTTTGAATAAACAAGTGAACAGCAAGCCATTCAGCTCCGTGTCTGAGTGAAGCAGGGGCTATTTGATAATAAACATCATCACATCACAACACGGCAGGGCTTCTGGGCTCTGACTCAACTTCACACTTGGTGCTGTGTTTGCAAGTTGTTTGGACATGCGACATGTTTAATTAACTTTGAATAAACAAGCAAGCTGTTCAGCTCATGTGCAGTGAGGGCTGTTTGATATAAACACCATCACATCACAGCAGGGTGGCGCGTCTGGGCTTTGACTTTAGTGGGACAAAGGCATGCGCCCTGCTCAGTTAAACTGCCCAAGAGAGAAGAACAAGCATACACAGGAGGCCAATAGGAGCACAGACACGTTTGATTGGCAGCAGAATCAACCTATGGAAAGTCCTAAACTGCTTCTGTGGTTCAACTTCTGTTTAGTCTCACTGGTGAAGTTTCTGTCTGGATTTAAACCATTTAACTTATTAATTCATCATTGTTTTAATTGATACATTTATTAATTGATACATACATATGTGGTACTCTAAAAATAATAAGCAGTCTCTCGTTCTGAACAGGCACATTTTGAACAGGCACTGCACTAGTTGTTGATTAAAGAGTTCAGGGAGTAGCTCAGATAGATACAGTTGTATCCATTGAGACCCACCTAAGAAGGCTGGGACTGCAGTAAGAGCCCATAGGTAGAAAAATGAAAACAGTAAAAAGTGACTCTGTACATTCTCTGTTTGTTGTTTGGTTGCAAACCACAGAAACGTTGAATGTCTACATTTCAACACGTGAAATATGTAGCATATTAACATTTCAACAAAACGTATCATATCAACATTTCAACAGAATGTAGCATATTAACATTTCTACAAAAGGTATCATCTCAACATTTCAACAAAACGTATTTTGTCAACATTTCAACAAAATGTATAATTTCAACATTTCCAAAATACGCATCATCTCAACATTTCTAAAGTGACATAGTTCACACGAGATCTATATGAGTTGATCTTTCCTATTAGGAGGAGGGGTCAGTGGATGGTTAGTAAGTTTCTCGGCAGCAAGTTGGAAATCAGCAGAGAACACGATTCGAGATCACCTCAAAACCAATGTCCGCTTCCCGTTTCAACCAACAAAAGCAGGTGTTTTTAGCAAGATGTCAGGACATTTGCAGCTGTTTTTCTGGCAAGAAATTCAGGTGTTTTTAGTGAGACATCGGCCGTTTTTATTTTATTTTTTATTTGAACCCAAACCATGATCTTTCCCTAACCCTAACCAAGTGGTCTTTGTGCCTCAACCGAACCAGACCTTAACCACAGTGTTGTCACACCATAAAACATCAATCTTAGCAATAAATGCACGAATGAATGAGAGAAAGTGGCATCGTCGGACAAGACAAACTCCGGGAGAGAAAGCGGGTGAACAACGCCAAACAAGAGAAAGCATGGCAGGGGAGAATCCCCAGGCCTGGGCACAAGAGCTTCTAAAGCAGTTTGCTGATGTTAAGGAATCATTTGAACAAAAGTTCTATGATCTGAATAAAAGTATGAAGGGGCTGAAAAAAGACACACAAGCCATGATTAACAGAGTGGCGAACGCAGAACAACAACTTGGCAACTTAGAGGATTTCAAAAACACTCACACTAGAGCGACCCGGGAGCTCTCCAAAGAAGTGCAACAGCTTAAAACTGAAGTTACTTACATGGAATCCCAAAGCAGAAGGAATAAACTGGTGTTTGTGGGCCTGAAGGAGGGACTGTTTGAGTCTTCCGACCCTGTTAAGGAAATGTCAACGATCCTCCCATATATATTGGACCTAGACAAGTCAGACCAGGTACCAGAGGTGGAGCGGCAACATAGAGCCTTGCGCCCGCGACCGGGTCCATCGGAACCACCGAGACCGTATATTGTCCGCATGGTGAAATGGAGTGACCGACAACATATCCTCAAAGCAGCAAGGTCCAAGGAAGGATTAAAGTGGCACGGGAAACCATTTCACATCTTCCAGGACCTTCCAGTGGAGATACAACAACGTGCCGCCTATTCAGACTTGAAAAAGATGCTCCAGGACGCAAATATACGCTTTGGCCTGCTTTACCCATCCAGACTACTGGTGACACTGAAAGGAGAAAATTATATCTATAAAACACCTGATGAGGCGCAGCAAGACCTGGTAAAACTTGTACCATCAGCTTTTGGTTAATTACTTTATGGACCACAGGTCAGTAATTTGATTTGATCTATGATGTAAAAATTTATAATTTGGTGACGCTGGATAAATATAAACTGTCTTGGTTTTAGGTTATAATTTATTAAAATTCCAGCAAAAATAACAGGTAAATATTGGAATTTAAAATTGATGTAAGGTCTGTCAATGCTTAGAATGACATGTAAACTCTTGGATCATGGACAAGGGACAGAGAAGGTGTCCCTATATTATGTGTTGTTTATTCCCTTATGGTGATATTTTATTTAGTTTGTTTGTGTTTTTTCTGTGTTGTATTATGATAAAGTCAGAGGAACAGTGTAAATTGATTGATATGAGTTTGGGAATCATTTGTAAAATTAATTATGTGAAAGATGGGGCTGCCTGTTATTAAGATTATATCATGAAATATCAAACAAAGTTAAACGTTCCAAAATACTTTCACATTGGAAATCCCTAGTATGTGACATAGCTATGACACAAGAAACTCATTTGAATGCAGATGAATCATTAAAATTAAAACAGAGGTGGGTGGACCAAAAACTTGGAAATAGTGCCTCAAGAGGTGTCAGTTTTGATTGCTAAAACTACCTCTTTCAAACCACTGAAAGTAATTCCTGACAAGGAAGGTAGATACATAATAGTATCAGGACTTCTTTGTGATTAAAAAAAAAAATGGTGCTTGTTAACATCTATAGTCCTAATACTGGGCAAGCTAAATTTATGACAAATTTGAGTGTCCTATTATCAAGGTTCTCGGACATCCCAATACTAATTGGTGGTGATTTTAAAGTAGCAGCTCAGCCTAGTGTTGACCATTCCAAGCAGCCTTTGCCAACTGACGGTACGCTTGCAGTAGCTTTTGAAGAATTTCAGACAACAACATGTACAATAGCTATTTGGAGATGTATCAATAATGATGCACGAGAATACACATTTTATTCAAAGCTCCATAATTCATATTCTAGGATTGACTATTTGTTATTATCTAGCCAGATGATTAAAAATGAAGTTAATTCTGAAATTAATAATATAGCTATATCAGATCATGCTCCTATCTCCGTTAGCTTTTACCTCTCCTTTGAAGTAAATAAAACAAAACAATGGAGATTTAATAATTCACTCTTGGGAGAAGAAAAATTGATCTCCTTAATAAGGGCTAAAATAAAGGAATATTTTACTTTAAACATTAATTCAGTATCATCATTACATACCGTATGGGAAGCATTTAAGGCTACATGTAGGGGATGGTTGATTAGTCACTCAACTGCTAAGAAGAGGAAGAAGAATGAAAGGAAAAACTCTAAAAGAAGAACTGAACAAGCTTGAAAAGAGACATATGAGGGAACCAGACAATCATATATTAAGGAACTCTGTGTGATAATGCATGAAGAAACTGCATTTGCACTGGAAATATTTTGAGTCAGGTGAGAAGGCTGGTAAAATGCTGTCAATGAGACTAAAACAAATAGAATCCAAACATTTAATATCAAATATATATGATGGTAGTGGAAGAATTATACCCCAAGCAAATTAATCATTGTTTTAAATCTTATTATGAGAAATTATATGAATCTAAGGGTCATTTTAATTTAAAGGAAGCTCACAATTTTTTTAGTAATATATGCTTACCATCAGTTGAAGAGACTGACAAAAAAGAACTTGAGGAATATATTACAGGTGCAGAGGTAAAATTGGCTATAAAGTGTCTGTCTAACGGTAAGACACCTGGAGAAGATGGTTTTAGTATTGAGTTCTATAAATGCTTTCAGGATATCTTGACTCCCTTTTCTTACAATGTTATATAATGATATTATAATGTCTAAATCAATGCCTGTCAGCATGCAAACAGCTGTAATTTCAACAATACCCAAACCTGGCAAAGATCATATGCAAATGAGTAACTACAGACCTCTTAGTTTGCTTGACAATGACTACAAGTTATTTGCTAAAATACTTACAATATGTCTTGAAAGAGTGGTTCCCTCATTGGTCTATTTTGATCAAGTAGGGTTTGTTATAGACCGTCATGCCACAACTAACCTGAGAAGGCTCTTTCAGATAACGCATAGAGCCACTTCACTTCAACATCCAGCAGTAATGTTATCGCTGGATGCTGAAAAAGCATTTGACAGGATCGAATGGCCATATTTATTTTATACTTTAGGAAGATATGGCTCTGGACCTATATGTATGCAGTGGATTAGAGCACTGTATCACAAACCACTTGCCTGTGTGAAAACAAATGGAATTGTAACTAGATCAACAAGGCAAAGATGTCCAGTCTCACCAATAATTTTTATATTGGCATTGGAACCCTTAGCATGTGCTATTAGAGCTAACTAACAAATAAGTGGTATTAATATATATGGTTATGATTTTAAGATAACTTTATATGCAGATGATATATTATTAACACTCTCAAATCCAGCAACCTCAACCCCACACTTATTTAAGCTCATAAATGAGTTTGGCAGTCTTTCAGGATATAAAGTAAATTGGAAGAAGAGTGAAGCAATTCTGCTCAACTGCATGACTTTTCCAGCCCATCTTACCCAAACTTAGGTAGTCTGGAAGAAAGAGGGACTGAAATATCATGGTATTAATATCATCTCCCTCATTGAGAAGATATTCGAGATAAATGGCCCTAAATTGATTAAAACAATCAGAGAAGATCTTGCCAGATGGGGAACACTTCCGCTGTCCTTGTGGGGTAGAGCAGAGATAATTAAAATGAATGTTTTCCCCAGACTGTCTTTTATGTTATCTTCGATTCCACTTAAATTACCTGATTATTGGTTTAAAGAAATTAAAAAGGGTTTTATAAAGTTCCTTTGGGGGTATAAAAAACCAAGAATTGCTTTTAATAAACTGACAAAACATAGGAATAAAGGAGGATTAAGAATACCAGAAATATATACATATTATTTGGCTTTTAATGGCAAATACCCTATGCTCTGGGCCTATCACGAACAGTGTGAGGCCGGCAGTTGGAAATGGCTGGAACAAAAAATTGTTGGTGAGAGCAAAAAACAAAAAGTAGTAAGAAAGTATCCCTTTCTTCTTTGTGGTATTGTACAATATAAATATTAAGAACCCAATTATCAGTTTTTCATGTGAAATAGCAAAAATAATTCAAAAGAAATGTGCAATTAATGGAATACTTTTGCCTTCATGTCCATTATGGGAAAACCCCTTATTCACTGCTGGAGGGAAGACTCTTATTAATAAGGAATGGGAAAGCCATAATGTTAAGAACCTAGGCCAAATCATAAAGCAGGAGAGAATAATAAGATTTAATGAGCTTAAAGCTAACTTTGACCTCAGTGCTCTGGGTTTTCTGCAGTATCTACAGTTGAAATCTATAATGCAGACACTTATCTCTCAAGGTATCATACTGGCCTCAGATAAAAATGCAGATAATAAATTGAAAGAGATAGAGGCACAGTTTCTCTGCTTAGTCAAATCACAAAGGGAACGTGATCTAAGAAAACACCTACCACTAGAACAATGGGACTCTATAATGCGACATACAAATTATTTATCGAAATGTGTCAGATATAAACTTAAACAGATGAAAATTTTGTAACGAATATATATAACTCCACACAAGCTGAATAAAACTGATATGACAGATCTATGTTGGCATGGATGTGGAGAGAGAGGATCTCTAATACATATGTTATGGAATTGTCCAGAAATAAGACAGTTTTGGGTAGGAGTACATAAAATGCTATGTTCAATATTAAATGTAGATGTGTCACTATGTCCAGAAGTGTGTTTACTGGGAGTTAAAGTGGATGGATTGAAATCTGTAGTAATACAACGTTTGATAACATTGGCTTTTCTTTCTGTGAAAAGGATCATTCTTATGAACTGGAAAGTAAGGAAATTAAATAGTTTTTGTTTGTATCACTGGCTAAAGGACTTCATAGAACTGATAACGTTGGAACGTGCAGCCTCAGCCCCGCAGGGGCTTTATAGAGACAATGGCTTAGATAGACCATGGACACTTATAAAAGACTATATAAATAAGAGACTTTTAAGTTAAGTGTTTTTGACTGTTAAGAATAAAACCAGCACAATTAAATAGAAACCTGATCCTTGTATGTAGAATGGAGTAGTCCTGTTTAAGAAGGATTGGCAATGTAATGATTTCTTAAACAAGTATATTATATTTCATTTGCTTATTGTCTGTAACATCTGGTGTACTGTTTTTGTATTGTGTATGTGTGCTGTGTTGGGTCTGTTTTTGTTTGTTTTGTTTTTGTCCTTTTCTTTTATAATTAAAAATGTAAATAAAATAAAAAACATAAAACATCATTATTCAACGGGTAGAAATGTTAGTATGGTACATTTGTAGAAATGTTGATATGATACGTATTACACGTGTCGAAACGTATATATTCAACGTTTCTGTGGTTTGCAGAAACGTTCAATGCCAACGTTTTCTTCAGGCAATTGGGTTGTGCGGAGACTGGGGAGCTTTCGGCTGGGTGGATGTCTCTTAATGGGAAAATTGTATGGTTTCCCATCGCTGTTTATAACAGAGGAGATGGTTCAGCCACTGTGCACCCACACAAACCTGCCTGGGAGGCGGAGGTGTGAGGAGTGGATGGATGTGGAATTGGTATTTAAAGGGTTAAAATTCTGGCATTGATAAAAATTTGGACTCCATTATCAGGACTGATGCCAATAAAAAAATAAAAAAACTTGTGAAAGTAGAAAATAATATTAATATATAGTGTTTCTATAGCATTTTTGGAATGTAAACAAGAAGTGGCCATTTTTGGCCATTTTTTACCATAATTGATGCAACTGGATATTTTTTTAATCATCAGAGCAGGTCAATACCTTTCAATAAGTAGCAGTAACAATAATTTTTTGCATAATTACTTGAGCAGTGACAAAAAAAGGTTAGAGAAAGGTTAAAGACGCTGAGTAGGAGCTTAAACCTTTTTTTGTCACTGCTCAAAATAAGTAATTATGCAAAAAAAGTCATTGTTACTGCTACTTATTGATAGGTATTGACCTGCTCTGATGATTTAAAAAAAAAATCCAGTTGCATCAATTATAAAGACTTAATAATTGTAAACAAGCCACGAACAAGCTGAGTGGGAATTTTGTCTATTTTGCTTTCCCTGCACGAAAATAACAATGCATAATAATCAGTGTTGTTAATTAGTTACATATCCCAGACTGTGTCATTCATTATACAAGAGAAAACACTAGCACTGAGAATATGGATAATAGTTGATAGTGATTTTGAACAAGACCAGAGGGTTAAAGGAATAGTTTGACATTTTGAGATTTTGCTTTCTTACCAATAGTTAGTCCGCTCCAGGAAGTAACTGCTCTCAGCCAAGAAATAGTCTGGCACATAACCTCCCAGTAAATCGACAATGTGTTGTTTTTACACTTCAGATTTACAGATCAAACAAGAAAGCATAACGTGAAGCTTAGTGAGCTTAAGAGGTGTTGGTAGGTGTCTTTTTTTTGTTGCCATTGGTCAGAGCCAGGCTAGCAGTATCCCTGTGTTTCCTCTTTCTATGCTAAGCTAAGCTAATCGCTTTTTCTTTAACTTGTTGTAAATCGGGTTTTCCATCGCTAATAAAATTCCCTCCACTCACCCAGTTAGTTCCATACTTTTGTTAAACAGTGTACAGTTGTACCGACATGTTTCCTCTGAAAATCACAGGGCAACTCTAACTGAAAAAATCATTTACTAATTGTCCAGGTGATTTTTTTTTTTTTTTTTTTTTTTCCTTTTGGCATTCAGAAGTGGAACTTGGTTTCTTGTAGTACACGTCTTCAATTTCCGTCTTTATTTGAATTGCTATCCTCAGTATGTCCTGTCATTTTCCAACAGCAAGGAGATAAGGGCAACAGGAAGAGGTACCTGCCTTCAGACAAAGACAGGCCAGGTTCCCCGCTCAGCAAGAGAATGGCCATGTCTCCAGACAGAGGTGAGAATCAGCATAAACACCGCTCACTCTCACACTTCTTTTCATTGTTTCACACAAATACACCCCAGAGCTGGACCAACACTTGGAAACAATCGCAGCTTTTTACAAAGAATTAGGAATTTGCTGTTGACCCTCGCTGACATGATACTATGGGGGACCCTTCACCTGAGATATCTTACATGTTTTATCACTACTGTCAGCAGTATTGAGCCTTTTTCACACATGCATTGCAAACCTGAAGTTATCGAGACATTAACCAGAGGAGCTGTATGTGTGAACGCAAATGTCCGAATCAGTCGGACTGGATATTAGTGTACTTTACCCTGCCAGCTCCTTAGTCCATGTAATGTCCGATCAAGCACATATGTGGATACAGCTGGTCAAATTCACAGCGAGCAAGTTTAAACGAATGCCAAAATGTGTGCTGAAAGGATTATTTGATGAATCATTTAGATGATTGACAGAAAATTGGCCAGGTTTAATAATTGCTAAATCATTTTTTTTATTTTATAGGTTAAATATGCCAAATTTTAGCTGGTTTCAGATTCTGAGATGTAAGGACTTGGTTCTTTATTTTATTTCACTATAAATTTAATACTTCATTTTATTTTCATTTATTTCTTTTACTTTTGCCAGTTCCTAAAACAAACATTACAGAGGCCGATTGTGATAATTATCTTGAATCCAATACCTTCTTCCTTTATCCATGACAATCTTTACTGAAGGTGTTGTCCTTGATGGTCTAATGTAAATTAGTTAAATGAACGTGCCTTTGCCAACAGGTATTTCTTCCAAATTCTCTTATAATAATATTTAGCTGTTTCTCATTTTCTTAAAACTGTGTTATGGAGTAGGGGTGGAGCAGAATCCAAATACGGTATTCGGAAAAGCACAAATAGTGGATTTTCACGAATATTTATTTTGTAAGAATATTTTTAAAATTATTTGTTTTCTGGACAAAAAAAAACATGTCAAATAACAGTGCGCAGGTCGGTTACATCTCAGTCTCTCTCCTCTGCTCAGCTGTGTTAGGTCTATTAGCAGCTCTCAACGAGTGGAGTCACATCCACCTGCTGCATGATGCACATTTCCTTATTTGGACATCACTTCCGGAGTTGGGGGTGTTCCCCAGACATAAAGCTGAGCTACGGACACGTGCAAAGTGCCCTCAAGGGACTCCATAACCTGTTGTTCCCCATCCCCTTTCCCCAAAGTTAGGATGTAAAAAATAGGCAATAAATGAAAAGTGCAAAGCAATAATCGCCTGAAATTCTTCCCTACACCTTACACGCTGTGCTGTCTCTGTGTTATGGGTGTAGCTATAGATCTGTCTATACAGCGGCACAAAGCTGAGCTTTAGCTCAGTAGTCAGTGCAGTTGTTTATGATCTGAGAGACTTGAGTTTGAGACCTGGTGTGGAGACCTCTTTTGCAAGATAGTTTATTGATGAACACTTATTTTAACACTTTAATATTCTAAAATTAAAAGTGTAATTAAAAACAAAAACATGATTTTTTACACCTATTTCCATTTTTATTCAAATGCTAATACAAATAATTTTGCTGCCTCAACAAATACAGATACAAATACACTGGGCTCTCTTATAGGTCATACCTCAGCCCTCATTGGTAGAAAACGTAATATAAATTTTAAAATACCTGTACATAACATAATATAGTCCATGATGGTATTCTGATTTACATGCTTATCAGAATGATGTAACATCTCATAGAGTAGTAAATGATTTTAGAATGAACACTTACCAACAACGCCATGTCCATTGTATGACTGTTTTACAATCCATCAACTGGTCTAGTTCTAAATAAGTTTTTCCTCCCACTGGAAAGGTAAACATTTCTGCTTCCTATGACAGTTTTTGCTCTGGTAAAGTCGATGTAATGTGTTCCTCCCACAAGACTCAGTTCTTCGTCTGTTATTTCATCTTAACATTCCCTAGTTCTGATTATTCAAGAACACAATGTGTGTTATCAAAGCTATGTTGATGATATATAACTATTTGTCAGTGTCCCCTGGAAGCCTGGGCTATGTCAGGAAGACACAAATCACTAGATGGCATTAGTCCTGTCACAATAACTACTTTTGTTGGACAATATATTGTCCCTGAAATAATTGTGATAAATGATATTGTCATTTTAAGACCATTTTATGCCACTGTTATAATGATAATATAATAGCATAATAATACAAGTGCACCCTTTTAAAGAGCAATGAACTTTCAATTCTTAAGAATATTCAGACATTGGAATTGGAATGTGAAAAAAATCTTTCCCCTGAGCCGCAAGGTTTGTTGGGATTGCCTGCACATGGCTCCCACCTCTGACATCACATGTAAACATTGAAGTGGCCAGGCAGTAATGGCAGTGGCTTTCAGTGGTGTGGGGGGGGGGGTAGTGGCTCAACCTTGAGCTGCTTACTCACCGGGACGACAGGGGTGGAGGGGGTTGAAGAGTGGGCGCTTTAAAAACGCCGACCCATCATCATTAGATTAACCAGGACAGAGTTATTTACAAATAACTCACTTACTCACTCACTTGTGCATTCTCCACTCCAGATGTGCACAGCAAGGAGTGGTGGCAACTACTTAGTGTGACATGAATAGCCTATTAGCCACTAATGCAGAGTGTAGGAGATCTGCTGGTGATGTGGAGGAGGAAGGGCTTGCCTCACACGCTGCCTTTTCCTTTTTTAATTTAACAGCAGGAGCGAAAACTAGATTTATTAAAATGTTGAAACCTTCTGGAAACAACCTACTGAAACAGGTAGACAGATTATTTGCCTCAAATAGATAGACCACACACAATAAGTTATGCTGTTTATTCTTGGTGACATTCTCATGTAAACAAACACATGTAAACACAATGGGCAATATTGAAGTCAGCAAAAATGATCAAGGTCATGTCCATATATATATTACAATAAGTCGATATATGGACATGATAATGTTGATAATTCCGTTATTATACAATAAGTTGATAACGTAATTATCCTGACAGGCCTAGACGGCACAAACATTGTTTTCAGCTAAACAAGGACAAGATGAGAAAAACATAACATAACATAATTAATTGCGAACTTTGATTGAATCAAATGATGGTGTTAAATGAAAGGATATCTTACTGCTGAAATCGTGCAGAATTTAAACCCAAATCTGTAGCCCTGTTGACCTTTTTAGCATCTTTTAGCTCATTGTTTTAGGCTCCACACATTCACTGGCCCCATTTACACCTGGCATTAACACGTGTCTCGGGTGATCTGATCACACCCAAGACGCATTGAGGATGCATTGAGATCCGATCACTCAGACCACATTCTGAGGTGGTCTGGGCCACATTATTTAGTAGTGTAAACGCAATGTGTCCATTTTCCTGCAGACTAGGCAAGGGAAGGGCATTGCTGCCACACAGTACTGTGTTTAAGTGAAATGGTAATGTCCATTCTTTCCATTTTAATTTCTATTTTTCTATTATAAAGACACAAGCCCACATCATAATTTATCTAACCCAATGTGGAAGTAAAATATTTTATGAAAACTTAAACAGCTGTTAAAAGAGGCAACACAGCTGTTGGATTTCAACAGCTATGTTGTGTCCAGAGCCACAATAACTTGGTTTTTAAAGAACTAACACTTAGCCAAAGGCCACTCAGTCCTAATGGCTTCATTAACCCCAACACTGGTGTTTTTCAGGCCGTGATAAGAGGGTACCTGGCCGACCCCCGCTCTCCCCTCGGATGGATCGGCCCAGAGGCCAAGGGCCCCGGCCCATGCCCCCCCAGGGAGACAGGTTGGTGCCACTTTCAGTATGTTATTGCTGTAGGATTGTTATATTTATTCTTTAACACTACATCATACAACAACAGATGTCAAAAGTGGTTTAAAAAAAGAAAAGAAAAGCTGGAACTGTGGAAATTTTATAGTCAGGTTTATTATCTGACACGTCAAGCCAAACACATCTGGGTTTTCAGATAATGAAGTTTGCCTGATCAGTGTTTGGCCCAAATGAGGAACATGCCACAGAAGTGGAAGCACAAAGATATTACACCATCGCTGCACGTGTCATAAGATTCACCCAAATACCAAAATACCCGGGTGTTCAACTTCTGCTTTGTAAATGGACTCCAGATCGATGCCATTGTTAAGGTCTCGACTACAGAAGATAGACAAAGTAATATGAACACTTGAAATGTCAGGTCAGATGTGTCAACCACATTACCTATTTACATTGTTTACACTTCATCCTAATCTGGTCGAAAATAAGCAAGCTAACATCAGTTTAGTCAGGTAAGCTAGCTAGTTCAGTTAGCAATGCAACACTTAAACCTGGCAGTAAACATTTAGTGACTTATCTTTACATAATAACTAGTTCAAACATAACAAATTTTAGTTAATGTACAAATCTCCACATAGTTCACTTCAGAACGCTACTCAATCAGGAGAAAATAGTGCATTTATTGGGGACTATTTTCAGTGGTAGATGAATTTGGGCTCTAGTGAGCAGCAGCAGCACTGTGTGTGTGGGACTGAGTCAAAATAAACTACAGTGTGTGTGTTCATGGTAGTAAAGGCACATGTCACCCAGTAAAATAGGGTGGCTCATTGGTGTGTTTTTTAATAGTGTTTGGACAACAATTGAGCTCTGTGACACAGAGGAATAAGATATATCAGGCTGTGATACACACACAATACTTTTTAGCAGGATACATTAATTGTAGGTTTGGGTGTTTTTGTGGGATTTGCTGATAATAAGAAAAATATCTTGTATCCTTTAAATGATGTTCATACAGAATCCAGTTGATACAGTACTTGGTGTGAGAGGACAATGAGAAAATAGCCCTCTCACATATTTGTTCCCGCATTCAAAGATCATGGCAGCTTATTTCTCATTGCTGTTGTGTTCATAATTGGCTATTTCCTCTTTTTTGTTCTTAGTCATGTCACACTGTGTGCTCTTATGAAATGACATGAGTAAATATGTGACCCCCTCTTGCTCCCTTTTCTTAGAAAACGTCCTCTGTCACCACCCCCCAAATCATCGGGGAAAGGCCCAGCAGCACCGTCGGGCAAGCCCCCCGCCCCAGGCTCCACTTCGGCCACTGGCTCAGGCTCCAGCTCGGGCTCGGGCTCCAACAAACCCAGCAACACACTGTCCCGCCGCGAGGAGCTGCTGAAACAGCTGAAGGCCGTGGAAGACGCCATCGCCCGGAAGAGGGCAAAGATCCCCGCCAAATAAATGGAAGCCCGCTCCTCACCTGTTCGCCTGCCTGCCAGTCTGCCTGCCTGCACGGCCTCGCGAGCCGGGGCAACAGTGAGGGTCGTGGGACAGAGCGGTTCCCAGCGAATCCTACCTTTCTTCCCCTGCCTCCAATGGACGTGTAAAAATGTTGTATGGTTCTTGTATAAAGGCTATTGTGTAAGTGACAGGTGGCCGCCACGAAAACCATCCTCTGCTTGTTGTCCTCAGAGAGGTTGATTTTTAGAGCGTCTTTCACTCCCATATACCCTACTTCTGCTCCCGTTAGAAGTCTCTGAATGTCTCAACTGCAGTTTACCTCGTCTTTGAGAAACAGGAGGGAACAAAGGCATGCGGTGAGGGAAGGACGTCTCAGGAAGGGAGTGTACTTTGTGTAGACTTTACAGTACAGAAACAGAAGGGTAGTAAGGTGCACTTGATCACATCCTGCTCACTATGATCCTTCAGTGAAAAGGAAGAATCTTCCTTATGTTGAGTGTGTGACGAATAACAGATTTCTACACATTGAATCTACCACTTCTGTCTTTCTCTGCCCCCTTTTATCGTCTTGTTCTCGCATCTTTTCTTTAGTTTCCTCTGTGTGAAGTGATGTGTGACTGTGGTGTGACTGTCAGTTCGACAGAGTACAGACAGCCTACAACTCTTCTTTGTATAAATCTGCAACTTCTTGAGCATCCATATTCGGCCCCTGAAAGCAATCACGAGCCCATGCTTTGTTCACAGCGGGCCCACCTTTAACCAATGACTCGTCTGCGTTCTGTGTTTTTGGGCAGTGTTCACTGTCCCACCTTGTACAATAATAGCAAGTCATCAGATTCTCTCAAGCGAATATTATAGACAACAGTGATGTGAAGTATTGCTTTTTTTTTAATCTACAGCATTTTCTTTTCTTCTTAGCTCTTCTCAAGTGATAAACCAATGTTTTATTTGTGTCACATTTTTAGTTGGAGGAGTATGAGAGGTGGAACGGGGACATTTAGAGACAAGATATGTCTTGCTTTTGTGACAAAAGCCTTCTAAATAAACTATTTTGATAAAGAGAAGGTCAGTTGTATGTTTTTTCTCTCTGCTGTTGTGCAAGATAAAAGGAGGTGATTAAATAAAAATGCACAGTCACATGTTTACAGAAGCATTCAGACACAGTATTGTTCAGCATAAAGAGTGGAAGATATAGGCTACATACTAAAAATAATCATTGTTGCTCAGGGCTTGTGCACAAGTGATCCATGGTGTTTGTCCACAATGGACTACGTCAATATTGAACTAAGAGCATTGCATCAACATGGAACAGTGCTATGAATCATCTGTTCCATTTCTTCACCGTCTGTTTATTCTGCTTAAGGCCACCATGTCATTCTCTTTTAATTGAATTCAGCAAGAAGTTGTCCTTCAGTCTTGGCTACAGCAAGTACAAATTTAATCTTGTAAAATTTCAGCCGTACTAGCAGGGATGGCATTGTCAGTAGTTCGGTCCAGACTGAAACATCTTGACACTATTTGATAGATTGCTATGAAATTTACAACAAGATAGATTCTAACCATTTTGGTGACTACTCTACTCACGGTGTACGCAAGATACCTGCTAAACATCAATATGCTAGCACTATCATTGTGAGCATGTTGCTGTGCTAAGGCTCACCAAGACCTCTCTCTGGCCTTATGAACCAACATAAAGAGATCATGAGATTTTTTTCTTTTTACTACTTTGTGTTTATTGGGTAGCATTTTTGACATACACTCCAGATATTACACGTTTTTCTTCAAAACACTGAATAATAAGGTTACGGTCTATGTATGATGGTTGGCATTAGACAGCCCTGCACTATGCTAATGTTAGCTTTTAGCTCACGATCAGTCTCTCAAAGCTGCTAGCAAGACTGGTCTTGTTACTATACTAATAACATGATGCCAGAAATCCAACCAGTTGGTAATACTGCAGTGCTTCCAGTGCCCTTAAAGAGATAGTTTAAGTCCGTGTAAAGCAATAATAAATGTGTTCTAAGTTTGTCACACCACAGAAAAATGTGTAATTTACCACCCAGCCAAATTTAAATGATTAAAAAAATCGCCAAGTAGGCTACATAAAATTAGGTTTCGAAATCTTTGAAAAATAGACATCTCTGCTCTGAAACGCTGGGGGTATGTCTGCTGAAGATACTGAAAGCACAGCCTAACTGAACAGCCTCTGAGTTGATGCCAAACTGCATAAAAATACACATTTTAAAATAGGCTTTGTTTGTAGGTATAAGGCAAGAAACATAGAAGATATTTTAAAAATAAAATAATTCCTTGAGTGCTAACATTGACTGAAAATGGCCTCATTCATCAGTAACAGCAGGTTATCTGAAGTGAATCCCAGTTGTATCCAATGAAAGTTTGTAAAACTACCTGAGGGGTGTTCCGTCAACGCAGCTGGAGAAAGCTGAGCTGACTTGAAAAAGCCTGGCTAGAATAAACGTCAACTTTCACTTGAGGCTCAAGCTGTTCCACTAATCATCGTATAATTCGTAATTCATTTGTAATTCAAAAACCAAAAAACGATAAATCTGTTATTTGTTTCAAAACAAAAAGACGTTTTTGGTGTTAGAATCAAATAACGAAAAACTAATCAATCCCGGCCCGTTTTTGTTTTTTGCAGATTCGTAGGTCTGCGGACATCAAGCCAATTCGTTTTTGGCGCCTTCACCATAGCAACGGTCGCTGAGGATCATGGGTAGGCTAATGTAGCCGTATCCGCTATCGTACAAAACTGACAAAAATACTTGATTTCTAAACCAAAATTGAACGATCTTTTGAATTTGGTTTTCTGGATTTTCGTTGGGAAACTAAAAAGGAATAGATCACGTGATTTCGTTTTTCTTTTTTGTTTTAAAATGAAAAAAGGAAAAACCCCTGTGACTTCCGTATTTGGTTTCAAACGCAAAAACGAATTGGCTTGATGTCCGCAGACCTGCTGGATATTTTATCCAAAAAGGAATAACGATAAAACGAATCGGCAAAAACCAAAAACGGGCCGGGTTTGATTGGTTTTTCGTTAGTTGATTCTGACACCAATCAACTAATCAACTTTGTTTTGAAACAAATAACAGATTCGCCGTTTTTTGGTTTTTAAATTACAAATGAGTTACGAATTATCTGATGATATCTGCACCTCAACGCTAACTCTAGCCGGGCTGGAATAAACTTGAAGTGTGCGGGTGCACGGAGCACATAAGCAGCCCAGAATAGTCGATTGTCGAAAAGATTATACTATGTCGCAAAAAGAAGAAAACTAGAGCGGGTTTCTTCTCAGCAGCAGAACAAACCTGCTGATGAAACTGCATGAAGAATATAAAGGAGCTTTCACCAAAAAGGGCAAAACGGCTGCAATTAACAAGGTGGAGGAGATGACTTGGAACAAAACTGATGACAGATCAGCAGTGATAACGTAAAGATTAGAGGAGCAAACTTATTACCAGAAGGATGATGGTTCAATCCACGCATCCGGCTGGATGAGTGAAAGTGAAGAGCAGCACTTGTTTCCGCTCATGGTTTTATCTTTTATTAATAAATGAGCATTCAGATCAGTGACTGTGGTTATATTATCACTTGGCTAGATAATATCACATGTATGTTTAAAATTATGGTGTAAGCAACTTAAGAGAACTTCCCGACATTATCATACTCTTTGACACATTTTCTCTTTCACAGGATGTCCATTGACAAGCATCACTGAAAGTTAAAAAATTAACTGGAAACTGGAGAAGGATATAAGTACAGTGGAAGCCACTTATAATGATCACATCTGTCCGGGTCAAATATCACTATATGCAGATGATTATCATAACCTTTTCTTTTTCTTTATCTGTCATGCAGAACACCATCTAATTAACATTTGTATATTTATTAGCCTACATGAATATAAAGTTACAGAATTTTACTGACTGTTTCAAAATGCAGTACAGTACAGTTTTGTCATAAGCTTCGAGGAGACTATGTTTGTCATTGAGAGAAAATGACTATCTATATTCTTTGACATGCAACTGAGTTTAGCTGGACAGTCAGCCTGCCATGGAGCAGGCTAGTTCTGCTGACTAAGTTACCATGGCTACTGAGTTGGGACTCATATAAGCCGCAGTGATGGAACAGAACTCTCACTTAAATTAGCGAGGCTTATCGAAATAAACCAGGCTATCCCGTTAGCCAGCTTGATGGACCACCCCCCTGGTGTAAAAATAGTAACCAAGAGTACATCACTCTGGTGTTTATATGGTGGAGGGCGGCATGCTCGTAACCCCTCCATGCCATCAAGTTAACATTTTAGGCCCATCCAAAAAATTCTGAAGACAGAAATGGTAAAAAACAACTTAATGCTCTAACTCCACAATTCAGTACTACATAGTTCACAGTCTTTTCACATGTTTTTTAGCAATTATTTTCTAACATGCATAATGTGTTTAAAAAGAAATCTGTGATTTTCCTTTACATGGATTTTAAGATAACGGGTTAGAAACCTTTGTAACCAAAAGGATAAGTGTCACGTACCTTAATAAACATTGTAGAAATTGAAAGCAATTACAACACTAGCAACTGCTTCACTTTTTGGGGGATTGTTATACACCAGTGCTCAAAAGCATGAAATCATAGAAACATAGAAATGTTCATGTTTGAGATAGAAATTGATACTTTCATTAACCATAGTAGCATTAAACTGATCAGAATTAAGTCAATACAATGACAAACTCAATATTCTATTTTATATAATTGTTCTATTAATCAAACTTGACATTCATTAATGATAAATGGTCAATTTGTTGCAACTACTGTTTTGTAGACTTTTGGCATTCTGCCTGTGAGTTATTGAAGATGGTTATTAGGGGAAATGTCAACCTAATTTCACCTCAAGCTAAGAAAAAAAAACACAGCTAAGCTTTAGTCTGTCATCTGGCATTGAGGAACAAATAAATATTTAAATGAGGTATTTTCTGGATCCATGAGGTTTTTTGCGTTATGGAATTCCTTTCAGAGTTCCCTGTCACTGTGTGACCTTTATCTGAACCAGGAATTTGCCTGGTTTTCCATAATTTTGATATGATAAACATGATGATAAACATTGTTGTAAAAGCCAGTACACTATTCCGAGTGTACAGATATTCTAATCTGTATGAACATTTATTGCATTTAAATATAAGAAGAGTGAACCATTCTGAGTTTTGAGACACAGTGTCTGGAAACATACCCCACCCACATATTGACACAAATGTGTATCAAATGTTGCTAAATGTTTTGCAGAATACAATAACAGGAGTTTCCAACTAAAGTCACTGTTTTTCTTATGACCAGTTCAACTTGTTTTCTCTCAACTTATCCTTAAAAGGCCTGAAACATGTAAGATGATCCAGTTATTCACAAAAAGAAAAAACAATGAGAGGTAAAATGAAAAGTTAAAATGAAAGGTAAATTGAACATAATTTTGCTGCTTTTCTTTCCTGTTAATAATCTCTTAACCCTGCGAGGATCCCGACCACAGAACAAATATTTGTTTTAGATGCATACTGTATCTTCTTTCTTTATTTCAAACACAAACTAAATTACTGTAAAGCATTTAAGTGGCATGTAAACAGGTAATAAATGTGTAATCTCATGGAATTCACAAATTTAAGGATAAAGTCAAGAATGAACTTCAACTCTAAGTTAACAAATTCTTTATAACACACCGTATGATCACTATAAGCTCATGACTTCATTTGGATTTGGAAGAAGGTGTTATGAGCTTATTGCTGGTACAGTAGCCTGGAAGTGCAAAACAAAACAGCCAAAAATATTACTTTGAGATAGGCAGTGACTGAAGTGTGGTATCACAACACTGTAGAACAGAATCAAAATAATTTATCTACTGAGAAAACAGTATGTGTGTTTGTTTGTGTGTGTCACATTTTACTATAAGTAATTGATTCTACAAGTCTCTGAACTCTTCTGGAGGGATGAACACCATTCTTCAAAAAGATATTCCCTCATTTGGTGTTTTGATGATAGTGGTGGAGAACACTGTCTAACACGTCAGTCCAAAATCTCCCGTAGGTGTTCAACTGGGTTGAGATCTGGTGACTGTGAAGGCCATAGGATATGATTCACATCAATTTCATAATCATCAAACCGTTCAGTGACCCCTCATGCCCTGTGAATTAGGACATTGTCATCCTGGAGGAGACCACTCCCATTAAGATAGAAACATTTCATCATAGTATAAAGGTGATGACTCAGAACAACTTTGGGTTTGGGTCCACGACAGGTGGACCCAAACCATGCCAGCAAAATGCCCCCCACAGCATAACAGAGCCACCGGAACCCCTCACTGGAACCCGGAATATATATATATATATACAGTGCTGCTTGAAAGTTTGTGAACCCTTTAGAATTTTCTGTATTTCTGCATAAATATGACCTAAAACATGATCAGATATTTAGACAAGTCCTAAAACTAGATAAAGGGAACCCAATTAAACAAATGAGACAAAAGAAAAATCTTTGTTTTTCTTTTTTTTCCCATTTCTTTACTGAGGAAAATGATCCAATCTTACATATTTGTGAGAGGCAAAAGTATGTGAACCCTTGCTTTCAGTAACTGGTGTGACCCCCTTTTGCAGCAATAACTTCAAACAAACATTTACAGTTACAGTTACAGTTGCTTTAACCATTCTTTGGTAGAATGACTTGTGTGTTTAGGGTTGTTGTCCTACTGCATGACACACTTTCTGTTGAGCTTCAGTTCACAGACAGATACCTTGACATTTTCCTGTAGAATGTGCTGGTACAACTCAGAACTCATAGCTCCATCAATGATTGCAAGCTGTCCTGGTTCAGAGGCAGCAAAGCAGCCCAAACCATGATACTACCACCACCATGTTTCACAGATGGGTTAAGGTTCTTATGCTGGAATGCAGTGTTAACTCATTGCCAAACATAACGCTTCTCATTCAAGCTGAAAAGTTCAATTTTGGTCTCATCCATCCACAGAACATTGTTCTAATCACCTTCTGACTTATCAACGTGGTCTTGAGAGAACCATAGATGGCATCAATGTTCCTTTTGGAGAGTAGTGGGTTTCTCCTTGCAACTAATGCAGCAGTAAGTACAAAGAACAACGGGACAAATCTGTGTTGGTTCTGTGGTGTTGGCAGTTCAATTCTGACTTCCAGTCAATTATATCAATTATCGCTTCCAGTGTGTTTGGGCCTTACGTTGTGGACATGTTTTGTGTAATGTACATAGGCTACATTTTGCACTTCCAAGCTTCCATAATAACCCAATCATAACTCATAAACATACCTGCTATCAGCATTTATTGCAGACATTCCATGCTTTAGGTGGTAAAACTGTCCCACACTAGCTGCCTGTCTGTCAGTAGGTTTTGAGGCCAACCAATGTCACATAAGCCAGTGCTATCATTCCAACATGTACCACAAAAATGAAGTTAAAGCCTAAAATATGCTTACACTGAGGCTGAAACGGCTTCTGTGACTCACACACCGTTCAGTTCTTACCTGCACCACAGACATATAGTATGTGGTTTTAAAGCCCACACTTGATACTTGATGACTTGTACTTGAACTTCAGAACTGAAATTTGTCGTCTAAACTTAGCTGCTTCTATCTCAGGTTGTGAAGACTGAAGAGTATCCTAGATAGCACTTCCTCTTTTCCTCACAGTACATGAAAGTACCAACTTCTCTCTCTCAAAAAATACTGTGATGTGTCACACAAGACATTAGAGGGAAAAAAGTAATCTTAAGGTTGTTTATCAGATTTATTGTTCTTTCAAAAATGTTTATTACTGCTTGCTTCCCAATGTCATCTGCACCCAGGCTTCCCCCCTCCACCTGAAATTGGACTTTCTGTGTGCAAGATGGCAGGAAGTGTATGCACACTTTACAGTGTCACCACAAACAATTTTGTACTTATGTCATTTCTCTTGTAATGTGAGTTCATAGTAGCTTTATACTTTGTCAAACTGACAAAATCATAAGATGTACAGCTGAATTTGTGCTGAAAAAAAGGATACCAAAATGAGCCTGGAAGAAACTAGTTAGAAGTCACTTCAAAACAAAACGTGTTTTCTTTACTCTGCACAAGTGTGTCTTTACAATATACTCTGAAAGACATGAGGAGTGCAGCGATGAAGAGATTTACCAAACCAAACAAAATAGAAACCTTTAGCCCAGACAGATAGATTGAGAGAGAAACATAATAGTAAATTTGGAAAGAGCTTTATCCATAAAAATGGATAAAAATAGATAATTTAGTAATTAGAATTAAACTATGTGGAAATTAAATAATAGGCCCGATTTCACACTTCAAAAATTGGGAGTTTGTGAAAATACTAATAAATAATAGAACTGAACTTGTTGTATTCCACCTATACAGCAGTTAATGTGGCTCCATCTAAACCAGGCATTGCATGCCAGTCAGCCTCACAGTCATACCAGTCATCCATCAAAACACCAAACCAAACAAATTACACAGAAAACTGAGCTGCAACTCACCCCTCAGAAAACTTCCACTGGCATCCAAAAATAAAAGATCTCAACTACACACAGAGTGAGTGAGCATGATGAACAGCTGATGAATGTATCGGTGTAACCACTGTTACCTAAATATTAAAACAGACATATATAAATATAAAACCATTCAAGATTTATAAAAAAATCAGTGATGGAAGAAGTATTCAGATCCTTTACGTAAGTAAAAGTAGAAATACCACAATATAAAAGTACTCCATTACAACTGAAAGTTCTGCATTTAAAATCCAATTTAAGTAAAAGTACAGAGGTATTATCAGCTAAATTTAAAAATCAAAAGTAAAAATACCTGTTTTTTAAAAAAACTCCACTGCAGTAACTGATATATTAAATATGTTTAATAAAGTACATTATTAATACTGATGAATTGATGTGTAAGTAACATTTTACTGGTTAGTTTGAACTACTTTATATACACTTAACTAGTTAAGTCCTGTGGTTCCCAACCTAGGGGTCGGGCCCCTCCAAAGGGACCGAAAATAAATCTGAGGGGTCGTGAGATGATCAATGAGAGAGGAAAGAAGAAATTCTGCTGTAAATTTGGATTCATTTTTCAGACTTTTCTCATATCCTACTTGTTTGGGAAATATTGGAGAATTTTACTCTTTGGGTTAGAACAGTTTATAAAATGAAACCATATGAGACATTTAGAGGGGAAATGTCTCTTTGGTGAAACTGCTAACCACTCCTAAACATCTGAAACATGACAGAGACACAACTACACACTGATTTTATAGAAGAGCTCATAAGACAAAAAGGTTCGGAACTAATGGTTTAATCTTTTACAGTGCAGTGTAATTTATAAACTCATCAAGTGTTATTTTATGTAAATTTTTAATCTGAAAAGTAACTAAAGCTGTCAAATTAATGTAGTGGAGTTGAAAGTACATATTTCCCTCTGAAATGTAGTGAAGTAGAAGTATAAAGTAGAACAAAATGGAAATACTCAAGTAAAGTACAAGTACCTTAAAATTGTACTGAAGTACAGTACTTATGTTATGGATGAAAAAGTATGTTATGGATATAACACATGAAGACAGCGTACATAAGATATATAGTATAATGATTTTCTTTAATGTTCACTGCCCATAATTCCTATATTAGCAGTTTGTATTACATCATTACATCATTATATTGTTCCTTCATCTTTCTTCACTCTTTCTTTTATATGCAAGATAGATAGAATCTATTTATTAATTAGCACTGCTGGACACACAGTGAGGGGATTGACCAGTGGAAAGTTAACTGTGAATGCCCCTAACACACTCATATTGATAAGAGGACATTCCCCTCTCTTGATAGGTGGACTGTTGAATTGACAAAATGTCCCACTGCATACACTGCGGAACTGTGGGGCCTTCTTTCTCTTTCATGGGTCCATCACTCAGTCCTCACCTGACCAAAAGATGTGTCATCAATTAAGATAGCCTCATACTCTAACAAGCAGCGAGAGGAAGAGGCCAATTGATCATGCAAGAGGAGAGTCCACCATATTGGGATCCTTGTTAAACCTCATTACTTTGGACTTTAAATATTGTTCTTATGTTCTTATGTTTAACAGTTAGAGTGTAGGTTCCATTTACAGTGGTGGAAAGTAACTAAGTACATTTACTCAAGTACTGTACTTATGTATAATTTTGAGGTACTTGTACTTTACTTGAGTATTTCCATTTGATGCTACTTTATACTTCCACTCCACTACATTTCAGAGGGAAATATTGTACTTTCTACTCCACTACATTTATTTGACAGCTTTTGTTACTTTTCAGATGAAGATTTGACACAATGGATAATATAAAAAGCTTTTAAAATACAACACATTGTTAAAGATGAATCCAGTGGTTTCCAACCTTTTTGGCTTTTGACGTCTTACAAAAAGCAGTGTGTAGTCAGGGTCACATTTCAGATGTCTATGAGTTGTTAATAGCTCCATCAAATAATGATTTTTCCCTCTAAACTTCTCACATGGTTTCATTTCAATAAATGTTCAAATGATCCAATATTTCACCAAAAATCAAAGATTAGAGGAAAAAGTCCAAAAACTGAAAAAAAAACTGTGTATCAGAACGTTTTTTCTTCTTTCCTCTCCCATTAATCATCTCACGACACCTCAGATTTATCTGGTGACCCTTTGGAGGGGCCCGACCCCTAGGTTGGAAACCACAGGACTAAACTTAACTGTTGAGTGTAAGTTAAGTGTTGAAACTAGCTCCACCTCCAGCAGCTACAACAGTAACATGCTGCTCTAACACTGATGCTTCAGTATTATAATCTAATGATATATGATATATAATGATAATATGTAATAATATATATAATAATATATCAGTCAGAAGGACCAAACTGCTACTTTTACTGCAATACTGTAATTACATCAAGCTCATAATACTTGTGTACTTTTACTGTTGTAGGATTTTTATGCAGGACTTTTACTTTTAGTGGAGTATTTTTACATTGCTGTATTTGTACTTTTAGTAAAGGATCTGAATACTTGTTCCACCACTTGGTCTAATTGCTCAATGTGGATTAAAGCTGCACTAATCAATATTTTTATATTAACAATAGAAAATATACAAGTAATATTGAAGGGGATTCACAGTAGTGACATGTCCACAGTAAATTATCACCAAACTGCAATTCTCCTCAGCTCAACAGAGCATTTTAGGGTCTTTTAACTAGCTGTTTTGGTCAAAGCTAAAAAAAAATAGATCTAAAAGGACACTGAATATTAGATGATTTGTAAGGTGCACAGAAACATGACCTCAAACTGTTAGTGTTAATATTACTCTTTGTCTGCTGGATATGTAAATCAGAAACTGTTTGCTAACATGTCCACCTTATCAACCCCAAGTGTCACTTGTTATTTGGCTATGTACATAATTGTGTCAAATTTTATCATAAAGCAGTGGGAGACACTGGAAATTCTAGCTTCTATAGCAAATATTTCTGACAACAGAGATCCCAGTCAAGAGTGGTATTTGGGTTTGACATTATTTTCTGACTTTCTTTCAACAATTTTAGTGGTGGACTAGGGTTACCCATATTCGCTAAAATATGGTTTCCTCCAAAGCCAAGGAGGAAAAAGGAGGTTTGAGAATGTCCTCCAGCATCGGTCGTTGTAGCAAATGCACAAAAGCAATATTTATATATGTTCAAATGGCAAAGCCCTCCAATGGCAGTAGGAATTATCACTATTGTCTACTGGGAGCAAATAAGGAAGTAGTGTGACGTTGTTATAAAGCAACAAAGCATGCAGGAAGGTCTGGGTGGTTGAATGAGTCAACAAAATGCCTCACATTGACAGGGACATGGCTTTTCGTTTCCTGTTTTCTGTTGACGTCAACCTTGGTTAATCGTTCACCAACCAAATTATTTTAAACATAATAATGAAGGTCCCCTAACCATAATGAAGTAGTTTTAACTCAAAACACAATGTTCTCCTAATCTTAAAAATCCTCTGTAGACACATTTGAAGACATAAAAATACTCTTATTTGAATAATAACATTTTAATACCTTGCTAGAAAATTCTTAAAATTACATCTCCTACTGCTTCATTAAAAAATACAGAATCTCTGAATATGTAATCATTATTCATTTTAAAAGTTGAACTGCTGGACACAAGATGGCTCCTACTTCACTGTCAAGTCCATTCTCAGTGTGTGTACACTGGAAGCTTCAAGACTGGCTCCAAACTAGCTGTGATGTCACAAATCATACTTGCCTTAAACTCAGATTTAAGGTGAGCACAGAGAAACTTCCCTCCTTCAGCAGATGAATGTAGAAACAAACTGCACAGTGAAAAGAACAACATCACAATGAAGGAACAAAGTGGAGGCCAGTTACACACAAATTATTTTGTTGTTTACGGTTGAGGAAAAGTTAAAAGATAAAATGGAAAATGTATTCGATGTTAAAATACTACTGAGTGGTTATATTCTACTTTTCTGAAGCCCAGAGAACAAAGGCCACAAAGGTCTGCTATCTGCCTGCTAGTCCCATTGAGTGATTTATACCTATCCAATTCCAATCCAATCAATTATCCAATCTTACATATTTGTGAGAGGCAAAAGTATGTGAACCCTTGCTTTCAGTAACTGGTGTGACCCCCTTTTGCAGCAATAACTTCAGCCAAACGTTTCCAATTACTGTTTATCAGCTTGGAGGAATTTTAGCCCATTCCTCCTTACAGAACAGTCTCAACTCAGGGATGTTGGTGGGCTTCTTTGCATGAACTACATGCTTCAGGTCCTTCCACAGCATTTCTTTAGGATTAAGGTCAGGACTTTGACTTTGCCGTTCCAAAACATCTTTCTTCTGCTCTAACCATTCTTTGGTGGAGCAAATTGTGTGTTTAGGGTTGTTGTCCTACTGCATGATCTTCTTTCTGTTGAGCTTCAGTTCACAGACAGATACCTTGACATTTTCCTGTAGAATGTGCTGGTACAACTCAGAACTCATAGCTCCATCAATGATTGCAAGCTGTCCTGGTTCAGAGGCAGCAAAGCAGCCCAAACCATGATACTACCACCACCATGTTTCACAGATGGGTTAAGGTTTTTATGCTGGAATGCAGCGTTTGCTCATTGCCAAACATAACGTTTCTCATTCAAGCTGAAAAGTTCAATTTGGTCTCATCCATCCACAGAACATTTTTCTTATCACCTTCTGGCTTATCCACGTGGTCTTGAGCAAACCGTGGACGGCAGCAATGTTCTTTTTGGAGAGAACAGGCTTTTTTCCAACTCAGCCATGTACACCATTGATGTTCAATGTTCTCCTGATGATGGACTCATGAACATTGACTGTAGCCACTGCATGAGAGGCATTTAGTTTCCTAGACATTACCCTGAGGTCCCTCTTGGCCTCCCGGAGTATTACGCGCCTTCTCTTGGTGTGATTTTTGTTGTTCGACCACTCCTGGGGAGAGTAACAATGGTGTTGGATGTCTTCCTTTTGTACATGATCTGCCTGACAGTCGACTGGCAAACTATTTAGAAATGGTTTTGTAACCCTTTCCAGCCTGGTGAGCATCAACAACTGTCCTTCTAAGGTCCTCAGAAATATCCTTTATTCGAGCCATGACACACCTCCACAAACCTGTGTTGTGAAGCTCAGACTTTGATGGCATAAACCCAGATTTCTCCTCTTTAAATAATGCAGGGCCTCCCAGACTCACACTTGATTGTCATCCCATTGACTGAAACACCTGACTCTAATTTCCCCTTCAAATAAATTAATAATCCTAGAGATTCACATACTTTTTGCCACACACAAATATGTAACATCGGATCATTTTCCTCAATGAATAAACTATAATAAACAAGTGTAAGGTTTTTGTCTCATTTGTTTAACTGATGTTGCTTTATCTAGTTTTAGGACTTGGAAATCTGATCATGTTTTAGGTCATATTTATGCAGAAATTATAAAGGGTTCACAAACTTTCAACTGAGAATACAGCTTAGAATGAGAATGGGGTGTAAGCACGGACTGTACAAAGATGGACGTATCAAGGTGTGACGTCACCTGTTGGTTTCATTGGAACCAGTTTAAAGCCCAGGGTTTCAGCTTACAGTCGGCGCCATCTTTTCCGTTTGGAGCCAGGACCTACCATATAAGGAGTGCGGGGTGTTGCCTTTCACACTCTGGAAACACGCTCCACTACCCCGGACCCAAGCTAATGCTAGCTTACTGGGAACACCAAATGTGCACACTGGGGCTAACATCAGCTACTTTAGCTAAACTGTGCTAACAGGCAGAGCAGCGGGTGAGACAACTGTCAATAAATGCCCGGACAGACATCAAAGCTACTATAAGTCTTCAAAACTTATTAACACAGCAATAATTTTCAAAATTACCACCCAGAAAAACTTATTAGAGGGCCTGAATTTAGAGTTTGAGACAGTAATGACTCATTGAAAATATGTATCAACTTAGTATTTCTATAGAGAAGTTGAGGCTTTTTGAATGGAAGTCTATTGGAGCATTTGGCTTCAATTTCAAGCTGTGGTTGTTACCGCTTGGGTTTAACAATTCACAATAACAATTAACAATTCCACATCTAAAGATATATGTCCACTGTCATCATTCAATGTCAATAAAGGAAGTAGTGTGCTCTTTATGTAGGAAGGTTACGAACTTAACTATGGCTGAAGTGGTGGGTCGGTATGCAGCACATCTGACAGTCAGGCAGGATAGACTAGGCATCCTATCATAGACCTGCAATTAATGTTTACTTTTTACTGCAACCATGATTTTTCCATAACTTTAACCGTACAGTAGTTTCATGCACAGGTATTGTAGAAAGAAAGGATTTGAAAAACACTGGAGGTAAAGTAAGAAAAAAAAAACAAAAAGGCTGAATGTACTCTGGACTTTGTGTTTGTGAATTCATCCAGCATTGATGTTTCTGTCTGGTTGACATGGTTGGTTGTAAAAGTGAGATGTCGTATGCAGATGGCTTGGGGAAAGAAAGGGAAACTGGAATCTACAAGTTTCAAGCTGGCCTGCACTCCCTCTTCGCTGTCTGTGGTCAGGGTCAGGGTTAGGGAATTTCTTGCATTTATTGCTGATGCCCTGTTGGCAGCTAAAAGAAAAGGATGTTTTGTTGAGGAGTTGCATTTAGTCCTACAGCAACTAAATAATTACTTCAAAAATGGACTGGAACTGCAAGGAAAATGCAGTGTACACATAGCAGTGAGAAAAATTTTGGAACTGTACATGCTTCAAAATGAACTGTGAGAGGCAGCAATGTGCTGTAAAGCATTCAGACTACCACTGATCCAAAACAAGAAGACATTTGTAAGGTCAGTTATGTTTCAATTTTCCTATTTAACATTTTGAATTATTTGCTTCTTTTTGTTAAAGCTGCATTCATTGTTTTAGGGCCACTTGGGGGCATTGAACAAGCTGTAAACACAAGACAAAACGAAGACAAAACATAATATCACCAGTTGTTGTGGCAAACACACACAGTGTTAAGCATTCATTGGTAGTCATGTTATGCCCACCTGATGAGTGGAGGTCCAATATTCACTCTCTTAGCTCTTAGCTCAGGCTTGGTCTCCATCAACTCCTGAGAAAAATATCTGGCTCTTTAGCTGCTAAATACTCCACTGTGTTCACCAGGTAGCTGCTAACTTTGTTTGTCTGCTGCAGAGTAGGGATTTCTGGCACAACTTCACCTACTTCCAAGGTGTGCGGAGAAGTAGGTGCTGGGCAGGTAGTGTACAGTGTGTTTATTAGAGCGTTTTTGCTTCAAACAGCCGCCTGCTGCTGCGGGAAATAGGTGTCATAAGAGCTGTAAGACTGAACCAAAACAATGTAGCTGGGCCTTAAAACCAAAAAAGTCAGCTGAGAGACATCAATAAAGCTCCATAGAGCTGAGTGGAATTAACATTACACATCATCATTTTTTTTCCATTGTTAATACAAAAATGAATTTAAGAGTATGGTCTAGACCTGCTCTATGTGAGAAGTGCCCTGAGATGACGTTTGTTGTGATTTGGTGCTATATAAATAAAGATTGATTGATTGATTGATTGATTGAAAAATATCGATCAGTGCAGCTTTTTAAAGAAATATATTTTCATTGGCTATTTAGAACATACAGAACAGCCCCATAACAATAGAAAAAAGAAAACAATGAAGAAAATGAAAAACATATGCAGGCATACTATAACAAACAGGCAGATGCACAAATGAAAAGCACAAAGCTTATCTTATTATGATGGGCGAGAGACAGAAATAGATACTAGATAATAAAGAAATGTGACTTATTCCATTTGGAGTTACAATCAGGAAGGTGGGGAGTTAGAGCTTAGCTCCAATATAATCCATAAATTGCTTCCAAATTCGCTCAAATTTATCAGAAGAGCCAAATACTTTGAATCCCAGTTTGAGATGCTGTATTACCTCCCTCAGCCACTGAGTCCAGCTCAGTGGATGAGGATTCTTCCAGAGGAGAGGGATCAATATCTGTTCTAATAAGGTGACAAATTTTTTTTTTTTTTAGTTTAGCTCCAGAAAGATTACTATAATTCTCTCCTACAGTGCCAAAAACGGCTATTATAGGATCTGGCTGAATAACCATTTTGAAAATATCTGACAGTGTTTTGAAGATTGAGCTCTAATAAGTGGACAGATTAGGACATTGCCAGAATGAATGTTCTAGAGAGACAGGTGAGAGTCTACATCTGGAAACATTTTAGAGAGTTGGACTTTTGAAGCCAATGCAGCACCCTGAATTGAATGAGGCCATGCCAGGCACAGATTGAGGCTGTATGCACCCCTTCCAGGGCTTTTCTCCACTGCTCTGCTGTCAAAGTCACCCCCAAATCCCCTTCCCATGCAGATTTTAGAATCTCCAGTGATGGGTTTTATAAATTAGATAAGTAATTATATATAAAAAGATATTTTACCCCTTTTTGAAGGCTGGAAGGAAAGCAGAGATTCCATAGGTATTCATCAGCCAAATCAGGAAAGAAAGGTGTATTAGCTTTAATATAGCCTAATTACGGACTTGAAGGAATCTGAAAGTGGGATTGTGGTAAATTAAATTCATTTTGCAGTCGTTCAAAGGTTGGAAATATTTTATCTATGAAGAGGGCCTTCGTGTTACACATGCCAATCCGTTTCCGAATACCAAAAGAGATGATCAGTGCAGCTTAAATTACAATTTGCAGGCACCTTGAAGTGCTGTGCTGAAGGGGACTGATAGAGATTGTTATCAGTTTTCCTCGTGTTTCACATATTTTAGATATGTCTAATGATAAAAAGATGTACTTGGCCCTTGTGGCTGTTACAAAAAAAGCACTTAACTTGGTTGTATATTAGCCAAATAAACTATTCCAAATGCAGTTGTATTTGTTTAATGTTATGTAAGGTGAATCTAAGCAACCAGATAGTGAGAGAGTGTGTGTGCGTTTTGTAATGTTGGAATTGTTGTCACATACTGTGGGTGACAATTAATAGAGCAGGAACAACCACTGAGACCGTAGAGCCATATTATTACACAACAGCAGAATTTATACAATGACCACAATGAAGTCTTTCTTAAGCTTCGTGCCATTCAGCTTCACCACAAAAGTATGTTAGTGATACTGTATTTGTCACCCTATTTCCTTAAGAGGAGGCTTGGCAGTGTTACTTTGCCAAACTAAACTCTGCTGGAAATTCTCCTGGCAGAAAGACAAAGGAAGTAAAAATCAAAACAAATCCAGCTGTTCTGGGATCACTGGGATCTACAACCTTGTATTCAAATATGTTGAATTACCTCATCGGAAATTAGCAAGGAGCGGGATTTACCAATAATAAAACTCTAATTTATCTCAAGTTTACACAACTCTCTGAAAACTAACATGAGCAGAGTTTTTCTGTATATGTTTATGTTTTTTATACATGTCTATTCATTTATCTATTTGTTTTAAAAAAAAAAAAAAAAGACACGTGTACCACGAGAAAGGAAGAAGCATACTATATGTAAAAAATGCTTTTACGTTCGTTTTTACAATTGAACCCTATAGACACGGAGAGCAGTGCGTTCTTTGTTTTTTACTCAGCTGTGTTTTCTTCCTCTTTTTTGTTTATGTTTTGTGTTTTTATGTCGCACTCAACAACTCATGTCCTCTTAAATTAAAGGTGTATTGCATTTCATTATGTGTACTTCTACGTGTTCTGAAATAAAATAGATGAGCAAATAAAGTCGAAACTGTTTTACCTCTGAGTGTTTTGAAATAAACAATTAAGGTTGAATCATTTTTATTAATTGCTGAGTGATGTGAAAGAGAATAAATGAATAAATAAAGTTTAAACTGTTTTAATTCAGAGTGCTTAAGTAAATAAATAAATCTGTGTTCCTAAACAAACAAATGAAGTTTAATTGTTTTTATGTTATTTACTTTAACTTCAGAGTGATAAAATGACAAATAAATACATTTTCAATAGTTATTATATGTTGTGTGTTATATATGTTGCTGTGCTGAAATAAGTTAAATAAATAAATAAAATACAAATAGTTTCTGTTTTTCATTCGTTTTTTTAATGTTCTGAAATAAACAAACAAAAAAATAACTTTCAATTGTATTTTTTATTTTTGAATAAATAAATAAAATATCTAAATGTTCCAAGACACATAAATGAACAATGCTTTAATTATCTTTGCAAGTGTCCTTAAGTAAATAAATAAATAAACAACAAAAATGTTTCTTTCACAAAAAAATGAATGAATATAATGACTGACATTAATTCCCCGGAGACTTAACCTAACCTTAACCTTAAACTAAGTCTGAACCCTACACACACACACACACACACACACATACACACACACACACACACACACACACACACACACATACACACACACACACACATACACACTTGAGCGCACACAGGCTGATGGCGTTGACAGCACTAAGGAAAAATGCTGTCGACCACAGAGCACAGTATGTAAACTGAGACAGATGCTGAAGAGAGATATTAGGAAAGCCCACAGATCGATCTATGCAGCCTGTTGTGTTTATGTGAGGAAGCTGACATGTCTATAAATATCCTGTCCCTGAGTGAGAACACCATTGTGAATAGATTTTATGACTTAATGTATTTATTATGTCATTTGTATGACACACCTTTTTATTGTGTGTGTGTGTGTGTGTGTGTGTGTGTGTGTGTGTGTGTGTGTGTGTGTGCGTGCGTGCGTGCGTGGGTGCGCGCGTGCATGTGTGTGTGTGTGTGTGTGTGTGTTGAGAATTCCTGGCCTGAGCTCTATCTGATGCATGCCTATGACAACACATGTGTGGCACACCCACTACTACAGCCCACTTTCACTTAGGAAGAGGAACTAAACAGTATTTCTATTTCCCCGTTTTTTCCCAGGTACATAAATAGTAGAGACGCAAGCATGAAGGCAGCAAAAAAGCAAAGCAGCCCCGCGTGTTAACAGTCAAGACAAGACAAGAGGAGTCAGACATGATGGACATGAAACAGGTGAGTGACACACAGACAGGCACAGGCTGCTCTGCCTCCTCCATCCCTTCACCGGGCTCAACTCTTGTTTCTCTCTCCCTCCACAGATTCTCTTCTTCGCGCTTCTTCTCGTGCCCGTGTATACGTGCAAGAGCAGGTGCTATAACGAGACCGAGCTGGACGATGCAGCAGGGAGGAAGCTGAGTAAGCACTACCCGCAGCCCCCGTTGCCTTTACGCCGGGCCACACCTGGCTCATCTCCGTCCTGCCCGGTAGAGCTCTACCGTCAGCAGGCGCAGGAGCTCATCAGCGACAGGTCCCTGTCACCATGGAGACACGTGTAAGTCCTCATTGTCTCGTTGTTTTTCTTTAAATTTAAAACGTTTTAGACACTACATACATAGGTGACTTAATTGGATCACGTGTAACACCTGACTGAGTTGATTTTAAAGGACTGCTGTCATGAAAACCCACTGTCTTGGTTTAAGGTGTGCCAGTATATTTTTTTGAGCTATAATCCATCTTTCAAATGGTTTCCCATTAAAAAAAATATGACCCTATTCAAAACTGTAAAAATCACCAAACTTGGAGATATATGGTTTTCCCATTGGCTGATCCGATGTAAATAGTGACTGGGATGCTACTGAGATATTCCGCAGTTCAGATGATCTTCCAGTCAGACTTTAATTCTCTGAGCTCACAGATTAAAATTCTTACTGTGTGTTATCAGAAGTCCTGGAAAGTTGAGAGAGAGAAACAAATCTCAGAGAGATGAGGAGTGTTTTTGAGACCTTCAAAAAAGAACTTCGTCAACAAGAAAATCCCACCTTCACTTCAAGACAAAGCTTAAAAGTTTGTCTTAAGCTTATATTTTTTAAGTTTTCAAAGCCACCAAAGCACGTCTTGTTATATTGAATGTATATGATGGAATGATGCAGCCATTAAAACTCAGGCATCCTCTGTCCTGCATCATTACACGTCAGTGAAATGATTGCACAGCTGTTCAGGTGATATTAATATTTGCAATCCAGTTATATCTCGTGCAACGTTTGCGTTCACGCCTCCTTCTTCATATTATTTATTAGTTGTGATTAGTTCCGCTGGCTTTAGTCGTTGGAGGCCGATGACGAGCTCGTACGCGCCACGCCTGTCTGCAGGGAAGGGAGAGTCCCCTCCACCTTTACGACCGCTGCTTTGCTGGCACACATCCCCCGGGAATGACATGATTGCGTCACATCTGTTCACTCTGTAATCTGTTGCACTTTATTATCTGCTCGTTAATGGTGATCTGAGAGCTTTTTTCCTGTTTACTTGCAGTCTTCCAAACCTTTCTGAAGAGCCAGTGATGCTCCAAAGTCCTCTTATCTCTTTCATAGGATTTTGAATCAAGGACTTTTACTTGTAATGGAGTATTTTCTTGTACTTAAGTAAATGATCTAAGTTGTTCTTCTATGACTGCAGGAGAGGGCCACAAAATTATGACAAAATCCATAATGCATGATCCTCCACTTGAACCTGGAACTTTTGGGCCCTTGAAGGTTTGGGGTCCTGGAGCATTTGCCTCCTGTGTCTGGAGGGTAATTAAGTTCCAATCTGATGAGAAGTGTCCTGCAAATGATGCCCTACTTCACTTGCTACACTGAGAAAGTTGCCAAGTGTCTGAAAATGTGTTATTTATTTTTGAGCATTCAAAGTGCCGATGGGAAAATCCTGTATCTCCAAAAACACATTCGATTTCTTATTGATGTAGGAATAAAAAGGTTTTTGACAAAGAAATCAGTTGCATTTTCAGGAAAGTGTGGTTTTATTGGATGTCATGTATCTCAGTCAGATCAGCTGCTCACTCTGACATCTTATTCCTTTCCAGACTTAAAACCAACACGGCTCGCTACCCTTCCACCTATGTCGAGGCCGAGTGCCTGTGCCCAGGATGCATCGTGTTCAAGGACAATGCCCCAGTGGAGAGCCAGAACTTCAACTCAGTCCCCATAGTGCAGAGCAGGGTGTTTCTCGAGAAGGTGCGCTGTGAGAACAAGGAAAATACAAATACAACATACCGCCTGAAGCCCATCAGAGTAGATGTAGCAGTGGGCTGTACCTGCGTCAGAGCCAGAACCTCCTCCTAGAGGGGACCCATCCAGACCAGCTGTTACAGTAGCATGCTATAGTTGATGTTGTGTTTGTTTTAAAATGCAATTAATTCTCTGGAATGTCTAACTCGGGTGTGTCATGTCCTACAGTGTGATCAAAGGAAACACTGGTCTAGCATGCTTCCTGATAGGCGTCTGACCTGTTTTATATATCTGCACTCTACAGCTGACACCCCCGGGGTAATTTATGAGGCTTCAAAAGTCAAAGTCACATCAGCCTGTTTTTTTAGGCCTATTTATTATCATAATGATGACATCATAATTGATACATCTACAATGTGTGTTTTGTAGGTCTTTATAGGCCCTGTTTGCTCTTTATTATGACTTGTTTACAGCTCTGTATAGTGCAGGTAATGTAAACTGGGTATTTTACCATGTATTTGTTTTCATATTGATGGCCTTGTCATCGGAGAAAATAGCTATTGTATAGTTTTATAAAATAATAATTTAACTTCTAATAATATTTGAATAATCTATTTATTTGGTTTATTTTGCATGTGAAATGTTTGAGCTTTTGAAGACTATAGAACACTCATGAATGGATGAGGAAAACCTGTGTCTGTGATGAAATTTGTATTCATTTGTATCGGATCTCTTGTTGGTTTTGTCCCAGTGGGACTTGATAAGTCTAAGACTTAAAAGGTCAGCTTCTTTGAAGCAAAATAAATTAAAAAAAGATGGTTTTTAAAGGAAAACAAATTCTCAGTGTCTTTCTATATTCAAGGCTTTTCTTTACCAACTGGACAAAGTGAGCAGCTGCCCTTATGACCCCATAATCCCAGGGCAAGTCCCAGGTTCACTGACGTCAGTGGGTTTGTCATTTTATTACATAACATATGTTTAGCTGGTTAGGGAAGCATTTCAGTCTTTCTGAGGAGTGGTCAGGAAATAGGAGTTCATGTATTTTATTCAGAATTTGTTGGATCCAGGTTGCAGTGCAAGAAAATTGTCTCTAAGCAAGAAAAATAATGTGTTAATCGTGTCAATAGTGGTGAGAGAAACTGAGAAGTAAACACTCAGTTTCTCAGGTAATACAATAGCTCACTAAGAATAAGAATAGAGTCCTGTTAGCAAGCCTGCTCATAAGGATAAGACCTGCCTGCTCTCTGTAAATAGAGTAAAAACCGTATTTGGAATAAAAAATAGTAAATAAATAAGAGTAAAATCTATAATAGAAACATAGTTTCAAAACTGTAATACAAAAGTATAAAACACATAATGTTGACACATACATTAATGCTTTGTTAAGTGTGTCTGAATACTGATTTATTGCCATAACAGGGAGAATATGTGACCTATTAAGCAAGCAATTAACAGAACACTTGAACTTGGACACTCTAATAGGATTTACTTATCCATCAAAATGGTGAAAAGGTAATCATGCTTCCTATGCAATGAACAACTAGCCAATAGAGTGTAAAGGAATATGTTGCTATTCATTTGGACCTGTAAACCGAGAGACCTTTTGTATAGATAAAAGGACATGTTCACAATTTTTTAAGTGTGTCTTAAAACAACAATCAGGTGTCCATACAAACATACGAACGCTGTAATCATTCCTCCCGTTCATACTGGCTTTTAAAAGATCCCCTTCAAATGTGCTTTCAATGTAAGTGATGGAGGCTAAAATCAGCATTCAGATACAGCTACAGAATGGAATATACATACTAAAAATAATCAGTGTTGCTCAGGGCTTGTGGATAAGTGATCCATGGTGTTTGTTGACGTAGTCCATTGTATTGAACAAACCCTTTACTAACAGCATTACATCAACACGGTACAGTGCTATGAATCATCTGTTCCATTTCTTCACCATCTGATGAAAATTTGTGAAATAATTTCAACCACCAAAGTACATTATCAAAAAAGGCAGGTTCTGCCTTCCTAGCTGTTGTAGCCCCTCTTTTACAGGGGCTACAACAGCTAATAAATTATTTTAGTTTTTATAGCTGAGGCCTTTTTCCCATGACGATATTTCAACATGTCGAACGAATGAATGATGGCTGAATTCCATGTAGCTATTACGGCTTACTGAACCATTTTAATAAAATAGAGCCATCATTAATGTCATTAGTAGCACCTGTGATTCATCTACTACAAAGCTTACGGCTGGGTATTGTTCCAGGAGTATTGTTGTGGATCTCTGGGCCTTTGAGCAAATGTTGAAACTGCCACATGTAGCAGGGTAAAGGTTGAGGGGTCAGAAGGGTTCCAACAGAAACCCTTCTGGGGACCCCTACCTGTTTTATCTGCTCATGGGCTTGTATAGATGGGTGACGATTCAAAGGAACAACCAACATAAAGCTTGTGTGGTCAAACCGCCAATGAGGAATGTTGATGGTGATGATCCATAATTCTTAGTGAGGTGTTGCTCCACTACTAGCCTCCTGAACAGCTTCAATGCTCCTTGTCATACATTCTCCAATGTACAGAACTCTAACAGAATCCTTCCCAACGCTCCAAAGTCTCCCGTAGGTGATCAGTTGGGTTGAGATCTGGTGACTTTGGAGGCCACAACATTCAGTATGATTCACAACATGTTCATACTCATCAAACCCATTCAGTGAGCTCATGTAACCTCTATGGAAATATGTGCATTTGTCATGTTTAGTTCTACACTCATTTATTCAAGTTGTTCCTTTAATTTGTCAGTCATATTACTGCATATGACTGACATACAGTTAGGAGAACTCAAATGTTATTTATTTCTTGTAAATGGATTTTTTTGATCTATATCAAATAACATGATCTTAGTTTGCATAGTTACTATTTCGTTCAAAACAGGCCCTTATTTATAGTTCTGTTTCCAAACATTTGAATGGAGTGTAATAGTTTCCTTAAAATATATAAATATTTTTGGCTTCAAACTATTTTCAGTGTAGTCTTTGAAAGGTGTGCTGCTTTACATATCAGTCAATGGAAGAAGTTTTTGAAAGCAGCAGGAAGGTGAAATCAGAGTGTTTCTCCAAACCACTGAACCTGGATGCTCTTATTTTCACTGTCAAAAAAAAAGACAAATACAGCATTTAGTTTTAGATTCTATAAAATTCTAACTTAAATTCCACATTACACCACCACCTGCTGACTACATGAAAGCTAGTTAGTAGTATATTAGGTATCACAGCACTCCCTGCTGTCAGAACAGCAGCTGTACCACAGATGACAGGAAGCAGCAGCAGTTGAGTCAGACACAGACGACTTCTGCTGGACAACAGAGTGGGATCAAAAGAGTTCAGATGATTTTCAGTTTGTGAATCGATGATTGGAAATAATTTCAAAGATTGCACTTGGATAGAATTTATTTGGGACAAAAAGCATTTGTGCAAACAGTGTGCAGATGTTGCTGTGAAGGTTCTAGGGCCTGTACAAAAAAAATGAGTGGAGGGTGTGGTGCCTGAAAAGGGGGAGGGTATTATCAGTTTCTTTTCTCCCTTCCTGGTTCATAAAGGTGCACTTTACCATTTGTCATCTACAGTACAGTACATAAGATATGATTGTTATCTCTACTAACAGCTTATAATCTTTAATCTACATCACAGAAAGTTAAATCTGTCATATATAAACATAGTCCATAATATAATGCACCATCACGTGTTGCCATGTTGTTCTACTAATCAGTGAAGTGAAACTAATTGACTGTTTATTGTTTGGAATGTTGTAAATTTGATGTTTAATGTTTTGTTCAGTTCATGGTGATCTGAACACACACACACACACACACACACACACACACACACACACACACACACACACACACACACACACACACACACACAGACTTTATCATCTGTTCTTCCACAGTTTGCTGAACTGACACAAAGACATCCACAGCCTTGTCTAGAGGAGCTGGCAGACAGTTTATGAAATTCTGTCCTATTTTCTGGCCTGAGAGCAGATTACAGGGCAACAATTAAAAATATTAATTCTAAAATCAACAAAAGCAGCACACTTCTCAGTCAAATAGGAATGACTGTAAATAGTTCTATTTATTAATGTAACAAAACATTCTTTACAAAGTGGTGACATATTAACATTTGTTGAAAATGATTTTGGATGTAGAAGCTCCGACTAGTTCAAACTCCTCTCTTGTGATCTGACATGAACATCTGGGCTGAGACACTTTCAGGAAAAACCTGGTTTTAATTCCTTTATGTGGCAAACTTCTTCTGTCGGACAGCAGCAGGCAGCTGAGACATAATTTCCAGCAGGGGGCGCTCCACCACAACCAGAGAATGGTCCTCCAGTAAACTCACACACATGAGGTGCTGTGGGACAAAATATCAGGTTAACGACATAAAACATCAGCAGGACTTCAGAAGAAAAAAATAAATACATATCTAAGCAGAGATTTAACAGTCTATACTGGTGTGATAGTGAAAATTTAATATAGTGTACCTTTACATAGCCAAAAAACCCATGCACATTCCTACAATTATTCATGACAAATGTTCAAATACTATTAACAATTCTTGTACTTTTTCTGTCCAGCTGTATGAAAACAGTGAGAAGCATTCCATCCTCAAAATGCTATACATTTATGTTTTATGACAGTGGTTCCCAATATTACTTTTATCTTACAATTAATTATCTCTTAATTAACAATTTCAACTATTTATACATTACTTTCCACATACCCCCTGGCAACTGCATGAGTACCCCTGGTTGGGAATCACAGTTTTAGGACACCTAAGCCAATGATATTCCTCTAATACAACATTTAAACCAGAAAATTGACAATGAAGCAGTGCAGCAGATAAAGTGGAGCTCCACAGTGCTCAATATGATGATGGTACCTGGAAGTTCTTGCATATCTTGAAGGCGTGGTTGTGTTTGATCCTCTCTGGCTCAGGAAGACTCCTCAGTGTCATCTGATTGTAGAGCAGAGTCTTTGCTTCAGGGAGGGGCTGCATGTGGAACAAGACACAAAAATGTAACTACACTATGATTTAACCCTCATAAACATCCCTATTTTTAAAACTAAATGCATATGACAGCAATAAAGCAAACATTTCAGTCATTCAGGACAGGCAGACAGTTATCAGTTTAAACATACCAGACTCTGGTCAAGGATGCAGAACATGAACATGTCGTGCAAAATGATGTGAGCTGGGTTTTTAGGATTGAAGGTGACATGGGTGACGGGTGTGTCCCTCTCCACCCATAGAGGGTGCAGTCCTTGTTTCTGCAGCTTTCGACTCCACTCTGTGTACTCCTTCTGCACCAGGGAGAACTCAAAGATCTGCAGCACGCGCACAGAGGACAGAAAACACAAACTGTAAGAACAATATCTCATTATCATCTTTGAGAAAGTTTAACTGTGCTTTCTTTCATTTATAAACACAACTAGGTGTGGAGAACACAAACTGAAACACCAACAGAGCAGGTGACTGGCAGTTTATTATAAGACAACGCCTGTGGCAGTGTTTACCTGCTGGTCAGCGTGCACCATGACGAGGTTGCTGGTTGTTGGGTGGATGGCTATGGCAGTGGGACAGGAGCTGTACACTGGAACTGTACAGTGAAGCTATACACATAGAGACATACAGAGACACTTAATCTCACAGTTTAAGCGGCATTTAGGACAGAACACATGCAACGTTATCATCAACATATCATATGTATAGAAAACAAAAGTCAGTCTCAGTTCACCTTTAGCTTGTGAAGGTTGTAGACGTGGATCTCACAGTCGGTGTTGGCTGTAGCCAGCCACTTACCATCCTCACTGGCAAACAGCAGGTGGACTGGCTGTCTGGAGCCTGGACATCACACACAAACACACACCATACTGGTTATGCACTATAAACATATTTGTGCTGTGGTGCTTAAATCATTTCATTGGCTTCCACTGCAATACAGAGTCAACTTCTTATAGTTGTTCCAAGCCCTGGATGGTTTGGCTCCCCTGTACATGTCTGAACTTCTCACAGACTACAATGTGACAGACCCCAGAGGTCATCAAGTGATGGTATGATCCAGATCTGGTGAGGATGCTGTTAGTTACTTTGGTCCAGTAGTCTAGAACAAACTGCCTGATGACCTGAAATCTGTCACAACTGTGTTCACCATCAAAAACTGTCCAGCAGTGTCAGGTTTATTACTCATTACTGCATGTGCATGTCAGACTCTCTACATTTCACTTCGATGGGGGTGGATGTAAGTTGCTTACTTGGGTGCGTGGTTGCCTTACATAGGATTGTGCTTCTCTCAATATTCCAGAAAGCTCTATTAACAGGCAGGACCCTGAACCCAGACTCACCTGACTTTGGTTTGAGGGTGTGGAGGTATTTGCACTCTGACTGGCTGAGGGCAACAACAATGACTGAAGAATGGCTGGAGGAAGCAAAAAGTTTGGAGGAGTCAGAGGAGAAGCAGAGCCGGTGGGCTGAGTGAAGGATCTTGGGTAGTTTGGACACCTGGAGGGAGGAGGAGGAGGAAGGACATTACAAACATTCTATTATTCCACATACCAAACATTTACTGAATTTATTTTACATTTAGCTCATACTCCAAAACAGACTTAAAACAGTGAGTGAGCTGCTGAGTGTTGTGTTGTCAGTGTCGAGGGGCCCACCTTTGTGATGCTGATGTTGTTGTTGTTGAACTGTAACCTGTAGAGACGGACGCTGGAGACGGTAGCGTAAGCCAACCAGCCTCCACATGGAGACAAAGCACTGCAGCAGATGTGATCTTCTCCCTGCAGACGTCACCACACAAGCACTTTCTTTAAATGTCCTCAAAACTCAACAAACAAAGCAGTGAGGTCACCTGACAGATTATATAGACCTCCTGGAGAAATGGATGTCTGCAAATAATAAATATCTATCTAACCTGATCAGAGAAGCTAGTCACTCCTTTTTTAGATGTATTTTGAGGCACTATATGCCTTATTTACACAGCTGACAGAGATGACCACGTGCAACAAGCTAGTTGATAACTTTATTTGCCGTTTGGTGCTGGGCAGGTAGCGTGTAGTGATAAGCTCTGACATCAAACAAAAATGAAGATTTATCTGTGGCAAAATGAGCAATTCCCACTTAGAGAAGCACATAAATAACCAAGCGATATGGATTTCTAATATGGCTGTCATGGTCATACATTACACACATACACTCTACACCTTTTCACTGAAAATAACCTTTTTACCCATCTGAGAGTTCAGCTCCAACTGAGCCATACAGATGTCAGTTTCTCTCTCATGTAAAACAAAGATACAAACATCAGTACACACCTTCCTCTTCAGCTGGATCAGTTTCTCTGGTTTCCTCTTTACAGGTAGACTGTCACCAGGCTTTCCTGATAACAAACACAATTACACTGTATCAACACTTTCATTAGACGCATTTTCTGTCATCACCATCACTTTTACTGTACATTATTGCGTGTGTGTGTGTTTTTTTACCGTGCCCTTCACTCTCCCCTAGTCTCCACAGCTCTAAATGATCAGGGAACTGGAAGAGCAGCAGTCCTGCTTTCTTTGCACAACAAACCAGACTCCTCTACATAGAGAGACAGACAGGCAGGCAGTCAGACGTAAGCATCGACACCAATGATATACAGTGGCTGCCAATTTGCATATTGGCCACTACATAAAAATATGATTTTCCAAAAAAGTCTTCTTCAACTCGTGATGAGCTGTGAGAGGTTTCATTGTGTTGATTGTGTACTCACATGTGGGAACGCTATTTTGCGTAGGGCTGACTCCTGAGTGTTCTTCTCTACCTTGTCCAGCAGTGGTCGCACTACCAGCTGGGTGTCCATACCTGCCAGGATTAAAATGCCAAAACATCAGCCTCTTTCATATGACAAGTTCACATTTTAGATACAGTAGGGTCCAAAAGTCTGAGACCACATTGAAAATCTCTAATATTTTCACTCAAACCTGGAAATAATCAGAAAGTTTGAGGAATCAGAAACATTTAAAAAAAGACAAGAAGTTATGACATGGAAAATGAAGAGGAAATATTTAAGATTCTGTACTATTTCTTGGTCAGCAATCAAATTTCAGCAAATTTGTGCCATTTGTAGAAAAGGTCAGATTTCTTGAGTTGTATTTCTTCCTGCATTCAGATGACACTCAGGTGCATTTGATCGATCAGAGGCTCATTCAAGTGACTCAACTTGCAGCCAGTGTTCACCTGTTATAAATATGGCTGTACCTCACCTTTCCAGCAGATCATTGCTTACTAAGTAGCATTGTGTTAGTGGAAACATGGCATCAGGATTAAGTGAAAGTGTCAGAAGTCAAATTGTTATTCTAAGCAAAGAGGGGCTTTCTCAGCGTCAAATCATGGCTAGACTAAAGGTTTCTGAGGGGGGCAGAGCATGAGACTCTAACACACTTTGCAGAAACTGGATCAGTTGTATCCTAAGCACGATCATTCTGTGACATCACAAAAACCTCTTTGAAACATTGTCAAATCATGTTGTGATAACAGGGGTCATCAGGTTTTAATTCATGGAGTCCATGCCAGCTCAAGTGCATGCTGTCATTACAGCAAAAGAGGACATACCAAATACTGAGATATTATGAAATTCATCTACACTTTTCAAAGATTCTACTATTCACTCAAATTATTAAACCTGGGTGCGCCCTGGTAGCCTACTGGTTAAGACACACGCCATATAACTGCACGTCTGCGGTTCAAATCCTGCTGCAGACCTTTGTTGCATGTCACCCCCCATCACTCTCTCCCTTCAATTCCTGGCATCACTCCATTGTCCTTATAATAAAGACATAAAATCTCCCCCAAAAAATATTTAAAAATAAAATTGTTAAACCTACAGTGTGGAACTTTTACATAGAAATAAACGTCCGTTACATTTAAGTCCTTGCCAAACAACTTCACACAATACTGATCAAGCCTCCCTGCCAGATAAATCTCTCTGTATTTCACAGTATACAGAGTTTTTAATCTGGTGTCAGGTTTGACATTCCCACACTGGCTGGATGAATGCATACTGCACATGTGCACACTAGAGACTTCTGCTGGCTAAGTGGGCTAACTACTGGTTAGCCGTCTGCTAACTTGAATGGGGATAAAATAATTTTATCTTCTGGCTCTTTTAGACTTTCCGAATGTTATCAGACTGAATGGATCAAATCTTGACTAGTGTTCTCAGACTTTTGGACCCAACTGTATGTTTGATGCAATAGGAGATTTTTTACATTGCACAATATCTCTACAGGTGGTGAAAAATGAGCTGTGAGAATCCCAAACCAGCAGCACAGACGTCCCCCTCACACAAGTAATGTTAGCATAAAACTAAAAAGTAATGTTAGCATAAAAACTAAAAAGTAATGTTAGCATAAAACTAAAAAGTAATGTTAGCATAAAAACTAAAAAGTAATGTTAGCATAAAAACTAAAAAGTAATGTTAGCATAAAACTAAAAAGTAATGTTAGCATAAAAACTAAAAAGTAATGTTAGCATAAAACTAAAAAGTAATGTTAGCATAAAACTAAAAAGTAATGTTAGCATAAAAACTAAAAAGTAATGTTAGCATAAAAACTAAAAAGTAATGTTAGCATAAAACTAAAAAGTAATGTTAGCATAAAACTAAAAAGTAATGTTAGCATAAAAACTAAAAAGTAATGTTAGCATAAAACTAAAAAGTAATGTTAGCATAAAACTAAAAAGTAATGTTAGCATAAAAACTAAAAAGTAATGTTAGCATAAAAACTAAAAAGTAATGTTAGCATAAAACTAAAAAGTAATGTTAGCATAAAAACTAAAAAGTAATGTTAGCATAAAACTAAAAAGTAATGTTAGCATAAATACTACAAAGTAATGATAGTATAAAAAATAAAAAAGCAACATTGGCATAAAAAACAAAATAGCAACATCAGCATGACATTTCAGCTGTTTGCACAGGTTAAGAGCACATTAAGACCCATTCTGATTATTATATTCATAACATTAGCATGTATGAAAATCTTGCTGTTTCACACTGGACTGCGGTGAATAACAGGCAAAGCTTCTCTCAAAAGACAGCATTTTAGTCTAAAGCAAAATAAAAATGAGGAATGAGGTCATAAGTATGACTTTATTACCAAACAAGCGTTTCTTCCAGCAGTTTCAGTGAATGTGTAACCTCACCCCTACACAACATATACCTATATGATTCCGACCACAGCAGCAGATTAAACACTGACCTCCAGAAACCACAGCGGTCTCGGTGTGGGCGAGCGCCCTCACATCATGTGAGTGATTTTTAAAGGTCCTGGTTCGGACCCATTCCTTGTCCTGCTGGCCCACAATGGAGGAGATGAACTGGAATTGGACCACAGTACCCTCTGATGTCCCAGCTACCAGACTGCTCCCGTCCTGTTAACCATTTGAAATATTTATCATGGGAGTGTAAACCTGGCTTCAGTCTAGAGGGTGTGTAATGTGTCCTCATCATTGGTTACACATGTACCTGTGAAACAGCCAAAGCCAGCACGTCCCATTTGGTGACCAGGTGAGTTCGGACCAGCGTTCCTGTGAGTCCATCCCACATCTGGACCTTTCCTGCAGAATCACCGCTGACAATGGTGTGGTCAGACAGGAAGACAACGCTCCACACCACCACCTCTCTGCTCTTAGACGCTCCGATGCCCCTCTCCACCAGCAGTCTGTGTGTGGCGTGACCTGAACTCAGCACAGACAAAGAGGCACTGAGGAGTCACAATCATATCAATGGAGAAAAAACAGACACCAGACTCATCTTCTCATGTTACATTTGAAGATTTTAACTGATGGTGGGCTCTGTGTTTATTGTGAAAATCACTTCTGTGTCGAGTTGTATCTGCTTACCTGTCTCAGCATCAAAGATTCTGATCATGTCCATCATGCCAGCAGCTATCAATGTGCCAGAGGGATGCCAGGACAGAGATATGATACGACCTAGAAGATCACATGAAAGGAAATCAAAGACTGCGTGTCACTGAGTCACAGACAGGGACCATAATTACCTTGGATCACATTCTTCCTCGGACAACACTAGTGGTCTCTACTGGCCACCATACAGCCTGATTTTTCATGAACAAATTTAGTTTCTTGTTCAAAAATGTCACATAAGCTCAAATAAACAACATGTTACAGGACATATAAATGACAGGTATGTATTTATGAATAGACCTGTCATTTGAAAAGTAACAATACCTCCGTATCAGCTTGTTCTCTTACCTTTCTGCCTGTCGAGGTTCCTTTGAAACTGAATCCTCTCTTCCAGTATTTCAAACATCTTCACCGTCCCATCCTCACAACCAGCCTGACACACAAAACATTTATTTATCAAACAACCAAAGCAGAAGGCTATATGTATATCAATTCTACCCCAGGAACATACACCTGGGTGGAAAAACTTTCAGCATGAGGTGTAAACATAATATCCACAAGGTGTTGACTGACCGCTAGCAGTGTCCCCTGGCTGTTGCTACTGATAGTCCAGATTGGTCCTCCATAGGCCTCCACACTGTACTTGGGCCTCAGGTTCTCCAGGTCATACTCTGTGATCTCTCCGTTCAAACCAGCACTGAAGAGCCGTTGACCCACCCAGCACAGAGCCTCAACAGCCCTGCCGTCCTGTCCTGGTATCAGCTGTGCATCAGAGTCAAAACAAGTCTGGAAGTTATCACCACACATCTAACCTCCCATTATAAGTATCTGACATGTAGCCTATAAAATCCAGTCCTTGTGCCAAGACAATGTTATGCCACATTACACTGGGAGAAAAAATAAAAAAAACAAGCACTTTAGAGTTGCCATGCTTATCTGTCGAAGCATGTGCACAATGACCACTCTCTGCAGCATATTCATAACCCAACAAGAAGCCACTATCTTATTAAATTAGGAGTGTTTGCTATTACATTAAGTATTATATAGTATCCATCAAAAAAGTTTGAAGACACTTTCTTATTTAAGGGAATGGGAAGTTGTGGCCAAACTTTTGACTAGTGCTATATAATACTATGTAAATATAATATAGTCAACTTATTACTAAGGCTTTCTTCTTATACTACAATTCATTGTTATAGTTAATAATAGAAAATTAATTGCCAACTGTGTAGATAATCAATTTGATAATCATCTATCTATACCAAACATCTGAAACTTTCTCTAATTCCAGCTTCTCAAGTGTGAGACTTTGCTGTTTTTCCTCCTCTTTCATTATAATAAATTGTATTTCTTTGGGTTTTGGACTGTCATCAAAACAACAACGTTAATGACATCATCTTGGACTTCAGGACATTTTGATGGATATTTCACATCATTCTGACGTTTTATTGACTCATCATTTGAAAAGAATCGTTAGTTGCAGCCCTGCTAGTTCCAACAAAATACAACACAAAAACATTAACATCATGGTGTGCTGTTCAATTATTTATACAGCGTATTGAGTTCACCAGAGGACTAGAATATCTAAACTTCCTCTGGGGTTCTTACCTTTTCTTGGAAGTAGTTGTCAGCGAAGTTGAAGATCTCCAGAGCTCCGTCAGCCCGGGCCAGAGCCAGCCGCTCACTGCGGCTGCTGAGCGCCATGGCCCGGATAGCACTGGGCATGTAGTCGAAGAACCGAACCCGGTGCACCTTGAACTCGCCCATTTTTACTAAGAAGTGAAAACACAAGCAGGCAGGTTATCTACAATGGGCAGACACGTGAATGTGCTGTCTGTTAGCACACAAAACACCTAACACATTACATTCCTGAATGTCTAACAGAAAACAGGCTATAGGTTTAACAATTCATTTAAGCTATGAAGTATGTACTGTCACTAAATAATGACATTTACCTGTTGTTTTACTTCACACTCTCAACTTTCTTTGCTAATAACTCCACACGCTGGAAAACATCGGGAGCCACGTTGAGGACCTTTGAACCGGTAATGATTGAAAAAAACGGAAATACGTCATCACACTGACAGCACGCTCAGCTGGCGGGAAATATTATCCAAATATGCGCAGTGACCGAACGGCGTCTGTTCTTTTTATAAAAGATAACTCTGCGTGTTGTTGTGAATATTTTTAATGTAAAGTCTTCCATAATTTATCTGCCTTTTTCTTTGGTTAATGTCACTGTAACGGCGTGTCCTCGCTATCTGATTGGACAATGGTTCAAATAGTCATAAGGTAAGAACGGTGAACTAACGTTAACAGTAACGTTAGTTTACCTACTAGCTAGTATTTGTCGGTGTTACACCGTACTTGGTGAGTCATCAGACTCTGTGACCTGCAGTATTGGAAGATACATACTTAAAATACTAAGATCGAAAAAAATCCTGCATTTAAAAGTAAAAATAGAAGTATTACCAGCTAAATTTACTTAAAGTACTAAAGAAAAAGAACGAATTTTCTTTAAGTTGTAATGAAGTTACTTTTACTTGTAATGAAGTATTGTTACGTTATGGTATTCATACTTTTAATGAAAGATCTGAGTACTACTGAGAACAGTAACTTACAGTGAATATGTTATTTGGCTAGATAACACTAATTAAGTGTAAATCACAGGGACAAAACGCTGTGATTTGATGTTAGTGGAATGAATGGGGTAATCAGATGTACATTTTATTTACAAGAGGGAAAGTGAATACACGCTGAATTGAAAAGTAGTTCCTGGAGATTATAAAAAGTTGAGTTATATTCTACACACTATATATATTTACTAATATTGGCAGTATACATTTTAGAAGGAAATTTTTGAGTGTAGTTTGGTGTTATATAAGGGAGTAAGGACGGGTGCTCCCCCCACTCCAACAGTTTTGGCATTCTGATATTATAAAAACATGGATTGTTATAATGAAGTCTATCCAGGTATCTTTAGCTGACATGTGTGTGTGTGCTCCTGTAGAGGCAGTGTGGACGGTAGCAGTCCTCCAGAGTGGCTGCTGGTGGAGCTGCAGGGAGAGATGGTGTCCAGACACAACTCTGGTCTGGCAGGAAATGTGATGGGAGACCTGCTGTACACAACAGAGGTAAGCAACAGACTGAAAAGCACACAGGTACCAAACTTAAACTAAACTAAGTTCTTTGATAGAACCCGGGCTGGTCATTGCATGCACAGAAATAATGTACATGCAACAAAAAAAAAACAGTGTGGTGTCTCTCATCAGGATCAGGACATGACATTACAATAGTAAAGAATTAGCTGTAGTACTTGAGCTGTTTTGATGTGCACTAACATAATTATGTCATTTTGGACTGCTTGTTTTGTATTTGCTAAAACCAAAGGACCACAAAAAACAATTAATCAAATAGTTCATTAACTTTCTGTTGACCCACTTGTCAACAGAAAGTTGACAACCATTTCAGCTCCAGTATTTATCTGTCTATATCTAGTATTTATCTGTCTATATAGTGTTTTCTATAAATGGGCATACAATATATTGTCCCTGTTCTGTTACGGTGGCCCTGAGGTGCAAAAACACAACAACATTTCACAATTCACAATGAATGTGAAATGTTGTGTTTTCCAAAATGTCATTTTGTTTTCTGAAATATGTTGAAATGAAATGTTGTTGTTTACTTTTCCTGAAATGTCATGTTTTGCACCTCAGGGCCACCATAGATGGCGGATATTTATTTTTTAAAAACACTAGATCTTGTGTGAAGCTCTGCTGCAATGACATGGGTGGGTTGAAAACAGTGTGTAAGAACCTCTGAGCACACCTCTGATCACAGAGTGTAAGCAATGTTATTTGCCTGTGAATGCTACCACTTTTACTGTGTTTGTTGATGTAATATTGCTTTTAATGTGGCTGCACTTATTATACTGAGTAGTGGAGTACAGGTACTGTATCTGAGTGCATTTCCTCACATGTAGATCATTAGAATAGCTTTATATTCTCAAATAGAGTTGTCTAGTACTGATTACTCATCATTCAGTGAGTGTTCAACACTCACTGTGCAGTGTTTAAAATTCCAAGACCCTCCTGGCCATTCTGTGGATCAGGAGACATGTCTAATACCTTAAGGCCAATCCTTTTCTGTTATTCTCATCTCACTTTAATCAGCCGCTCTTCCCTCCTCCCTCCACCAGGGGGTGCCGGTGTTGATCGTAGGGCATCACATTCTGTATGGGAAGCAAGTCAAACTGGAGAAACCCTTTGCTGTCCTCACCAAGCATTCCAGCCATTCACGAGACACCATGGGCAGCCATGACAACAGTGATGCCTCCCAGGTATCCATGGAAATGGACCAGCAAGGATCCACTTCCACCTCTTACTCTGTGTCTGCCCTCATCAAGCGGAAGCTGATCTTTAAGACACGCCCCAAACCCATCATCACTAATGTACCGAAGAAGGTGTAGCTTCATGTCCGCACTGTGCCAGCGGTCATGTGTAATGGAGACAAACAGGATGGAGGGTATGCTGATCCATCTGACACATACTGGACTTTTTATGAAACACAGAGTTACTGAATAAGTCATTGCCTTCCACATCTGATAGGATGCAGTTTGATTTGTTGTTCAGTTGATCAATATTACTCCTCATATTGATTGAAACTGCAAGTTGGGAGACCTTTAACCTGAACTGATTCTATTGAGACACTTAAATGAGGCTCCTTGCAGGTATTATTTTCCTGAGAAACGGAGAAAAGTTTGAAGGCTGTTTCAAAGGCTTGTCTGCACTGACAAGAATAACGTTCTGGATGGATGGCTGAATAATTGTGAATCTTTTCTGTGAAAATAAATAAATAAATAAAGTTTTTGACATCAGCAGCTTCAATCTTTTAAGTATCCATACCAGTGACACACAGGCAACTTCCACTAGATGGCCACATTTACATTTAGGTAAATAGATAGAAACTGTATTGATCTCTAGGGAAATTTAGGCATCCAGTAACTTAAACAGCACATCCAAAACATGAATACACAGAAGAATAAAAACAGCTGGGAAGTGATTGTCTAGTCACTAGAATTACTACAGAGAGCTGTCACTATGATAGACTATCTGCCAATGGAGATGCAAGGTGAGTAACAGTGCAAGATTAACAACTATTGTAAATAATACAAAATACAAATTAGAGATAAATATATAGAATACAAATACAAGCTGTGCATAGGGCTCACATAGCCAGACAGTCCAGCAGCCTTATGACAATGCAGGTTAGCATGGGTAGCAATGGAGAGGCAGCATCACACCTGATAATCAATCAGTTAATTTCAATTTCACCCTGCCATCGCTGGGAGTAGTTGAATAGCTGTGTGGCCTGGGAGACAACAGAGTTCCTTAGTTTGTCTGTTGAGCAGGACTGAGACAGCAGTCTGCCACTGAACATAATCCTCTGCCCAGTGAATGTGCTGTGCAGAGGGTGGAGGGCGTTGTCCATGACGGAAAACCTTCTCTCTGCTGCTGACATAAGGGAATCCAGCTTCGTGCCAACTACAGAGGCAGCCCTCCTCACCAGTCTGTCCAGCCACACAGCATCCCTCCTCTTAATGCTGCCTCCCCAGCACATCACAGCATAGAAGAAAATGCTGGCAACAACCAACTCGTAAAACATCAGCAGGAGTTTCCTACAGATGTTGAAGGACTCCTCAGGGAATAGAGCCGGCTCTGCCCCTTCCTGTAAAGAGTGTCAGTGTTCGCTGACCAGTCCAGTCTATCTTCCAGCTGCAGCCTCAGGTACTTGTAGGTGCTGACCACCTCCACATCTACCCCCTCAATGGAGACTGGTTGGAGATGGGGCCTGGTCCTCCGGAAGTCCACCACCATCTCTTTGGTCTTGGAGGTGTTCAGCTGCAGATAGTTCGACCTGCACCAAGTCACAAAGTCCTCCACCAGGCTCCTGTACTCCACCCTCCTGTCCACCACTAATACACCCCACAATCGCAGTATCATCTGAGAACTTCTGCATGTGGTAGAGCTGTGCTTGAAAGCACAGTCCCCTGTGGTGCATCAGTGCTACTGACCAAAGTCTCAGAGGAGCAGTCCCTCAATCTGACATACTGTGGTCTCCTTGTGAGAAAGTCCATGATCCAGGTCACCAGGTGCGAGTCCACCCTCATCTTTGTTGTCTCTCAGCAGGAGAGACTGGATGGTGTTGAAGGCGCTGGAAAAATCAAAGAATGTGATCCTCACAGCACCACTCCCCTTGTACCCTTGAAAGTAAGCCTGGTATAGCAGATGGTATCTTCCATACCCACCTTGATGGAGCAATTGCTGTTTCAAGGCCTTCATTATATGTGACCTCAGGGCAACTGTCCTGAAGTCATTCAGTACATTGAGTTGTGTCTCCTTTAGAACTGAGATGAGACACAGTGTCTTGCATAGTACAGAGACACTCCCTGGTTGCAGGATCAGGTTGAAAACATGCTGAAGGAGCTCCCCCAGTTTGAGAGCACAGGCCTTAATCATTCTTGGGCACACCCCATCCGGGCCAGAGGCCTTGCTGGAATGGAGTCTCCTCAGCTCTCCTGTGACCTGTGTGGGGGTGGGTGGGGCTTACATTGTCCGTGATGGCAACCTGGGGGAGGGGTACATTTACTGTGCTTGGATGATAGACTGTATATAAAGAGGCTTGGATCTGACATTTCCACTGCATGGCACTTCATGAGAGAAAGTGTGTTCATCCCAAACACTGTAAATCCACTTTAATCTAATAACTTTGGGCATTGCTTTCAGGTAATTATTTAATGATTAGAGAGACATTTGATTTCAGTCTAGTCATTCTGAATAAGTCAGTTTCCCATGTTTTGCGGAAAGCATTTGTCATACTGTAATTTAATTCATGTCAGTTCTGAAGCATATTTTATATTCATATTACATATGGTGCAAGGACAGTTGAGTACAACAGTGGAATATGAATGGGACATTGTCTTTATTTAGATAGAAGCAGTATATATGGTTTCAATGACTGATTTGGGAAAATACAGTTTAAATTAAAACAAAGATTTTTTTTATATAAGAAAAGACAAAAACCATTGAATGCACTGTGACAGTTGGAGGTAGCCAAACAATATGTTGTGTGTGTTATCATCAGTTTTATCTTAGAGAAATATCTGTAATATACACACACTAGCCACTTTATTAGGCACACCTGTGCAATCTAATGCAATCCAGTACAACAGTTCTGCCATAAATTCTACTTTTACGAAGCTTACACTTTCAGTTTTTGTTGAAATTGTCAGAAAGGTGATAATTCTACTATGTTTATTATTGAGGTCCTAGTGGGTGGTGGTGTACTGGGGTGCATTATATTGAATGGTGTTCCTAACATTTTGTCCACTCCATAAACATACATTGTTGTAGCAGCTCTGAAGGACTGTACATCTCCATGAAGTCCTCTCTGTCTCTTTGGTCACTAATTTCTTCTCTGGTGTCTCTGTGGCTGTTGTGTGAATTTCTCTCCTTAACAAGATCGCAGCAGAGATCATATAATGTGCTGTAAGTAGTTTTCCTGTTGAAGAGTTACAGTGAGCTGTTTAGAATCACATGGAAAGAGCCTGATTCATTTGGAATCAATCCAGTTTTTAATTGAGTGGTTGTTCAGTCACCTGTTGATGTTGTGCGATTTGTGAATGAGTGTGCAGGAGGTCTGGCTGGTTGCTTGTGACAGTGTCTTCATTGTTCATTTTTAAGCTGAGCTGTATATTGAGTAATAAGCTTAAAGTAACCAGAATTAGGACTTTTTAAATACTAAAAGTAACTAGAATAACAACAGTGTTAACATGTCTGCTTTGTAGGCTATTTTTTTAATGTGGGCTCATACAGGTAAGAGTGTATAAGTCATGTATTTGATACATGCATTAATACTTTTTGATGTGAAGCTTCACTTTTAGATCTGTGGATATTTTTAGTGTTCAGTCTTTCTTGTATTCAGCACTGATCTGTACCTGTATCAGATTATCAGCTTTGTGGTACTTAATATATTTTTGTATACTAAGAAAATACATAGGAAACACATGTAAATCATGTGATATGTTGTTTGTTTTTGATGAGAACATAAAACTTTCATCACAATAGAACAATGCTATAAATTTGAAGTTCACTTTGTTTAACTTTGTTGGTAAAATGACACACGTGAACCACTCCACGGCTAAAATGATGCTTCTCTGTTTAGAAACAATATGTATATGCTAAATGTCTTTAAAGAAATAGCCTTGTTACATGTGAATGTAGGTTGCTACAATTCAACAGGTTATGCTATAAATTATGTTGGTTAATGGTGTTTTAAAATCTTGTTCTATGTGCCCCCTTTTAACTCTGAGTTCCTGCCCCTCTAAAGGTCTCTGCATGGCCCTGCATTTGAACATAAGAACATAACATAACTTGAACATAAGAAAGTAGCCAATTTGTGTAAAATAACATGATGCCATGGTTTGGTTTTCCTCCTGTCCTCCCCAGTTTTTTGAGTCACCAGCCGCCACTGACAACAACATAGTTTCAAGTGCTTTTTTACCCTGACACTAATACATGTAGGGGCATAAAAACGTAGAATTTTAAACTGAATATTTGCTGCCTGCAGATTCAATCCAAATCGTCAGGATTGGCCTTTAAAAACACACATGCTAACTGCAGCACTGCACACACACACAATCATATCAATAACCAGACAATCTACAATCATGTGTTTTGTGTGGACTGTACTTGAGCAGTGCTTTTAGGTAAATGTTATTAATACTTATGTTCACAATGACATACCTGATGTTTAGCAGGTATAATGTTTACCATGTTGTTCACCATCTTAGTCTAGCATGTCAGCATGCTAGCATTTGCTAATTAGCACTAAACACAGAAACCAAAGTATTAACAAGTTATAATTTTGACCTGGTGAAGACACTAGATGGAAAGTGAAGGGGTGACAATCTGTACCAAATGTCATCGCAATCCATCCAATAGTTGTTGTGACATTTCACTCAATATAACATGTCAACCTCATGGTGATGTTTGAATTGAAAAGTCAGGTGATCACTAAAGTCATTAGGATTCATACTCTTGGAACCATGAACCTGAATGCTGAATGTGTTTGTGTTAGATCGAAACGTTGCTCAATTAAATTTGCTAGGAGCTACTACTACAGTGTGGGGATCTCTTTTTTCAGATTTTTACAACCATGAATGTGTGCCAGTGAAGTATATGTTGAGGTATTTCACTGTATAAGGGAAAACCTTGACCTGCTGGTGGCACTTGATGACAAGTCAGGGAATCACCAAAGTCAGTAGGATTCCTCCTCTGGCAACTGTGAACATTTGTATAAATTTTCATAGTGATCAATCCAATGTTTGAGATATTTCATTTTGGAGCACAGTTGTGGACTGACCAACGTTACCATCACTAGAACAAGGAATGAGTAGAAAGAACAGCTGAGAGATCAGTTTGGTGTGCATAAACATTTAAAATATTTGACTCAATCTTCTAGCAAACAGCATGTTGACATGTTGCCAGAATACTTCCAGCGTGTAAATGTGTGTGTATGTGTTTGTTTGATGAAGGCAGTTCCCATGTTGAGGTGTAACCCCAGAAGTAAAAAGCCACCCTGTTAGTGCGAAGTGACTGAAGGGACCGATTCATTCAGCTGCTGTAAAGTTTCTGTTCGTTTTCATAAGCATTCAGATACCTCCCCCAAACACTCTCACACACATGAAGTACATTAAATGTACACACTTCCTGGCCACACTGGCAACATGTTTTGAAAGTCATTTTAGTTTGTGAGTGACTTCTCACATAACTTCATAAATGAAACAGCTCTTTGTCTGTACTCACTCTCCATATTGGTTTGGAATGAAATAAAGTGAAATAATATAGTTTTTCATTCAGAGGTCTTGTAAAGAAGTCCTCATTCAGATCAAATAAAACCATGTTCATAGATGTGGCCAGTGATGCAGTGCCTGTCAGCAAAAAAGAGCCCACCTAGCGGCCCCTAGAGGTGCAATGTTCACAGTTATATGATAGAGAATTTAAATAAAATGTATGTCTGCCATCTATAAAGCCATGTTGATAGCATAGCTAAAAAGAAAAGAGCATCATATGTCTGCTGTATGACTGTCATTTTTTATTTGAAATTTGAACTACCGTTTAAATTCAAAATTTCTAGTTTCAGCACAACAGGACGTGTCTTGTAATCCAGAGAAGGGTATCAAAAATTGACTGCTTGACTGACCCATGGCATGCTCTGTTGCCCTATCAGTAAACTAGGCTATCGTTCTCTTCGCTAATACAAAATGGTGGAAACTAGTGACACCACACCATCTCAGAATGGTTTAGTGTCATGCTTACTAAAATGAGCACCATTGATAGACAAATCATGGCTAAAGGTAAGGCTGTTTGCTGTTTTTTTTTTTTTTTAAATGCACCTGTCTTAGATGATTGTTAACTTGGCAGCAGAGGCACAGTAAATAAACCCCTTACAACATAGCATAGAGGTAGGCCAAGTAGGTTGTGTACAAATGAATTTGAACAAATCACATGTTAGTTCAAATTAGTTCAAACTTTTTTGAAAAAGTGACAAGAAATAGACAAAACAACATCCAATTTCTGAGATCTGTGCACCACCTGACATAAGGGGGATTGTACGAGGAGAAGGCTGACCACTTAGCATTTATCATGCTTAAGCATTTTAGTCCTTTAATGAAAACACTGATGCTCTGGCCCAATTAATTCCTGAAAATGTATTTCCCCCTTTTTAAGTGAACATACAGTACTGTGAATATTCAGGATATTGACAAAGATAGCATGAGGAAAAAGTCAATGCAGTCATTGATATATATGGGATCAGGCTGTATTTGGTATGAATGGAAGGATTGTGTCAAAAACAGAAAGCATGTTTAATGACTTAGGAAAATTCCAGTGTCCTGTGATGCCCAGAGATGCAAATCTATCAGCAGATGAAGAAACAAATCCTCTTGCATTGTGGGTTGACCATCAAAAAGGCTGAACAAGCCTGTAAACATAATTTTCTTTTAATGTATGTGTCCTTTTTCAACTTTCAAGTTTCAACTTACACAGACCGCACAGAAAAACAATATGAACACAGAGGAAATTTCCACTGCTTAAAGAAAAAAGCGGATGTCAGTGAAGACACATATGCTGATACTACTCACCCTTGACAGACAGACCTGATGTTTAAGTTTTGAAACATACCTTTTAGAAATTGAGCTGTCTGATCTGAAATGAGTTGGAATTTGCATGGAAAACATAGAACAAAAAGACAGAGTAAAAGCAAAACTCTCAAGTCTCTCACTTTAGAAGAAATCTCTTTGGTCTTCAGTCTTTACACTGTAGATGATGGAAAGAATGAACATGATCTACATTTAGCATAAAAAGGACACAAATGTCCAAAGTTAAGAGAATAGTGTCCTGTAGTAAAACTTTACTATTACACAAACATGATTTGGCACCTTTACAATATATAAAAGTAACCATATAAAACTTCTTTAAACCACTGAATGAAACTACGACCCACTGGTGATTGTAAACTGAGAATTGGACCAGAATGTACAGTAATAAGTTAATCATTTGACACTGCTCAACAGCACCAAAAGTACAACTGCATGTCACATATTCAGAAATGTTGAGATTGTCTGTTCTGGTAAATCATAGCTGCTTCACAAAATACAGCTGGAGCAGATGATTGTACTGTTCATGGCTGATGAGAGTTGATAAGGACTGGTCTTAGAGCTGAAAGATAACCACTTAAGCTGTCTCAGTCTGTGCCCTGAACACATTCACACCATTACAACCAATTTCAATTTGTGTGACAGGAGAACGTATCATATTCTCTGCATTTCTTGTTCGTTGGTAACTTTCGGCGGCAGTCTCTGTCATTATATAGACACTTTTAAAGGACAGGTTCAGATTTTTCAAATCTATCTTGATACAGTACTCACACGCCCATATGTACAGTATGTCAAAAGAGTTTTGGGTTGCTCATCATTCCTCCTTCTGCTAATTCAACCCTTTTCCCGTCAGCAGCAGCAACAAGCTGTACTGTTGAAAGACTCTTTTAAACTGTCAGTCGGATAAAAACTGGTATCAGGGTACCAACGATGACATACAGACTGAACTCTTTGTCCCTGCTCTCCTTTGAAAGAGAACTGACTGAATCATTGGACTGTAATGAAATAATTTCAGTGTTCAACACCGAACCCCATTGTCTCCTGTTGTAATCATCAAAAGTAAGCTGATTTACTATTTCGGACTGTTGTAGCCTATTGCCCATTGCAATATTATTGTTTATTGGGTATAGTTTTTGTTGGGTGTACAATTGGATCTTATGCTGATATTGCTGCTTCTGCTGTGTGTGTGTGTGTGTGTGTGTGTGTGTGTGTGTGTGTGTGTGTGTGTGTGTGTGTGTGTGTGTGTCTGTGTCTGTGTGTGTGTGTGTGTGTGTGTGTGTGTGTGTGTGTGTGTGTGTGTCTGTGTGCGTGTGTGCGTGTAGGCATGTGTGTGGTTTATGTGGCTGCCATGCCAGTCATTTTTAATGTTACTGAGCATGTTGGTGCTGGTGTACCTCTATCCATATGCTTATATTAATGATGCTGTTGCATCTGCCAGCTGTGTGTGTGTGTGTGTGTGTGTGTGTGTCCGCGTCCGCCATGCCAGGCTATGCAATGCTGTTAATGTTCGTCTTTTTTGACTGTTTTTGCAGTCCATGTTTATTGTTCACAAGCGGTCAATGTACCAACTGTACAGACATTAGCTGTAGCTGGCTAGGAATCCATGCACAAACAGTGTGTGTGTAGGATGTATGTGTGTGTTTGTGTGTCAGCTCTGACTAATCTCAGAACTCACAAAGATCTTTTTGTTATTTCACTTTCTCTCTTCTTTATACTTTAATAAAATAGAATCATAAGGCGCCAGGATTTAGCACACTTCTATACTCAAGTTAAAAATGTTTCAATTTGCTCAGACGTGTCTTCGCCTTGATTTGTGCAGCAAAGAGCAAATTTCCATCTGTTTACGCCCAGTTGCATCTTTCCACTGACTTTTTATGCAAATGCACCACTTCTAAGATTCCCTTCGCTTAGCTGTGCTTTGACTAATCTGAGAAAATTGCCCTGCTTTTTTATTTATTTTTATTTATTTTCACTCCCGTCACATTTCATCCCATCTCATCTATATTAAAATGAAGGACACAAAAAATGTACCAACTATTAAATGAGAACTTTGTCTCCTTAGTCTCATTGTGTACCTTATCTTGCTTTACATTCTTTAAAAGCACCTTCCTGCACCCTTTTATCACAGTTTTACAGCTAACCTGCACCCATAAACTACCTAATGTTCTTCTGAGCATGTCACTATTACATGTATATGAAGACTTTACAACCTGGATCAGTTCCATTTGGTTTGGTTTTTCAATGTGAAGCACCGTTGAGCATGATATAAATGGGAGAGCTGTATGGATCCACATATCTTCAAGTCTTCCCCCAACTGGATCAGATTGCTGCTGCTCAGATTTCAGATTCACACCTTTTTTAGCACCGGTGATAGAGATGTGACCGGGTTCCTGGTGCACAGCTCATCACTCTAGCAGTTCACAGGGTCACTAGAGACCTTGCTAGAGTCACACTGCAATGAAACCTGGGGCGAATGCCCTACCAGTCCTTCTGGTAGCAGGTTTATGCCTCAGCATATGGCAGGTGATACTGCTCTTCCCTCTTGTTACACCGTTTGGCTACAATTGCCAGGTAGAGCACCAGCAGAATGAGCCAGTAGCAGGCATAGAGTATCGTCCCTGCTATCAATAATGCTTTCTCTGTCTCACTAAATGGCTCCTGTGTTTCACAATAGATTGTATATGCCACACCTCCAAGCAGCACCATAGTCCACACTGTGACAGGCACAGCACCAATCAAGTTGACCACGATCTTCCTGCGTCCTGAAGTGCCCCATCCAGCCTTGTTGATGGTGAGCAAGGCGAATATTTTGGCAGGGAGCAAACTGGACATGTAGAGCAGAGAGTAGAGTGACATGAAGATCATGACCAGGCTGCCACGCAGGAAACAGGCGTAAGTAGCCTTCACCATCCCAACCAGCTGCACCGTCAACAAGAAGAGCAGGATGTTCCACAACCTTCCACGGTAGAAGAGATGGATGACTGTGGCAACCAAGAAGAAGGGGAAGAAGCCAGTGACCACGGACTCATAGGTCATCCAGAGGCTGTGCTTATGGAACCACAGGGCGTTGTAGAGCCACTCACGGAAGTAAGACTTGCTCCATCGAGTCTGCTGGTTGAGCCAACGCAGGTACTGGGTGGGCGTCTCAGTCTGGCACTGCGAACGCGCTGTGTATTTCGTCTTGTAGCCGAAGCTGAGCACCCTGTTGGTCAGGTGGCGGTCATCGCCAAAGCTGCACTTGGAGCCTAGGAAGGTCTGGTGGTACCAGGGTTCCAGGAAGCGCTGGAGCAAGGAGTTCCTGTACATCCCCAGAGGGCCACTGATACACTGGACACATCCAAAGTAAGACTGGCAGGCGCGCTCAATATTGAATGCCATCCAGTAGCGCACACTGCTGAGGAAAGAAATCCACGAGTCATACTTGTTGAGGATCTGGAGGACAGAAAGTGTGGAGAAATGATTCAGAAAGTCAAGAAAGGAATAAAAGGGTTCATTGAACTTTACAGGCATGTTGCAGTCAGCTTTTTGATCACTTTTGGTGGCCCAAGAGTTGACTAGTTGACTCTCAGACAAAATATTATAGTCTTGGTCCTTCCTTAAGTTGTTACAACTGAAAAGTAAAGTTTTTACCTGTACATCTCCACCAACCCCTCCAACCATTGGATCTTCCTCAAGGATCTTCAGCATTTCAATGGTACATGCTGGGTCTAGAACTGTGTCTGAGTCACACACCTAAAATATGACATGACAAATACACAGGTGCAATAATGATGAGGTTCACACACAAGCCCCCATACTCATATGTATAACTGCTGGTCAAACTCAGCTGCAGGTGTTGTACAACACTCAGTAGTATTAATGCTAAAGTCCATGAGAGAAATGAGAGACTGCTGACAGAGATCCCAGCTGGTTCATTGTAATCGCACAGCTCTGGGTTAGCTGTGGATGTGATCTTTGACCCAGAGTAAGGGCAACAGAGGGCATGCATTAGCTGGCTATGAAAGGAGAGTTTTTTGTCCAATGTGGGTCCATTGGGTTTGGAAGACAAATAAGCAACCTCTTTATACTATAAACAGTCCGATATAGATTTATAATTGACATGACTGACTATTATGTGTTCTGTGGGCACCCATAGATACCCATTTACCTTGTGGTACCTTATAAGCACAAGTATATCCAAATTAAGTGTTACTGGTATTTCTACTACTAAAAAAGTTGGACTTTCCGAAGACAGTATTAGCATTCACAAGCAAGGTTCAGTTTCCTGTTTAAAATCTATTTCATGCGGAGGAATGTGGACATCTGTATGCGCCAGCACAGAAGCAGTGCAGATATCAAATCAGTAATACAGCTGATTTAAATGATACTTGCTTAGAGCGTGCAGATGAATATAAATAAGCATCCACTGATGGCTTTGTGAAATTTTGGCTACTGCCTCACAGCACCCCTATCATCACACTTTTAATGGTGTTTTTGTTTTTTTTATTTTTGTGTGAGGCCTGCTGCCAAAATGATCTGTTAACTTCATAGAAGCTGCCATGTTCTATGAGAGAGAGTGGCGGCACTGGAGATGGGCTCCTGAATACATCTCAAACTTGGACCTAAAAAGTGTGACATTTTGCAAAATAATCTTCAAATAATCTTCAGAAAAGACTCTGAAGAAGACGTAACAGTTTTAATCAGCAAGAACAGAAGAGAAAATATCATCTTTGGATATTTTTTAAATCAAAACAACTACCTTGCTGTCAACTGGTAACTTCTACCTGCCACTGTTACCAACATTCTGAAGGAGAATCTCCACTGAGGAAGCTCACAGAAGAGTTATTTAATGAAGACAAGAGAAATTAAGGGGTCCTTGTTGATGGTATTCTTTCTCTCTCTCTCCATGAACTGGTGTGATTGCAGCGCCACCAACATTTGTGGCGGCCTCTCCTAGTTTCGACTTTGTAGTGTCTTAGTCCATGTCTACGTCTACATTTGTGTCATTGTGTGGAGTGCAAGGGAAATATGTCTATGATCGTCAGTTTCTTTTGGACATTCGTAACAGACTTTTGCTATGAGAAATGGCTAGGAGCTAAATTGGCCGAGCACGCATGGTCTGCTACGCTCAGCGGACACAAAGGAGACCATGGCCTTGCCTGGAGCTGCGCCAGAGAGGAAACATCAAAAGCAGTACAACAGGACGTGGAAGCGGGGCAAGCGCAGAGAAGTGCAAGCTAGGCTAACTGTTAACCCATACAAACCAGCAGTTCCAACAATCACGTTGTCTAATGTTCTCTGATGTTCTCTGGACAGCAAAATGGATTATATAACTCCTTCATCAGTGCTGGTCACTCGTTGACATGCAAGAGCTGTCTACATCGAACTGAGAGATACTTTTCTCTCTAAATGCACTTTAATGCACTGTGCTGCTAACTTCTCGTTCTTCTTATGTTTTTCTCTTGGGAATTATATGTTTTTATCATTTTTCTAAAGGGAATTTTTAGATATACAGAATATCTTTATCCTTTCTGTTGTTGTTGCACTGCTAGGCTGGGAGGAACAGCATTTTGTTCTTTTGTGTATGCAAATACACAAGAAAATGACAATAAATTAAATAAGTAAGTCAAAGTGAAAAGGACATGATGCTTCTCCAGAAGCAGCTACAAACAACACAGTACCAAAAGTTATACCTCAGTGACAAGAAAACAAGCTTTTATCCAAGCAGTATAACATCACAGAACAATAAATGGACAATGTTAAGACAAGACATGATAGGTTTGTTGGTTCAACTGTATGTCTTCACAGTGGGTCACATTTTAAAAGTGAGTGTGGGTATTTCTTCATCCTTTAAGTGCCAATTTCTTTTTTGCCCTGCATTGCAGATTCTGTTGCTTTTATGGAGGAAGATAGGAGCCACATGAAAAATAAATGTAATAGTGCATATTTGTAGCATACAATTTCTAACTTAAGTCTTTGTTTCTGTTTTAATATTAAGAATTCAAGAAAAAAAAATTGAAAAAAATTCTCAAGAAGCAGAAGAAGTCATTTCAGCAAGTGTCTCATAACCTCATGTTAACGCTCAACATACAATTCCCTCTAGCGGTCGTGGTAATTATGGGAGCAAATGGATGGAATCAGGTGGAGTTATTATAGAGAGACAAAGTCCTCATAGTGAGGAGGTTGGGGTGGATGGGTGAGTCAAAAGAACATTGGACTTTAATCATGGATCTATTAACAATGCTGGCTACAGCGCCACTACTCAGCTTTGCTGCCACTCAGTGGCCATTCTTGGTACTGCAAAAAAGGCATTTTCCCAATAGACCACTATTATAAAATAGATGATTGTAAAACTGTTGACCTGACACAAGGTCAATCAGTACTCTTTGTGTTGTGAATTTCTGAATGTTTTTTATTTGCCTAGAAAAGCTGTTTTTATGTGCATGATATCATCCCAATGTTAAATCTATGGGCTGAGCAAGAACACAGGATTTCATTTCATTTTGGCTTTCATTCAAGTAAATGAGTCCAGTATCCAGTTCTTACTTTCAATATAGAGGTGCATGTAAATAATTAACTGTGCAAGGCCCTTACCTGCACATAATCCACACTGTCCCCTAGTGCTTTAAAGGCAGTGTACATCACCTCCCTCTTCCCTCCCCACTCCTGCATGATGCAGGAGTAGCGGCAGCCTCTGACCAGCCGAGTCACTCGTGCTGCCTCCTCCATGTGCACTGTGCTCCTCCCTCCGACTCCGACACCTCCTTCTCCGCTTCCATCACTGTGGTAGTTTCCCTTCCACACCATACTTCCAGCCTGGTCAGCCCCACCCATCACCTCCTGGAAAATGTCCATCATGTAGCGGTCTTCAGGCCGGTTCCCGTCCACCACCAGCACCACCTTCAGGCCAGGGAAGGAGATTCGGCGAATGCTACGCAGGCACTTCCTCAAGTAGTCTGGGTCCTCCTGGTAGGCGGCTATGCAGAGGGCCACAGAGCGACGGAGATGCTGTGGCCGGGAGGGGCTCCTCATCCGCCGATGCTCCAAGAAGGCAAAAAGGCTCTGGAGGAAAAGGTGGAGGGAGAGGAAGGCACCATAGAGGCCGAAGGAGAGGTGGTGCTGCTCAGTGTGGATGAACTGATAACCTTTACATGAACACAAGAATACAGAGAGAGCAAGTAAAAAACATGACTTTCAATAGTTTTGATCCTCAAGTATTTTGCTCTGTGTATGATATCGTTTTTGTCATGCAACATAGAGAATAAATGAATATAATTAACAAGTTTACCTGTGACATAGGCCAGCAGGATGGTGAAGAGGACCACCGCAGCAAAAAGGGTGGTGACCACGATGTTCAGCGCATTCCTGCAGCGAGAGGGCATCTGGAGGTGGAGGAGGATGTGAGGCAGCGAGGATCCCAACAGATGTCAAGGTGAGAATCAAAAAGTAAGAGGAGACAGGATCAGAGAGAAGTTGAGGGGTTTGTGAAGATAGGAATAGAGCGAGGGAGGGGAAAGAGTTTTATAGAGGGTGAGCAGAGGGAGAAGACAAGGTAGGGAGGAGAGGAGAAAATTATAGTTGCAAGGGGATACACTATGTACAAATGAACACAAATATTCACAGCAATGTCACTGAGTAAGACACATGTATCGCATATAATTTGCTTCTTACATGCATACATGGACACACACACACGTGAGGAATCTGAGCATGCTGTACAGTACATGAAAGGGGCAGTATCAACACATGTCTGCTTATACATGTCAGGTGAGACAGGGAGCAGGGCCTCTGGACAGAGAGAGCTTGTAACTCCTCATTAGTTGACCCAAGTGCCATTTCCTGTTTTTTCTTTAAAACCTTTCATCGGTCACCATCAGCTGAACACACACCCGCAGCAGTAACTGACATCATGGTGCAGGAAACATGGAAGGTGTAAGTCAAAGGAAAATACTAGCCTACTGTAGTAGTGGGCTGCTACAACAGCTATCATTATTGCTGCTGCTGCTGCTGCTGCTGCTGCTAATACTTCTACCACCAATAGTACCAGTACTACTGTTGCTGCTATTACTAGTACTGCTACTTTCACTGGTACAATTGCTACTGTTTCTACTACTGCTGCAACTACAACTGCTAGTAGTAGTAATGGTACTAGTAATACCATTTTTATTAGCACTGTTGCTACCACCACTACTACTGCTGCAACTACAGCTTATACTAGTACTATTGCGGCTATTAGTACCACTAATACAACTAATACTAATACTAGTAGTACAACTAGTGCTATTGCTGCTTTTACTACTACTCCTAGTAAAGGTACCACTAGTGTTTCTAGCAATATTGCTGTTACCAATAGGCTACAACCTCTTCCGCTATTTTACCAATACCACAACTGTTACTATGACTACTATTCACACATGCATGCTATTGCTACTAGTACTTTTGCTACAAGTGCTACTGCTTTTACAGTACCAGTACTATTGCTGCCACCACTACTACCATTGCTGCTGCTATTAGCACAAGTACTACTGCCACAATAATAATAGTACTCAGGTTGCTGCTACCACTACTACTACTGTTGTCATATAGCCCAGTGGTTCTCAAACTTTTTCACATCAAGAAACCCCATACTGACACAAACTAGACCATGGACCCCCATTTGATAAGATTTTGTCCCAGGGTCCTCCATCTGATAAGATTTTTGCTTTTAGATGTTTTATTACAGAAAGTATATGAAACCCATGACCAAAATAGTCACACATTCTCTCATTGTGTGTGATAGATGGAATTATAGTGAAAATAAATGATTTCCCTTTTTGCTGGGGACCCCCTGGAACTCCCTCCAGGACCACTGGGGGTCCCTTGACCCCACTTTGAGAACCACTGATATAGCCTACTGCTACTCTAACTAGTGGTGACACAGACTATAACTAAAAATAAAACTATTACTACAGCTATCACTACTATTGATGCTACTCCTACTATTGCTACTACTCACATGGATATAATGGCTACAACTCACATTATTGCTGCACTCGCTACCGCTGACACTGGTGCTGCTACTACAGTAGGTGTAGTGCTGATATCTTGTCAAAGAGCTTGGCCCAGATTAAACATGCATTCAATCACTCTAAGTGAAAGAACTTACAGTTCAATACCTCCTGCCCTCCTGTTCTCCCCTCCTTCATCTTCCTCCCCCCTTTCTCTCCCCTCAGCACCCCTCCCATCAGTCCTTCTGGCGCTCCCTTCTTCCCTCTCTGCGGGTTAATAGCTCTAATTAAAAGGCCAGCCGGGGTTTGGCCAATGCTTGGGACCAGTCGAAATGGAGGAACAATTCTGTCCTTTCATTCATGAAATTACCTCCTGGCCCCCCTCCCAGCCCACACCCCACCTGGCCAGGCCCATGCAGGAGAGACAGAGAGACTGATATTTATATCATTACATTCAGCTCTGTGGGACACTCATGCACAGAAAGATTTAACAGGCTTGCTGAGTGGACGTACAGATTTACATGCTGGCAATGAATCACACTAACTCCACAGATGTACACTCTACTCAGGAGACACTGTCTATTGGATATTCAGGCACTGACAGAGAGGGGAATTTTGTAGATAGAGGTTTTGGAACACACACAATACATTTTCCCTCTCAGGCATTGTTTTGGTGTGTCATCACTGTCATTTAGAGGTTCTTTTGAATAATCTCAAAACCGCAACTTTCCATCGACAGTTTTCCTTATTTCTCTCCCTGTTCTCTTCTCTTTCTATTTTGTATTTCTTTTGCACTGACTTACTCAGAATAAGAGCATCAGTCAAAATGATGACAAATCCAACACATAAAGTATGTAAAACCTAATATGTTCAAGAGGTTTAGTGCAATCTTAAAGAATGGGTTTATCCAAATTACAGTTTTAACAAGCTAAATGATCTGGTTTATTAATCCAGTTTTTTGCGATATCTGTCTCTGAGAGCTCTGCTTAAACCCTAATACAATGGAGGTGAATGGAATTTCATTTGTGGTGCTAAAAGCATTGAAAATTGTATTAAGGATTTAACAGCAATATCTCTTTCCACAAACAGTGTCCCGGTTTTTCTGGATAGTCTACACAACACACTGTCTACAGCTATCATTTGGACTATTTGTTTGGTAGAAAGTAGTTCCAATAAAAATGAAAATCTTAAAACCAAAACTATCTACATGGATAGATACCACTGGAGGTAATAAATAATTAAGAAAGTGCTTTTTTTGTAATTTAGGAGAACTCATTCTTTAACCATTATTGAATGCCACAGATGACAGTAGATGAGTGACAAATTATATGACCCTTCCCTCTAAGGGGACAAGTGGACCCAAACCATGTCAGCAAAATGCCCCCCACAGCATAACAGAGCCACCAGATCCCCTCACTGTAGGGGTCAAACATTCAGACCTGGGCCAGTTTTTCCTTTAATTTTGTCAGCTGTCTGTATATTGCACTGTATGTTCATTAGGCATATAAATTCCTCTTTGCTCTGTTTGTCACAGAGCAAAGAGTTTCTCCTCAATATGCGATCCATAGCGGATTAAACCAGCAGACAGAGGCAGCATGGCCCCGGGGCCACAGGCCAGATAACAAGCAGACAGTAACAAGTGCTGTTTGATTAGAGGGCCACAGTCACCAGAGGGGTTTTGTCAGGCCGGGAGCTGGGATTAGTGAAGGGACTGGGGGGGACAGGTGCAATTAGCCCCCAGGTTACATCTGCCTGCCTATCCTGACTCCAGCCCAGCTGTTTTCTGGAATGAAAGTTGGATACTCAAATTTTACCAGTGACCACCATGCACAACAATGACATTAAACATGAAAAGGAAGGACTTTCTTCTGAGCAGCAGAATCAATCATAATTCAATAAGAGGTAGAAAATTCCAACTATAGGCACAAGTCAGCCTGCTCCAAGGTTTGTGAGTAACAGCAGTGACACCAGTATCTAGAGGCAAGTTTCTACCTGAACACAAATTCACAGAAACCAAATCCCATGAAATAACGCATCATCAAAATTGTGAAACATAAAAGATTAAGAATTACATCATCACCTTCGTCATCCCACACACAAAAAATCTTCAGTAGTAATTCCTTTCCTTCTAGAAAAGAAAGTCACTTTTTTGTAGTAAATGTTAAAAAGACATATCTGACAGTCGTGTGGTTCTTACAGCGTGTAAAACCTGAAGTTGTGGCTTTATATTTTACCCACATATCCAGAAGGATTTTTCTACACAAGCCCGTCTACATGTGGTCCAGGTCTATGTCCATATCTTGATGAGGATCCGTGTTTGTTAGAAAAATTGTCCAGGAACACTGGGTCATCATTTTACAAATAATCCAGGATACAGAGAATTCCAAACTTCCAAATAAACCACAAATCAAAGAAAGAAAAAGAAGAAAGTGTTTCCTCCCAAATGATTCCAGCGCTGATCAGTATCTCCAGGAACGAACCACATTAACTCAAGTCAGAAGTAATATTCCCAGGTTTCTCTCAGGAGTGGCAGTGCCAGATGGGAAGGAGTTCCTGCATCCAGGTGATGAGACTGAATGGGCTGGGAGTTCAGGTGAGGAGGTGGGGAGGTGTTACTGAATGATGATGCTTTTGGCCCTGGGATAGGGGACTTTTACACAGCTTGTGGAGGAAGAGGGGGAGCAAGAAATGTGTTTGGAAAGAGAGTATTGGGTGGAAATTGAAAACAAGGGAGGGAAGTCAGAAAACTGAAACTGTTAACATACTCTCTATACTGTGTTATGTGTTACCTCTCATTTACAATAATGCAAATGTTCAATAAAGTATCAAACAGGGCAAAGTGGAGTTCAACATTTGAGTTCAGTTGCTCTGAGGAGAAAAATTCACTGGTTAAATTAAACCTCAGTGGGCGAGCTAAAGAACCACTGATTTGAAGACACAAGTTAGGGAAGAACTAATATGATCAGAATTTGAAGCCAGTCACCAAGGGTGGAATTCCTCTACACTCTGGGTTTGGAACAAAATGTTTTTTGGGGGTAAATCTGTCTAAGAGCACACTGCTGAATGAACAATCAGTTACTGAACCTTTATTCATGACGTCAGCAGTGTCTGTTTCCATCAAAAACATGTTTTTCTTCTTGTTCCCTCAGTTGGATGTTGTTCTCTTCTCTGTACAGAATGATGCATGCGCAGAGTTTGTTTTCACATTCATCAGCTGAAGGAGAATTGAATATTAAATACATTTTCCATTTCATCTTTTAACTCTTCCTTGACCGTAAACAACAAAATCATTTGTGTGTAACTGGCCTCCAGTTTGTTCCTTCATTGTGATGTTGTTCTCTTCACTGTGCAGTTTGTTTCTACATTCGTCTGCTGAAGGAGGAAAGTTTCTCTGTGCTCACTTTAAATCTCAGTTTAACACGTGAATCTCCAAGAATGATTTGTGACATCACAACTAGTTTGGAGCCAATCTCGGTCCATTATTCAACATAACACAAGTGTGATTTGAAAACTTTAAGCCTCCAGTACATATACACTGAGAATGGACTAGATGGTGAAGTAGGAGACATCTTGTGTCCAGCAGGAAAACTTTTGAATTGATCAATATTTGCATTATCATAGATTCTGACTTTTTTAATGAGGTAGAAGGAGTAGATGAAATATCAAGAATTTCAAGGTAATTGAACTTTTTTTTATGGAAAAATTATATTAGACACAAATTATTATTCCAAGCTGAGTTTTTTATGTCACAAAACATTCAACGACTCTTGCTCCCTTAATACAACCTGAAAGGATTCAATAAAGAATGGTTTATAATGATTTTACATGGACCCTTTAGCTGACACATTAAATTCTCCAAAACAGTGGTATTAAAATAACTTAAATCTCTCAAATAGCAATTTTCGCCTTAAATTGTATGACAGTACAACATTTGCTTGAACAATACTTGTCTGCACAATAGAAGTTAAAAACTTCTCTGTTTTTTTTTTTACTGTGATATAACTGTAGTGTTTGGTTTAATATAAAATAATGTGTGTGTGAGTGTACTTTTTACTTATACAGGTGTGAAAAACTAGCTTTTCATTCAGAAACATTTGTTATCCCTCCCTACAAGTAAACCCTGTAGGAGGGCAGTGCTGGAGATCAGACAGCAGGGAGGGAAGGAGAGGCATGGTTAGTGGAGCAGAGAAGCATTCAGGAAGTGGGGTTGGTGAATACAGTATAGTGTCTGAGGTGCCCAGGAGAACACACTGAAGAGAGGACAGGCTCGACATGTTCATTGTCGGTGCATGAACAAACTTGAATATGTTATCGGCCGTCAGATCCTCACAGCCCCACACTTCCTGCTAATGTGAGTCATGATATCATCAATAAGATGAGTCAAGATCAGCTGAGCAGGGCTTCAACACAAACACATTCATAAAACACACTCAAGAGACCCGTATAACCCGTTTTGATATGAAGAGATATGATAAACAGCACAGTTGTTCTGACCCAGTGATGAGGAATACAAAGACTTCAAGATTTCAGTGTTTTCTGCCACTAGAGGGCTCTCTCAGTGCCTCCACTCAGATTTCTCCAGTGAATGTAGCACAAAATCCTCTTTTACAGACCTCACTACATAATGAAGGAAGTGATGTAGCTGGGGAAAACCTAATAAAGTACTCACAGCTGAGGAGATGTGTGTGTGTGTGTGTGTGTGTGTGTGTGTAAGAGGGATGGAAGTTGTCACAGGATGACCATTCATGCAAAAAAGTAATGCCTCAATTGTATTTCAGGCCATGTCATTTCACACTACCTGCTATTAACATAGACTAAATGCAGCGTCTGGCCCTCCATTCATATGTTGTGGGGAATAGCTGAGGTTAACAATATTTTAATATGTGATATAGAGTTTAATGTTTTTCAGACCTGATCTTGATATGCATCATGAGTCCTTCTCATTGCAATAATATAATTTGGCCTGCCTACATTTTGATCCAGAACTAATGAAACAGATTTGCTGTAGATATCCATGATTCCCAGAGGAGCAGTCCTGATGATTTTATTTACCCTAGCACAAGTATTCTGTATTCACACTCTCAGAACAAAATCTTAGGACAGGTTCACAATTTTTCAAGTCTGTGTTAAAACAATAGTCTTGAGCCCAAAGGAACACTGAAACATGTTTTTCTTGCTGTAATCATTTCTCCTGTTCATACTGACCATTAGAAGATGCACTTACAATGTAAGTGATGGGGGACAAAATCCACAGTCCTCCTCCTGTGTTAGAATGTATTTAAAAGTTTATCTGAAGCTAATATGAAGCTTCAGCGTCCAAATGAGTCAAATCAAGTAGATATCTTTCAATGTTACAGTCTTTTGAATGCCAAAGTTCCTCTTTTTGTTACTATACTTCCACCACAGCTCAACAGGGAAACACTGTCTGAGGAAACACAAAGAGGGAATTTGATGCTAAAAAGACTGTAAATGTGTCAGATATCCACTTGATATGACTAACTCAGACTGATGAAGCCTCATATAAGTTTCACATCAACTTTTAAAAGCTTTTTGCTCAAAATGACTGTGTGGGCACACTGTGGATTTTGTCCTCCATCACTTACATTGAAAACACATTTGAAGGGGATCTTTTAATAGCCAGTATGAACAGGACGAATGATTACAGCGAGGAAAACCTCTTTCATTTTTCATATGGACACCTGACTGTTGTTTTAAGACAGACTTCAAAAATTGTGAACCCGTCCTTTAACTTAACACACAGTGCAGACAGGTTTTTAAAGCAACAGTATGTAACTTTTGCTGAGCAGTGGCCCCTGTGGCCTCAAGTGGCAAGTGCAGGGTAATGGCACACTCCATCGTTCTTCATTTCCTAACATTTTCATGGGTTAATTGCTTTCAAGCTGCATTAAATTAGCAGAGGGCAGAACTCCAAAACAAGTTAAAAATTGCAAATGTTTGATGTTTATTATAACCTTGTAAAGTAGCTAAAAATGGTTAATGAATTGGCAAACTATTGCTTGTTGACACATCTAGAGGATATGGGGCAACATTAGCATTCATTCAGAGTTGTATTTGTGTCCACCAGATGAATGTAAGTCCAATATTCACTCTCCTTTTAGATCTATTCCAGTCTCCACCAACTCCTAAGAAAAATAAGTGGCTGTTTAAATGCTCCACTACGTTCACTTGCTAGTTGTTCACTTTGTCTGCTGTTTAGTGCTTAGCATATAATTCTGTGTGAATTAGTCACTACATGCAACCCCTTTCACATTACACGTAGTCATTTGACCCACTGTACATTTAAAAATATTGATTAATGCAGCTTTAAAGACATCATCAGACTGAGAATGAAAAAAAAACAGTTGTGTAACCACTGAAATATTTATCTGTGAAATGTACAGTAGAACAAGTAGAAAAAAGTCATAAAGTCGACAAACTGACCAAATAAAGTCAGTTACACATCAATATCTATCTAAAGTTTGATAGCATTAGCTAACATTAGCCACTATAAGATAGTGGTCATACCAGACCTATTAGGCCTGTAGTAGCAAAACCCTTAAAAGAATTGAGTGTATAAAGGGTATGTTTATTACTTATGAATTCACCTTTTCATTTGTAAGGGAAAGATTGTATTATTTCTTACTTCTAAGCTTAAACAATCTGTTTTAATCTTGTTTTTAGTTCTGTTTTTTTCTCGTGCTACCCATCACTGGAAGTTATCATTTATCCATCTTTCTGACTGGATCAAAGTATGTTTTGTGGTTAGCAGGTCTACTTCACCTTAGGTCTCACTGTATACAAGTAGTCTGTCAAATAACAGGCTTTGTATAAAAGGCACCAGACCAGACAGGTTGAGTATGGCAGTGATGCCATGGAAAATCAAACAGTCAAGCGTTTTCTTTGGAGAAGCCAGCAGCCTTCAAACAGCCACTCTGAGGCGTTCCTGTCAACTGTTTCCTAACGGTCACTGTCTGCCTCCACGGGGGAAAAAGCAGCACGTGTAGTACATGCCAGGAGGCAACACACACACACACACACACACACACACACACACACACACACACACACACACACACACACACACACACATACATACACACATGTGATAATGTACAGGGAACATAGACTATTCTTTTGTCATTACTGAGCATTTTTACAACTTTTCCCAGCAGTTCTGGACCTTCTTTCCTCCTGTTGAAGTGCTCAGTCAACTAATTCACTCATACACACACTCACAGTGTCAGGCAGAAAAAAATATTTTCTCTACCTCACATTGCAAACACACTCACCACACAGGCCTGAACACACTCAACTCTTTGTCCTGCATTTTCTAAGTAAGCTTTAATGTTGCTTACTCCATTTTTTCTAAAACTCTCATTTCAGTTTCTGCTCCCCTTGAACACATTTGCTCTCACTTGTGAATACTTTTATTCATTCTCTTTTCTCAAACCTTCACAACTGTATACCAAACATGAGGCATTACTCTAATTTAAAGCTAATTCCTAGCTTTAATCTTAATCCTAAACCCCAGTTGAAATGCAAAAGTGAAGACCAACAAAAGAGGGATTTATCTTATCTTTCCGTCTTAGTGGGGGTCAATTTACATCATAAGGACACAATGTAGTCTATTAGTGTCGAACATATAACAATATCCTTACCTTCCTGATCCAGTGGACCCTCCGTTTTCGTCTCCCCCTCAAGAATCCCCCCAGATCTATGTCCTCCTGGTCCGTCCGTCCAGCTGGGACGTCCAGCCCTCTCCTCTCCTCAGCACAGCACTCTCCTTGTTCTGTCCCCCTCCTTCCACCAGCTCACACTACATCTTTATTCCAGCTTGGTCGCTTAATTCAGGAGATCCCACATCCAAAAATACAGCAGGCAGCTTAAACCACCACCCTCCACTACTTCTGTGAGCCAGCCTCCCCGCTGCCTGCTCCTCCTCCTCCTCCTCCTCCTCCCTCTATCTCCCAGGACTGTCCCAGGGCATGAAGCCCCCTCCCAGCTCAGATGTGATCAGAGGTGCTCAGCTGGTAACTGATGCTGTTGTCTTACATCTGTAGATTACAGGTTGGGGGTGGCATCTGTTCTGGTCTCTGTCTCTGGTGATTTCCATCCCGGCACTGGACCTTCATCTCCTTTCCGCCACGCACGAGCTACCTGGGGCCAAAGTGATGGTGATGGTCATGATGAAGGTTGAAGGCCAGAGTGAGGAGCTTGATCTTGGCCCCGTCCTCAAGTCTGATTCCTCGTTTGCGCCCTCTCCAGGTTTCCTCCACCCCTCTCTGTCTGCTGCCGTTCTGTGCTGCAGTATCAGCCCATCTCTGCGTCCTCTGTTTGCAGCAGAGCTTAAATCCTCCTTTCCCTCTCTCCTCCTCTGTCACACTGTCCCGCCTGGCTGGCTGGCTGGCAGACCGACACTGCTGAGCTTCTCCTCCCTAGTTCCTCTCTCTGGCTTCTTTAACCCCCCTCCTCTTGCTCTCCTTGCCTCTCTCCCCTGCCTCCCTCCCTGGACACCCCAGCTATAGCTCCCTATCTCTCTGCAATGCAGCCAGCAGCCTCCAACAAGCGTGGGGACTGTTTGACCGGAGCCCCCTCTCCTCTCCACCTCTCCGCCTGACTCAAAGCATCCTTTATGGGCTTATTTATCTACCCTCCCTCCCTCTCCCTCTCCTCTCCTGCTCTGAGGCTGAGCTGCAGACATCCTGTAGGTTCCACGGCCACGGCCGAGCTGGCAGCCTGTCATAAACTGCAGCACGCCTCAGAGAATCGATAGATGGCTGCCAAAGCCCCTCTAACACATTTCATTACAGTCAGGTAATACATACAATGCAATTCCACTCAACCACCCTGCATTCATACTCTCTCTCACACTCCTCTCTTCATTTTCATCTCTGGCTCGCTGACTGTGACACATGGTAAGCTATAGTAATTACTGTAATAGACCTCTCATGGCTTCAGCAGCCAGAGACCGGCACTTTAGCACTCTCTCCCTCCCTCTCAGTGGGAAAACAGAGTAAAACCAACTGTAGATAGCTGTATGTGAGACAGACTACCACAGTGAACTGAACAAAAAGGGTTCAAACACTCAGAGCCACTCACTGCCAAATGAGGTTGAAAAATGAAGGGAATTGGTACCTTAAAGGAATAATTCAATATTACAGTTTCATAAAGTTGGGGGTCTTGCCAGACAGATTAAAAAAAGGAATGTTCAAATTAAAGCATTAGAGGAGGAGATATCTTGACATTAAGTCCATAGAATGGGACAGATCCAAAAATGCTGGATTCTACATTCCCCATACTGAAAACTTATAGCTAATAAGCTAATAGCTAATTTTGTTTGACCCTACCTGACAATAAATGCCAAACTCTTTCAAAAGTTTGTAGTCTCCAACCCTACATTTACTGATGACACAATAAGAGTAATTCTCTCAGCTTCATGTGTAAAATTGGTGGAGCAATAATGGTATGCCGAAGTTTTCTTAAGACCCTTTGGTTTCAGATTGGTTTGATGTTATTAACTTAAATATAAGGGTTGGTTCAACCAAACCACCTTGAATATTGCTCTGTTGTTTGGTCCATAGCCAATTAGAAGGTTATACAAAGGCCTCTTTTTGCTAAAAACAGTGCAGCTAGATTAGCTTTGCAATGTCCATGTCACATTAGCTTGAGCCAAATGCATTCCAAACTAGCCTTGTTAGCCATAAAGACCAAACTTCATCTTAGTATCCTGTTGTTGATCAGGCAAACCAGTTTCTTTGGTGAACTCTAATTATTTTTGGCTTCAAGTCCATCCTGCGAGCTTTCTTTCAGCTATCTACTGTCTATAGCCTAATAAAGGTTTAAAAATGCCCCCAAAATACTTTAAAGGACCAGTGTGTAGGATTTAGTGGTGTCCAGTGGTGAGGTTTCAGATTGCAACTAACTGAATAACCCCTCGCCCTCTCCCTCCCCTTCCAAGCATGTAGGAGAACCTACGCTGTCCATGAAATTCGTGAAAAACGCAAAAGGCTCTCTCTAGAGCCAGTGTTTGGTTTGTCCATTCTGGGCTACTGTAGAAACATGGTGGTGCAACATTGCGGCCTCCTTGATAGGGGACCCTTCCCTATGTAGATATAAAGGGCTCATTCTAAGGTAACAAAATGACAATGATTCTTATTTTCAGGTGATTTTACACTAATTAAAACATACTTATACTTAAAGACTGCTCTGCTAGATTCCACTAAAGTCTACACACAGGACCTTTAAAAACACACACTGGTCAGAATCTCCTGCATATAAGACAAGTGAGGTATCTCTTCCCAAATTTTTGGAATGTTCTATACAGAGCCTACAGAGAACCCGTCTCTTATCCTTTTCTGGTTATGTGCAAATTTAGCCTCAACATGATTTGTGTTTTGTTTTTTGCAGTTTTTTAAATTCACTATGTTATCATGTTATTTTTTCCTTTTATAACTGTTAATGTCAAGATTTATGGACCCCAGAAGACCAGCAACTTTATCAGCAGAAGCTAATGGATATCCAATGAAAAATAAAAAGGAACATTTTTTGAATGGTTTGAGCATTTCAGATAAAATTAAATTGCTGCGTTCTGTTGGTGTGAAGGCAGATATCTGAAATGGATATCTCAAATTTTGTGCAAATAAAACCAAAGCTTTTAGCATAGTTACTTACTACTAGAGGTAAGTGTGAAAATATGTTTATCTGTTTAAACAGACCCTTAAAGTTAGATTTCCCTTTTGATTTTTATAGTTATAGAATCAATTTTGAGATTAAAAAAAGAAGATACTGAGGATGTGAAGTGGGACAAAATAGCATTTGGATCCCAAGATTGAAACAGTCGCTGTGTTTGTCTGTTCCCGTTTCCAACAACCTTGACTCAAGTGGCTTGTAAAATCTCAACATTAACAAATCCCTTGATCTGATTAAAAAAAAACAACAGCAAAAAAAACCAACCCAGTTTGGATCAGAATCAAGTTTTGTACCTTGAAGTTAAACTACATTTCTGTCATTAACTCTTCATGCTGCCTCTCATGTTGAGTAGTGGTCTATTGTGTGGTTTAGCATGCTAGCAGGAGACCCCAACTGTTCCAAAGTCGGAATGACCTTGATCAAAATGCTGAGTGGATTAAAATCTCTGATCCAATTTAACATTGGCATTTCATTTATCATTTTTTCTTAAACTCTTTATTAATGGCAGAAAACAAGGTTGATGGTAAAAACAATATGGCTTAGAGAACAATTTCATATCCTATTAAAAGACAATGGCAGCTAATTCAAACAGACCTTTGTCTTGCCCAGAGGCACAACCAGCCTCTTGACCTTGACTGTAATGAGTATTCTGCAGGCAGAATGAGGCTCCTACTGTGAAGTGTGAGTTGCTGAAAGGCAAAAATGCTTTGCTAAGGACTTCATCCAGTGTCTCTTGGGATTTGAATGTGGACCTATTTCGCTGCCTCCTTTTGACTTTCTGTACAAAAATTAATTGTATAAATAAAACATCTGAGGCAGACATAACACATCTATACTGTGCATCTAAAGTGAGCTCCGTTGTTAGTGTTTGATATTTTGGCTCTGAAGGGTTCATGTGGAAAAGCTGACTTCTTTATCAAGGATAATCCAAACCAGGTCAAACACTTCCAGTGCCTGGAGATACAGTAACAGATGATGGGACTAGTGACAAAACACCTTTCAGTTGATATTTGTCACTTAAAGCTTAATTAACAGATTTTTGGGGAAGTTTGGGAAATCAACAAGAAGATAAAACACATCTGACATATGACCTTAAAGTTACGGTGAACATCTTGGCAAACAGTTACTGATTTACACATCCAGCAGATACAGAGCAACATTAGAAGTTTTTAGAGATGTGAGGATGCTAATGAGCATTAAACCAACATCAGAGAGTGAATGTTTAAAGCTTCTGGTTTTAGTGTCTTTCGATTCAAAGAGTTGCAACTGCACAGCTAAAATGTGTTTGTAAGACTGATTTAGTTTTCCATTTATAGCATGTGCCAGGACCTTGACCAAAATAACTCTACAATGCCTCATTCTTAAAAAATGAATCTCAAATTGAAAACTCTGAACAACAACTATACTGTGAGCATCCACTGAGAGTAACAGGATAGAGCTCACATTCATGCAGTCAAATGAATTCATGTGAAATCCCCCAACTTCACTCCAGCTTAGGCCTTTGTGAATGAGATTTCACTTACCTGAGAGCCTAAAATGGGCTTCACTCTTGATTAGAAGGTTTCTATTGGCTACAGGAAAGACACTTTTTGCCAATTCCCCCATATTAGACATTAAGCATTGTCTACAAAGGCTGTTCGCTTTAATTTCATGGAAATTCACTCTGTGTGACATAAGTGATGGATTAGTCATTAGCAAACTTTTTTTTCCCTTTTACTTGGCTTATTGTTAAAAATGTCCCTTCAGGCTATTGGTGGTGGCACAAACAGAAAAATGCATAACCTCCTGAGTAAACACAGGTGTGATTTAAGAGCCATAGTTTGGTGATGGTGTTGTGAAGAGGCCTAAATCTGCCACCATGATGAAAGAGCCTGTGCCTCTAAAGTGCCTGCCACAGTGATACCTTGACTCCGCATCAGGGGAAATATCCATGGACTGCAAACAAGGCTGAAGCCGTCATGTTTGCCTGCTGTATGTTCACACACAGAGGGAGAGACGAAGAAGGTCATGCCTCATACACTGTTAGCCTATTGCTCAATTGATGAGAGGGGTGATGAAGGACAAAAGAAGGAATGTCTCATTCCTCTCTGTCAGCCTTGAGCTTTACTCTGTTCAAACCCTGGTGGACCCTACATGTTTATTAAGAGTAGTCCAGCCATTCTACACTTAAGGTTTGTATGAATATATCCCAAACAAGAAATTATTGCATATACTGCTTGATACCATATTTTCACTGACATTAAGATGTAACCATAATGCTGCAGAAGTCTGACTTAATGTAGAAAAACCAAAACCTTGTTATGTTCTTGAAACATTGCATTAAGACGAGAAGCAAAGCCAAGTAATTATCATCATTAACGTGTACTTCTTGAAGGGATGTATATTTTTACACACTCTGGCATTTGAGGAAATAATTTAAAAATTGTATGTCAGTGAATTGTGTGTTTAGTTAAAGGGGCACTCAAGTGATTCAGTATTGCACTTCCAAAAAGTTAGGGGCTCACTAGAGTCACATAAAAAAAGGTCAAATGCGAAGCAGCAAAGGCATCTTGAGTTTTGGTTCCTCATATCAAGCTCTGAAAATGCTGGATCCTACGTTTCCCATAATGCAGAGCCACAGAAATAAGTTCATTTTGACATGTAAAATCAGTGGAGTGCCCCTTTAATCTTGCCAAAATAAGAGTTTTCTTTTGAATTATCAGCGACTGTTATTTAATTATGAGTCCAAAGTGTTTGGCTGATATGTGATGAATAATAAGCTGTCAGAACTAGTTTGTACATCTTGAGTATAATAGTGGCAGCAGTTTCAAAACAGTGTAATGCCTACATATTGGACAAATTCTATAATAATATTTCAGGAGAATATGTGTTTATTGAAACTTTATTTTAGCAGTGGACTGTCAGTTGTACAATAGAACATGATGGTGTAGGGTCTTCAAAAAAAGACTTTGATGGCTTTTGGTCTGTTGTTCTGAGGACAACACAGAGTCCACTTCACATGGAGGCAGAACCAGTACTGCCCATTAGTACATAAAAATAAAGTCCAAATCATGTAGGGGTTATGAAGACCGCACAGAAATAAAATTTGAGTTCTATGGCAGGACAACAATCTTCTTCTCCAGCTTTTGTTTGGGAAAGATGAACCTCCTCATGACGTCATCAAGCTCCTCCAGAGCCAGCTGAGCATGGAGCACTGTGACTTCATCCGGGTCCGAGCGAACCACCCACTTTAGTGCTCGGTACAGATCCAACAAAACATCACTGAGAACCTGGAGAAGTCACAAGGGAGACACAGAGGTTACACTGCTGAAATGACACTTTAGACTGGTCTGTAGACTGGGGTGGATGTTGACAATGGATAGTCTGGGTAATAATTTGAAGCCAAATATGAAGAAGAGACATGAAAAAATGACCTCTCACAGACATTCTAAAGTATATCCCATAACTCCTGCCTAACTTAAAGATAGATCTAGTGACAGTTAGTCAGTGCTATTCTCAAAATCCCACCTCTAAACACAAATGTTTATTAGACTTTTAAAAAAAAACAATGGAATCCCCATCTCCCCTTCTTCTCAGCCACCTCAACACTAGTGTTAATTTTGTCAGCTATTTTTTTTTTTTTTTTTTTTTAATTTAGTCTGTTTCTTCCTGTGTCAAATGTCCAAGTTAGTTTTTATCATATTTGGTCAACCTCATCCTGTTTTTTTAAGTCAAGTTTTAGTTGACTAAAAGTCTGGGCATTAGTCTTTTTTAGCCATCAGATTATATTGACCATTTTAGTCAATCTAGTCAAGCCAAAACCAAGAATTATTTGTCAATTTATTGAAGTCAAATTTATTTCACATAAGATTGTATCTTATCATTATCTGATGAAAAATACAGGTTGAATGATTAAGAATGCAGCATTGCATAAAGTATCTGGTCTGATGGATGGATCCAGACATGTAACGTTCTGATTTGCATATTTCTTTTGAACAAACACGATTCAACAACTGGGGCCCAATACTTTAAAACAATGAGAGCTGTACAGACAATAAAACGTTTTGAAACCAATTTTTTGGATGCCCAAAGTACATGACAAACTTTCTGTACTGAACAATGGAAATAAAAGTAGTTAGCCTAATAAAATTGAAAAGGATACTGTGCACACACCAAATGCAATCTGCTTGCATTAAAAAAATAAAACAAATAGATCTGAGGTCAGTGTTAACAAGAAAAGAAAAAAAAATTGTGCCCCATAATAATGACATAAGGTTAACAAAATTGCTGTCTAGCAAGCTAGTTCACATGGCATCAATATTAAAGGTTAAACAAAGCAAGGTTTGCTAGAATAACAACAACCATGATAAGGAAAGGTAACGTTATACACTGCTATTTTAATCATAGCTGTCTACACAGGCTGTGTAATGGCTCACATTTTACTCACACTATATACACGTAAACGTGACCTGAAGTCTTTTTCTCTACATTTTATGTGCAACTACAGCCCTTCCAGACATGAGTGACTGAGACTAAACTCAACACTGCACCTGAACTCCTCCAGTGTAGACACACAGACGGAGCAGTCGCTGCTGCTGCTCTGCTAACGTGCTGCTCAGGCTACGCCTCCCATAAGTCATATTTTGTCTCCTCGTTTTTGTCAACGAAAATAAAAAGAGATTTTCTAAGTTTTTTTTTTAAACTACATTTTAGTCTTGTTTTTTTTCGTCAACAATATTGCATATTGATATAATCACAGTTAGTGTTTAATGACGTTGGTGCTAGCTCGTGATTGTCTCGTCTTAGTCACGGAAAAAAAAGGTAGTTGAGGAACATATGTTGTCATAGTTTTCGTTAAAGAAATTCACAACGCTCAACATCTCCTGCAGTGGCCCTGGTAGCTCAATGCCCTGCAACTTACGCTGTGTCTACACAAAAAGCGTAGCGTGAGCAGCACGTTTAGCAGAGCAGCAGCAGTGAGTGCTCTGTCTGTGTGTCTACACAGGAGGCATTCAGGTACAGTGTTGAGCTTAGGTCAATACACAATGACTGTAGTTATGTGCGAGGAAAATAGACGTGAAGCCAAGAAATATGCTTTGGGTTGCAGTTATGCACATATAGCATGCGTGACACACGAGCAGGTACGCAGGCTATACAGACAGCTGTATTGATTAACTTTATTTAGTAACAGCGTACGTGTGTGTCATGGACAACTGAAAAACATGGTTGAGACACTTTCAGTGTAGACACAATGTTAGAAAACATATGCACATGCGTTTCCATAATTGTAGTATGTTTCTGTATTTGGTTGTTTCCTATATTTGCGGTGTTTCTATATTTCCAGTGCATTTCAGTATTTAGATTTGTTTTCCATTTGCAGTGTGTTCTGCATTTGCAGTGTTTTTCTGTAATTGCAGTGTTTTTCTGTAATTGCAGTGTTTTTCTGTATTTTGTTGTGTTTTATAAACTTGCAGTGTGTTTTCTATATCTGCAGTGCGTTTCTGCATGTGGTTGTGTTTTCTGCATTTGGTTATGTTTTCTCACTTTGTAACATTTTTTCTAAATGCTTTGCATGTGTTGTCAAATTGATGACTATGTTTTCCCTCATTTGTTTCAGTGTATTTGCATGTATTTTTTAAAGTTGGAGTGCGCTGAGCTATCAGGGTCACCGTATCCTCCACCACCCACAGCCCTTCACCCGGCCTGCTCTTCTCCACTTTGGCCTAACCTTTGTGCTGTCGTCTGCCAGGGTCTGTCTCCCTGTCTGTTCTCATGTCACTCTGTGTATTATTAGCCCTGTACAGCTGGTAAGGTCCAGCTGTTCGCATAATGACAGGACCTGGCCTGGGAATAGCAGCTGGACAGCTGACTGGAGTCGTGGCAGAGGCTCAAGAGCTGTATCACACCTGAGCCAGCGGCCATCAGCTCTCATGTGGGTGTGTTTCCACTGGGCTACCACATGAGGAAGAATACATTTATTTACTGTTTTTGATGCTGCTGGTAGGTTTTAATCAGACTGGGTCTAAAGATGAGAGACTGTTTTCACCAAATTTTGTTCCAGGATGACCTAAATGTGAATTTAGCAGCTTGCATGCGATGCAATTGAAAGGATAAGGTTGATGTTTATTTTCATCCATAAATCCCATAAAAAGACAAAAAAACTATACATTTATTCTGTTAAATAGTATGTAACCAAAGCCTGTGTTGGTCCCATGGTGAGACTTGTAACTGGTGAGATCTTTTTAACTGGGTCTTAAGCTAAGACTGCAAGAAGACTGAAACGTGTCAGAGTGAAAGCAGACTGAGCTGCTTTAAGTGACGGCCCAACCAAGCATCTATTTTGCATTTTGAATGTCACCAGGGAACTTGGAAAAAATGTCTTGTTTTTAGTTTGATGACTCAATTAGATTACAAAAGAATTCGATTATAAAAGTGCACTGCAGAAGTCTTTCAACCCACTGAGTGGTGGTTGCAAGGATTTCACCTGATAATACAATTTGATGCATCAATGTTTTGTTCTTTCTAATTTTACATATTTATTTAACTGATAATTTACTTTTTGACACGTCTTCCATTTGTTGAGTGCATTTGCTTTGAGTGCCTTATAGTGTTGTGAATAGATATACCAGCAGGGTTAGTGTTGTACCCTTATTCCCAACTGGAAGTACTCCTGCAGTTGTCAAGGGGTGACTACAACAAAATTCAATTAACAAAACTGAAAAATAGAAACTGGGATTTTATTAAAATAATATTTATAATAAGTTAAAACTGACTGTTAAAACTGAGGAATGTGAAACAGTGATAAAGACAGAGAACTGGTGTGACTCTAAAACATGGTGTTTGGAGTGAGTGTCCTTCCTGTGCTCTGTGAGAAGCTAACATTCAGTCTATAATCCCAGTGAAGACCACAGGGAAACTGAGACTAGATTACAGGATCTGTCATGCTTTGTAAGAACAGTCTCTCACTCTCAAAAACACACCCTGAACCACATTATTCAACCAGCCCAAGAAGAACAAGACAATATGGATTCACTTTGCATAAACAATTACCCGGTTTGTGGGTAATTTCTGTGGGTAGTTTCTAAATTATATTGGACTGTCTTAAACTATTCCATCTGACAGGAGACATTCTTAAACGATGGTTCACATGGTAACACTGAAGAGTCCTCACTCATGACTCTGAACTTTTGGCCCCTGTGTAGATGTTGACACAATGGCAGTGAATACACATACACATATCCACACACCTGCTCCGACCTTAAATTGGTCTCAATCACCCGAAGTACACAGTAGATTCAAGAGGTTATGGAAGATCACAGTTAAAGTAAAGTTTATAAAAGCTGATGGCTCTTCAGAACAAGTTTGAGAAGTTTTTACGTAGAAGCAAATATTGAACATATATTTTATTTCATCAGAAAGCCAAAAACAAAGAAATACACTTGTTTCTTCACTGACAAAAATCATAATAAAAACTGAAGAGCATTTTACTAATATTCATACGAGAGAAGTAAAGAAAAGGATGAAATCACTCTACAGTTTTCAAAGGTTTTATCCCCAATATTTACTTTTCAGCATACAACCTTCCATTCCTGGAGTCTTTGCAGCTACCTGAAAGCATCATTTATCCCTCTGTGTTCTGATGGAATATTACCAGTGACAAAACACTTATTTCCTGTTGTTGAACAGGAAATAAGTGGTGGTGCTATGTAAAGTCAGCAGGGAGAACAAACACAATACTTACTGGGTGATTAATTCAGTTTTACCTGAAGGTCAAAGGGAAACTTACTGACACTATGGGCTTCATGTAAGAACATTTTTGTATTTTATCTGTGAGGTTTGCTGGTATGAGTGTTCAAAGTCAGATTCAACAAACTCTCTTAACTGCACAAATTCGTCATAAATCACTTACGTCAGCCTGATGAATGTCACCTGTTCATGAGGAAGTGAGTGTTCCTGAGGTTTCAGCATCAATGTAATTGACGCCACTAAAATTGCCTTATACTGCAATGCGACCCTAAACACCTCACAGTAAATTGTCAGCAATGATGATGATATGATTTGGTTAATTTCGGTATCATTTAAACTCTATATCATGCTTTTTGTGATTTTATGTTATTTATATACTGTTATGATGTTGGTTATCTATGTTAAACATTGTCAGAGTTCCAAGACTTGAGGTTAACATATGTAGAAATGCTCCCTGCAAGTCAAAAGTCAGGGCTTCAACCTGCTTTGAATGCTTCGTCTGCAGACAGATTTTTCTACCACAGAAAAACATGTTCAGAGAATACACCATATGTGTGCTTGGGTGTAAAAATGGACTGTGTGCTTTGATGTAAAATAGTGCACAAGAGTGTATGAGTGTCCTGCATACTAGGTTGTGTGTGTGTGTGTGTGTGTGTGTGTGTGTGTGTGTGTATGTACCTGGGTGGTTTTGTCGCTGAGGCCTCGGAGCAGCAGGGCAATAACGTGGACGGCAGCTCTCCTCACCTCTGCCTCCTTCTCTGTCTTTATCAGAGCAGTCAGACAGGAGCTCAGCTGCACAACACACACACACACACATGGGTACTTCAATACCACAGTCGTTTACAGTGTTGATAACATCTGGGACTGTGCTGTGTTTTACATGACACATGGCTGTCACAAAGACTCTGAGTCAGCTACAGGCTTACACTGCTGAGGTCAGTCCCAAAACTTAACACGATCGATTGACGTATTGGTCAGACATTTAAACTGTCAGGGGCCCTTCATCTCTTTTTACACACACACACACACACACACACACACACACACACACACACACACACACACACACACACACACACACACACACACAAACAGAGTCAGGGTAAAAAAGTAAAAGTGGACAGGTTCATGAATAAGCATCCCTGTTCATTAAGCTGACAGTGCTGCTTATTCATGCCAGCAGGCTATGGCACCCCCCCCCCTCAAAAAAAAAAAAAAAAAAAAAAAAACACATACATGGCAGCATCTTTATTTAAGCCTCTGACCACTGCGGCAACCTGGGACCTACACATGTAAATGTGGATTGAGTTTCTGTCCACTCAGACTCTGATCAAAGTGAGCAGGCGTGTATTCATGTTTGAGCAGCTCTCTCACACACACACACACACACACACACACAAGGTCTCTGTACATTAGATTTGTCTCACAGTGTAATTTTTATTCTGTATTCTTTGCTATATTTGATCAGAAAGTACTAATGCATGATGAGGTAGTCAATAAAAGATGAGGTGGTGAAGAATGCCCTCTGCAAAATCTGTTATTTTCTTATTAGAGTACACTATACAGTGCATTATTACATTTACACCAAAGCCACTTATCAAAGGAAACAAAATGGACAAATTGAATATTTTTGTCAATTTTTAAAACTATTTTTCTGATGTCTTTGTCTTTGGTTTTAGTAAGTAACCAGTGTAATGCATCTGCATATAGCAGATCTATAACAGAGATTAAGGCGTTTACTAGAACTACATTTGAGTTGTCATGATGTATGATTTTGATGGATAACTGTCTTTTACTGTTGCAAAGACCCAGATCCTCCAGGAGGATCATAGAGGGTTCATGTCAGTGAGCTCACTCTCACCTCTTGTGCCAGCGGCCCCAGTGCGTAGTCCAGTCTCTGACAGAGCTCCCCCAGGTTGGACAGACTGCTGGCCCGGACGCTTTGGTCCAGGTCTCTTGTTCCTTGCAGGAAGACGGCCAGCAGGGGACGACCGAGGTGGGGTGCCAGCTCCCCTGGAGGAGGAGAGGAGAGGAAGATGAGGTTAATTCTCAGGGTGTGTGTCTAAGATGCATTCACAGTGCTAACATATAGAGTAAATTATCTATCAGATACAATTAGGGTGACCAGATGAGAATGGGTGAAATTCGGGACAGGGGAGTTGGGGATGGGTGTGGTCACATGCTCACAGTGGGCGTGGCCTCAAGTACATTACATTCAGTGTTGACGAACAGTAAAACATGTGAAAGTGAAAATACAACGCTAGAATTTATGATTTTTGTTCATGAAGTCAACTGTCTGTTATTAGGAAAAAGAAACACAATGACTGTGTTGTATGTAACAGTGTGTAAATCATTATCTGTCACATAAAATTCATTTTATTTTATTCATTTCATCAGGATGGTTTAATTCCCCTCCGTAAATGTTTTAATTCAACAACGTCATAGCTATGCATCACCACTATGCATAGTCAATTCGCAGCACTACTGTACATGGCTAAGAAAAACTACAACAGCCATAATTCATGTAGGCTATGGACATATCAGTGCTCATCTGTGGGCAACACCAAAAGAATGTTTCACAACGATCAGTATTTAATGTTTTATTAAGCTGTAACTAATCAAATCTCAGGTTTAGTCTCATTTTGCTGTTTTAAAAAGATGCATGTGTTGTCAGGCCTGAAGTCTGTAACGCCAAACAACATCCACTACTAGAACTATGAAGAATCTTTAGGTTAAATCCAAAAATAAATATAACCAGAAACATACAAAAGCTTATTCTCTTTCTTGCTGTTAGAGGAGAAGACTGATACCACTCTCATGCCTGTATGATAAAGGTAGTTGCCAGGCAACAAGCAGAGACTTCATGAGTTTACTGCTTCCACCCTGGACATAGTTCAGCACATAAATTCACATAAAAGCCCAGCTTTTACTTTTTACACTTCCGTTTTTGTATGGATTTAACAAACAAGATATGATGTGATCATTAATAAGCTTTAGAGGTACTGGTAAGCAGACTTTGTTACCTTTAGATGGGAGTCAGGCTACATGTCTTTATGCTAAGTTAGGCTAACTGACTGCTGGCTTCTATTTACAGACATGACTGTGTCTTTTTCCATTCATCTGACTCTCAGCAAGAAAGCAAATGAGCGTATTTCCCAACTATTCCTTAAAATAACTTTCTTATCAGAGTCACTGATGCAAACCGCATGACATGTTGACATTAAAATACAAGCTAGTCAATATCTGACTTACTTCAATTTGATGCAGAGCATTCTGAGTAAAATGTGTCCAGCTGGTGATTTTAAAATTAACTTCAACTCACCTCCACCTGAATATGACTGAATGGGCTATTTGATGATTTTTGTCCTGACATTATCCTGATATCAATCATTTTCATACAGGCTGAATCAGGAAGAGCCCAACACATCTCATTATGTTATCCATGCCATTACTATATAATGGCATGATCAATTGACTTTCATTAAGTATGTGGCATTTCATAAAAGTGTAATCATTTATTCTAATGTTAGTGGAGACCGTCTTTATGTCAGGTTAAGCACTCTGCCTTTAATATAATATACTATAGGAAGCCCTGCATGTAAGAGTCTTTATGAGAAGTAGCCTTTATACTGCAGCTCTAACTTGGAAACTGGTTAACATGAGAGAACAAAAAATGTGGACTGGGATCATATTCATCTTTGGTAACTGCAAAATAGAAATTAGCCTCAACCTACAGATCCATAAGGAAAAACACATTAAATCAGTTGTGCCGCTGACATACTTGCTCTTTACCAACTTGTACGCTGCAACGTCACATACTTTGTGTATACCTGGAGGACTGAAACGTATATCCAGTAGAGGGCAGATCAGGGTCTACTCATCCTTCCACTTTTGCACAATGTAAACAGAAACCATGGTGGCACTCGAGGAGGTTACTATATTATTAATGTTGCGATCACAGGACAAAAAGTGCAAGCAGCGCCGTCATAGCAATCTGACGCCAGCTATTCTGACATGCATATTTATGACTGTGGAGCGGCATGGAGACATCATATAAATGCAGGCAGCAGCGGATGATCTCTTTGAGTTTCTCTCCAAAACTTTCTGCCTGTCTGATACTGCCCCCACCAGTCATGAGCTAAATTGCATCTCGCAGACGCATAGCGTTAATTTCTGAGGATGTGCACGACCAGCGCTCCCAAAGAAAGCAAGACACGTGTACAACACGTAGCTAAAGTTGCAGATCAGCTCAGTAACGTGCCAAAATACTAAGACAAAAAAAAAACAAAAGAGACAAGGTGATTACTGTAGAAGTGAGGTGAGTGATAAGTTAGTATAAAGAGAAATGAAGGCCAAAGTTGTTGTTTACAGTGTAGTCATGCTCGGTTTAACAAGCTGCGTTTGTGGTTGACTGTTACATCGGCAGGCATACAAAGAACAGAGCTGACTACAGCTGCTCCTGCCAAGCAGCAGGGGAGAGACGCCAACAGCCTCCATGGAGAGGAGACAACCAGCTGACTGGCTAGTAGTAGTAAGACCTGCTTGACCCGTGTCTGTCTGTGTGTGTGTATGTGTGTGTGTGTGTGTAGGTTACAGCTGGTTATATTGGCCTGATCCAGAAACAGTACTTGTCCTACATTACGCTTTCAGACTGCCAAGCACTCTCTCAGAATCACAAGATTCAAACCAACAACACACACACAGAGCGTCTCAATAGACTGTCACGGCTCTAATAGATCTAATGAAAGAGAATCGCTGTGTCTGAGTGAGTGTGAGTCAGCAGGTTTATCAGCCTGCGTTGATTAACATACACACACACAAATACACCTGAGTAAACAGATGCAACACTCCCTCAGCTGCTACTAAATTTGCTGAACTGTATTTAGTTTATTCAGTACGTCCCATCCCTACATATAAATAAACTCTACATCTTTGAGAAATAATTTGCTGTAACGTTCTTCATCAGAGCTCATGGTGCTCTGCAAGTGCTTCTCTGCAAGTGCAATAAGCCAGCAACCAGGAGAAAACCAAAGCTGAGCCAAACATTCATGTATTCAACATTTACTCAACCAGGCCAGTCAATTAAGAAAACCTTCTTATTTACAAATGACAGCCTGGCAAAAGGCAAATCTTGGCCACTCCGGGGGTTCAAGACAAACACAGAGGCTCTCTGGATGTCTGTGCAGCAAACTGAAGCTCTATCCAATCTCTCTGCAAAGATATAAACCCCCCGATTGTCCCAGGGAAGTGGTACGATGGCAATCTGGCAGATAAAAGCAGTGAAGAAAAAAAAAAAAAAAACAGAACAGAACAGGGTTTTCTATCAGGGAAAGGTTCTGATACACAGGGTCCCTTCTGAACACAGATCTGCAAGCAAAACAAGACTGCACTGTGGTTTTTGTGGTGTGGTGATTACATGCCGATAGCTGTCCGCAACATGCACATACAGCAACATGCATGTAAACAAACATGGACACATACATTAAAAGGCATATTATCATTCCTTCAATGTTTAAAGTCAAATTACTATGTTCTTTTGAGCACATAAAAGCTTTTTAAACATTTTTTATTCTCTCTGTCAACCCTCCAAATAGACTCATAGGTCTGCCTCAGCTACAGATTCATCAAACAAGATTTCATTTATCTCACAAACATCACTAAACATGTTGCGTGTTTAAAGGTAGGCACGGGGTGTACGGTCACTCACTGTATATTCTTAAAGCTGTATTAATTGTTTTTTTGGCCACTTGGGGGCAGCACAACAAGCTGAAAACACAATAATGACATAAAAATGTGTTGGCAAACAGTTGCCTATTTACACATCCAGAAATAGAGCAAAATTAACATTCATTTGAAGTTGGGTTTGTGTCCACCTGATTAATGTAATCCCAATATTCACTCTTGTTTTAGCTCTGTTTTGGTCTCCACCAACTCTCGCAGCTAAATGCTCCACTTTGTTCACCAGCTAGACACTAACTTTGTCTGTCTGCTGTCTGGGATGGAGCAGATAGTATACAGTGGATTTATCAGAGCTTTTTTGCTGAAAATAGCAGCCTGCTCTAGCTGGAAACCAGATTGATGAGAGAGATGAAAGTGAACAAAACAGTCAATTTGTGAGCTTTAAAACCAAAACAATGAGCTGACAGATGCTAAAAAGCTCTTGAAAGCTGAGGGGAACTGCAGACTTGGTGATAATTCTCTGTGGATTTGTCACTATCAGCAACACCTTTCACATTAGATGTAGTTATTTAATCTATTGTTCACAAAAAAATATTGACCAGTGCAGCTTTAACTCAATACAGACCGTACAGAGTTGCAATGTGGGAGTAGTTACTGGGTTACAATGTGACTGTCGGTGGGTGCTAATCTGTGATTTTTGGTTGGAGTTACATGCTGTAATTATTTGAAAAACAGTTTATCTATTCAGCCAGAACATTGGTGCAGCATCTCCTGCTATAGCGCAGGTTGCCAGATACTGTCAGTGAGCATGGGTTTTGGTTTTGGTTTCTATACAGACACAATGGTACCAAACTTAAGAAAATCACTGTGCTGCACAGTCACTGTTGTTCACCAAGAAACAGTGCCAGCACAAAACTATGAGTCTATACCTTCTTAGCAGTCAGGAAATAGGTATCAAGTGAAATGCAGTCATACAAACATGAACGTGCTCACCCATAGCCCTGCTCGCCCTCATCAGGACTTCACCCATTTTAAGGCGGGTCTCCAGGGAGTGGTCCTTGTTGGATGTAGGGAGTGAGGGACCATGTTGGAAGTCTTTTAGGAGCCTCTCAAGGATCCTCTCAGGGTAGGAATCAGCCAGTGCAGCCAGTCCTACAAACAGTACACACTCAGTCCATCTACCTTCAAGAGATACTGACAACTGTTCCAGCTAGGCTGTTAATATTACCAGTGAATAAAAACAGACCATATCTGTAGATGGATAATCACAAAAATCAATGTTAGCATCACATTTGGCCAAGCTGCTCCATCATATTACCTTGAATCGCTGACAGGTAGATGAATGAGTCTTCATGCTCCAGGTTTTCTAAGAAGAGCTGGAGGAGACATACAATCTGCTTGATTAATCACCACATACACTGGTGTATATTTATATATGAGCCTCAGTTGTACCTTACTGGGAATATTCTGCCATTTCTGAGAGAAAAACTTCAAACATTTCACCAGCATGAGTTTCCCTGCTGATATTACCAAAGAGGATCAATACTGGCACAACACTGAATACATTAAAACTGTAAGACAAACTATCAAAGGGAATAATCCAAACATTACCCCCAGGTACTGTAAGGGGTCCTTGGGTTGTACCATACGAGAGAACCCACCCAAAATATGACACAAAAGAAAGAAAAATCAATATCTACTGCTGTGCCAGTATGGGGGTGGATGGTTATCTAAGGTGCACACAGTGGGGGGCTTCTCATTACAGAGAATATTAAATGAGCTGTTATCCTTTCTTGCCCATCCCACCTTAACAAGTCCCTAGAGACAGCCATTGTCCCCTCTGACTCACCGGGGAAGAGGTTCAACTGCCTCATTTATTATTTGCTCAGGAGACACAGACAATACCTCCACCTACAGTTACAGCTTCCTCACGCACACATACATGCTGCTGCTGTTTTGTCCGAGCAGTCAGTCTGGAAGCATCTCCACACAGCACCTCGAATGGCTGCTTGGACCCGGTCCGACTTTTTCCCATAACTCAATGTAAATACTGCGTTTTTGCAAGATGACCTTGGACCCAATTAAATATTTAAAGTCCAACTGAAATCCAATTTAGTCATCTCTAATAGTTTTTAATAGTCTTATTATCAAAAGGAAGAAAAAAGGTCTTTGGGGAAATATCAGAAAAGCTCCTTTTTGTCTCAGCTGGCTGGAGGGGCGTGTCAGTTTTACTGGTACACCATAATGGAACTTTCTTTAATACCTACAGAGTATTAGGTTTTTCAAAAAAATGATTACCAACCATCAATTGAATTAATAATGAAAAATGTGCACTCCTAATTAATGTTTGCGTATTTACTAAGCAACAGTCTTGTTATGTGAAGATGTCTGTATACCACTGATGGCTATATTCATCAATAAAAAAGACACCCTAATGATGGCTGAAAATGTTTCTCTATTAATGTAATGAATGACCCACCTTGTTCTGAAATCTGATTTTTGACACACAACTCAGCATTTTCTTCTGAACTCATTGCATGTTGTTATACCATAAAAATAGCTCTGGTGCAGAATTCTGAAACAAAGACTACAGCCTACATTTGCATTGAATGCACACACAAACACACCTGACCAGAGCTCTACTGGTCCAGTCCTCTCCAGGATCTGGTGCACAGAAGAGAAAACAGGATGCCCATAGAAGGAGCATCTATCAGGGCCATAGAGGCTGTTGATACCCACTGGTAATGAGGAGGTATTGAATAGGACCAAACCTTGTACCACTGAGCACATACACAATAGTGTTATAATTTTAATACTTGTTTAGCTGACATGTTTATTCAGATTTTTGACTTACTAGGAGCTGAAATGGGGAAAAATATCAAGAACAGTATCAGGGTATCACATCTGGGTAAGCTACCTCATTATATTTCTGTTTTCTTTACCATACCTTTACCTTTTTTTTTTTACCAACCAAGTTTTCAAGTGCACAGAAAAAGAATAATATCAGAGCATCTTTACTGACTAAATGCTTAAACAAGGGCAAAAAAAGTTGAAGTAAGTGACCAAGCAACTTACGATGAGGACCTTCTCCTGGGCCTGGACAGCCTCTGGGTCTCCGTTTTGCACCATCCGGGTCAGGGCCCTCAGGGCAAACGCTCTAGTTGGCACGTCTGGGTCACATGCCTCTAGCAGCCAATCAGAAAAGGTCTTGGTAGGAGGGGAAGTGTCACTGCTGCCAGAGCTCCTTCCTTCACCTTTTGGTCTTGTTCCTGCTGCAGACCCTCCAGAGGACACTGGGTGTCTGGTGTGAGTGCTGCTGGGAGTGTTAGTGTCCAGGGGAGGAGAGTGAGGACTAGTCTGTGAGGCGTTTCCTTCAGTTTGTGTCTTTTTCTTTTTCTTTAAAGGCACACTGTTGTTCTTTGGTTTTGTCTCAGAGTCTTTGGAGCTTGGAGCAGTGGCGGCAGTGAGGTTTTCAGGCCGGTAGGCACCGTGGGTGGCAATAACAGCTCTGAGGTTTGAGGCCAGTTCCTGGACAACCACCTCAGGGTGCTTCTGAGATAATGTCTCCAGTGGTGACAGCAGCCTCGACATAGAAGAGTAGTCCTCTGCAGTGAGCTGAAAATTTCAAAAAAGGAAGAGAGGTTTTATTAGGAGAGAACAAGGCTTCCCTCAGAGGATTCTAACATTTTTATTAAATATAACACTCATCTTCTAAGATTATTGGTTTCTATGTTGGATTATATCATCTCTTTGTATCTGCAGTCTGACAGATCTCCTGACCCTTTTCTTTTCTTTTTTTTAATGTTTCTTCGTTTTTTAAATAGGTCTTTCTCTTTAAAGGACGTGTCCACAATTTTTCAAGTTTGTCTTAAAACAATCCAAATACCCAAATGGACACTGAAATAGGTTTTTCATGCCATAATCATTCCTCCTGCTCATACTGACCATTAGAGGATCTCTTCATAATGCACTTAAAATGTAAGTGATGGGAGACAAAATCCACAGTCCTCCTTCTGTGCAAAACTGTATTTAAAAGTTTATCTGAAGCTAATATGAAGCTTCAGCATCCAAATTAGTCAAATCAAGTAGATATCTTTCAACGTTACAATCTTTTTAGTGCCAAAGTCCCTCTTTTTGTTACTATACTTCCACCACAGCTCAACAGGGAAACACTGTCTGAGGAAACACAAAGAGAGAATTTGATGCTAAAAAGACTGTAAATGTGTCAGATATCCACTTGATATGACTAACTCAGACTGATGAAGCCTCATATAAGCTTCACATCAACTTTTAAATACATTTTTGTCCTAAATGACTGTGTGGACACACTGTGGATTTTGGCCTCCATTGAAAGCACATTTGAAGGATCTTTTAACAGCCAGTATGAACAGGAGGAATGATTACAGTGAGGAAAACCTCTTTCTCTGTTCATATGGACACCTGACTGCTGACCATAGATGTCTTTGTGTGTTAAAATATGAAGAGTGCAGACCTTATAAGGGAAGCAGCTGAGTTGTCATTTACAGAGTAACTTAAGAGTACTCAACCCAATCTAGCATTACCCTCTTAAAACACTGTTGGACCCATGATTGACAGTAAAAAAAAAAACAAAAAAACAATGCAACTTGACCGCTGACAGTTTGCTCAGAGATTCGGGTGTGTTATAATAGTAGCGGCTAATGTAGCCTGGAGCTGCTAGAGATGAGATGACAACATCCACAAATCCACAACACCTGTAAACACACTTTTATGTGTAAAATCAATGGAGATCCCCTTTAACAGCAGACAGAGCAGCAGGCTTTACTGCCCTCTGTGGTTGAAAGTTTCAAGTCTGTGGAATCAAATGAGGCAAGAAATGTGTCCTGTTGCACCTCTAACCACACCCAACAGTGATGTACTGACACACCCTGTGCACTTTTATCACCACTGCAACAAAGTGACATGTTTAAACACTGGAGGTCAGAAAAGACACGACCGTCAGCTGCACTGGAGCTCTTTAACCGCAACAGACAATTAACTGACCTCTAGCCATGCTGCAGTGATGTATGATATCACTGTATGTATTAAATGTATTACATCAAATAAAAATGAGCCGACAGTTTCACGAAGAAGATCCACTACATGTATAAAGTAGTAGATGTAGTTTTCAGCAGTGACTACCTGAGGTCCAGAGAGCAGAGTAGCCACCAGGCCCATCCCCATACTCAGCGTCTGGCTCTCTACTGGGTTTCCAAGACTGGGACCAGAGGCCTGATCCAGACCTACATAGGCCCTCTGAAGCAGGGACACCATGAAGTCCACCACCTGGAGGAAAACAGAAACATGGATACAAATAATTCACAGAAAGAGAAACAAAGGGTCCAAATATAGAAGTTAAACCTCTCGGAGGGAGATTGTAAATGGACTATAATTAATAAATATTATGCTAGAGCTAAATGTAATAGTAGTTAAGTCTGACACTTGTTCAAACCTTTTCCCAGAAAACATTAAACCCTTATAAAGACATCCAAAGGTAAAACAGCTAAAAATAAGAGCTTATCCATGAAGTAAGGCCAGTTTTATCAGAGACGTTTCTTAATCTGTGAGGGAATGTTTGTGGGCCCTACAATTACAGCCAGCCAGCCAGCCAGCGTGCATGTTCACTTTCCTCCTTTCTCACCCTTTTCTCATCAACTGCACAGAGCAACTATTCTATTTTTGTGCGGCAGTATGACTCAATGTGGCCTGCTTCCATTAAAACAACTCCCACAGGATAACAACTGATTTTAAAAATATGCTGAAGAAAGAGCGACGCGATCCCAGGAGGACGAGCTAACACCTAACAGAGGGTGAGACGCTGGTGTCACATTCCTTCTGACAGCAGTTTTAACATAAAAGGGCAACAAAGTGCAGTTTACAACATCGGTTTCATTTCGTTTAATCCTTGAGCAAAACAACCACACAACATGAATTTAGGACACAGAGACAGTCACAACCAGGCCAGAATCCTCTGTAATGTTTGGGCTTCGTGCCTCCTGTGTGGGCTTGTGCACCGTCTACAGCCAGTAGAACAGATTGCCATGGGTTCTTCTGGCAGTCATTTGCTTCTCACTTGATTCTCATTTGTCTTTTTAGTGTTAATGGGCTGGAAATAAGGCTGTTCTTTACTACTGATTCTGTTACAAACGGGTCACAGCAGCCAACGTGTCCAGTAAAGGTCACTTTAGTCTCGACATTCCACAAGCGCAGTAATTACTTTAAATTTACTTTTTTACTTTAAAGTTCAACTGGAGTGTTTTTGCAGTCAAAACGCTTTTAAATTGACATTAGTATTGGTTTGTATGATTGAAAGAAGTTTTTGGAGATACATCAGGAATGCTCCTCTCAGTGGGCAGGCGAGTGTATGTGCTTGATTGACAGCTTCGTCTTGCACAGGTGACTGTATCTAACAATGCCAAGGACAGACAAACATTTAGCATCTAAACTGACTGATGCTGACATTTGTAGGTAAGCTAGTTAGCTATCTGGTGGATGTTTGTTTCACTTGTTCAACAAGCTGAAGTGTGCTTGTAGAAAAGAAGGAGATATTAACATCAAGACTGCTGTGGCCTGCAGCTCAGTTCAGTCTGTAGCTCTTGTGTTGTGACTCAGTATCACCGTCAGCCAATGATAGCACACCGACAGTTACTGATGATTGAAATGATTTGATTGGTTATATGTAGCTATCTATGCTGATTACAGTTTAGGCACAAACAGAGAGTGTTGTAGTGAAACCACACAATATGAAGCATTCATTTTTCCCTTTTGCATACTGCTTTTTCTCACAAAAAGAGCAAAAGGACATGTGATTTACAGAGCAGATCTGTATGCGGTACCAGAAACAAGAACACTATAATGATAGGTGAATTTCAAATATCAAAATTAACTGTGGCATCATGGCTGAACTACCCACAGGGTCCTGAAAGCAGCTGAAAGGCCCCCAAATAGATATTGCACGCAATTTTATCTCTCGAATTTCAATCAACCATCCATCTGTCCGTTCTCTTTATCTCCCTAACCCTCTTCACAGTCGCCCAGCAACCACTGGGCAGGAGGCAGAGGACAGTGTCAATTTGTGCCCATATATGTAAAAACATTTTATAAAAGGACACAAGGCTCTGACAAAAAAATGAAGGGTCACAAAACCAAGCTTTTCCTAAGATTCCAAAGGATGCCACAGTGTCTGGTCTAATGATATTGTATTTAAGGCCTCTAACAGCTACTGTCTCTAGTTGCTAATGATCACTGGAAGGGTCTATGTGAGCACAGTTATTTCTGTTATTGAGAGACACACCTTAAACTCTGCTAATGTGACAGTCTCTACTGTATTCATTAAACCAAAACATAGTTAAATATGCAGGTTCCAGCTACAGTAAAACTAATTAAAACCTCCTTGTCTCAGTGTCTAGAGGCCCAAGAGCATTTCATGATGAACACAGAGGTGGTGGATACTGATGGCAGTGGAGGTGTAGAGTGGGGGTTGAATACAAGCCCCTGCAGGGTAAATGAGGTGTGGCATATATCCAGTTCTGTATGTATTCTTTTTACCTGTGACTGTAAGAGTAGGTTGGTGTATTTACCCAGAGGGGAGAAGCTAAAGAGCAGCACCCGGCAGCAGGTATTTGTTGACAACAATTGCATTGTATTTATCATGTTTTATATTCAAGACTGTGTTCTGTCTTTTGCCCAGCTGCCAAAAAAAAAAAATCCTCTTATGGACAATAAGTTCAAGTTGAAATGAATGAACATTAAAAGCTGTAGCCTGCTGATGCAAACACTCAAATCTGAATGGAGACCGGCTGTGACTGGTTAGAGTTGTGAAAACAAACGACAACTTTGGTTTTGCACTACAGTGGCTGAGGAACCTGGCTTTTGCATTTCTGCTCCTTCTATCTCACCTGCGTGTTTTTTCTCAGCAGCACAGTATGTTCCACACACTCCACCATCACAGCCAGCACCTGAAGCAAAGCCAGCTTCTGGCCTCGCCTCGCAGCACGACCCAGCAGCTGCTGCTCCACCTCCAGGAGCGTCATGGCTGACACGTCTAACTCCTGCTTCTCTTCCTCCTCCTCTTCCTCTGTTGCTGCCCAGCTGGTCAGCTCCTGTGGGAGGAGTAAAGAAATAACAGAACGTTGACAAAGCTTACTTTTTCTCACTGTTCTTTACTCCTCAGTGTTAATTTCATCGATGAAAACTATGACAAAAAAAATCTTTGACAGTCTTTTTTTCCACAACGAAATCAAAACTAAAACAAATAAAAAATGAACCTTTGAAAATGAGAATGATTTTGAAACGTTTTACATTTTTGGTCAATGAAAAAAAAAACTAAATGATAATGTGAAAGACGGACAAAAGGAGTCATTTCTGTTTTTTAATGTCAAAGCCTCTTTCACACATAGTTTGAGGTAAATTACTGAGATAACCTTTCAGGCACCACTAGTGATTTTCACTATTCACACATGCAGCTACATTCAGGAACATTTCCGTCCTGCGCTTTTTCACACATGCCATGACAATGGTGGAATAGATGGGGCACGAGACAGTCCAGCAGATGGACGGATGTAACGCAACACTTATAGATGCCTACCGCCATAAAACTCAACAGAAGAAGAAGATAGAGTAAGACCAGACTTATGTGTACGCAGCAGAAGATGTCTCTTATTATTTTCAGGAACATTGCACATGACCTCATGTAGGAAATGTTCCTGAACATTTCAGGGATAGACTGCATGTGTGAACGGGGCTTTAAAGTCTTAATGACATATGTAGAATTACACACTGTAGCTCCTGATTAGTAAAACAGTCTCCTCCAGCAGCCAATAATACCTCTTGTTGAGAAGCTGATTTAGCTGTTTGACCTGTTGCTCTACTGTTAATAAGAAGTATCTTGTATTCAGTAACTCTCTGTTTCTGTCAATAATGTTATCCGATGTTAGTGCTTCAAGGAAACAAGACGCAGCAAGAAAACAGCTAGACAAACTAGGAAAACATGCAGGCAGCACAGACACATTTATAAAAAGCTAAGCTAATGTAACATCATCAAGTGCTGTGGATGTGGATGTAACATTAACGTTACTTTCAGTTGGTTATCTTTCCTGTTGCCTTCAGAAGGAATGAGTCAGTTTCAGGATTAATGTCAGCGGTAAACAATCAAAATCTTCCTCTAGATGTTCAAACACAGAGATTACTGAGGAGAGTCAGTCTGTTGGATTATTACAGAGCACAGTCACGTGGACATTGTGTGTGTCAACAAGTAAACACTGCCTTCTACACCAACCAACACTTGTAACCATGGAAACTGTACACAACAAGATGGTGACAGGTGTAGCCTCAAAATGCTTAGAAGGCTAAAAGCTAAAAGACTGAGAGTAAAAAACTACAAACAACAAAAATCAAATGAGTTAAGTTTTTCTGTCAAAAGACTAAAACTAAATCAAAATCTGCTTACCTGCAGCAGATCCAGGAAGAAATCTCCAGGCAGGTCGCTGTCTTTGAGTTCAGCCAGCAGCTGCATCAGACACTCCAGCCTCCACTGCTCCCCTGACAGCTTCTCATACAGAGCATCATCTTCATCACTGGGAGACAACAACAGAACAGTGAGGGAGGACACTGAGAAATGAAGAAAGGACAGTGATCATTGCTGAAAACAAAAAGAACAGATGACGGATGAGATAAATGATGGGTGGCTCTTTTACTGTTGCTGATTGGCCCAATTCAATACATTGTTTGCTCTTTCACAGAGATCACTTGTAAGTTTCTGTCCCAAGCAGCTGAGTGTCAGTCACCTGCAGCTGTCTCTACAGCTGAGCCTTGCTCCTCCATCACTGCCCGGGGTGAAGTGGAAGTCTGCCGCCAACATGTTCTTCTGCTCCTGCAGGCCTGAGAGGTGCCTTAGTGCTGGCAGGGCTGCAGATGTCTCACTGTGGTGCAGATACCACTGCAAGATCTCCTGACAGGAGGCGCTGTGGACCACAGAGCACATACACATGCAGCTCATTTTCTGTGTCTTAATGTATAACTTATCACTGTCAAGGATTTATCTTTGAACCATGTGTACTTTACATGTCTGCTGACTATTTTCCACAGTGCCAGTTTCAGTTTTCAGGACGCTATGAAAATCAATTTACCTTGTGAGATCACAAGATCATGTGAGAATCTATCTGGTCAGGTTTCAAGTTACGCGCTTGTGTCCGAACCACCGGTGGTCCGGACCAATCAGTATCAGCAATGATACAACACAAATGACTGCCTTAAAAGCTAGAGTATCCATGCAGACAGTTATTTAGTTGCGGGCATTTTAACATTTTTTTTTCAATGAGTGGACCAGTACGTGTACATGAAAATCTCTGCTAATAACAAAGGAAAAGATTACCGCAGGTGGGAGACGTTCTGCTTGGTGAAACAGAAGAGTGTGAAGATCACAGGAAGGACTTCCTCTAGAGCTTTGAGTAGAGGAGCTGATGGACTGTTCCCCACCACCCAGATCTGACAGCAACAAGAGACACAGACACCAACAACACTGAGTGAGAGGCAAAAACAACTATTTACATCTACATCAATCCATTTTTTTTTACTATTATTCATAAGAATTCTGACTTTGTTTGTTCTTACAAACATCTATCTTGTTTGCAAATACAATAACTCAATATTATCATTCACAGCCTTTTAACACAATCATATCATCCAGGATTTTTTTTTTCATAATTCTCTGAATACAATATGCAAACAGTTTTCTCATTCTTTATGCAGAGCAGTGAACATAAATGAGATTCTTAAATCTGTTTGCAAATGCCACTAAATGTTACTATTCAGATCATTTCTTAGGATTCTCATAATAAATAGTGCATGTGCTATTCTCCATGAAACTGAGGCATCCTGGGTACATGATTTTATATGCTGATGGTTTCAAATTACCAACCATATTTTATTGTGGAAATTACATTTGAAAAAGTAGGGTTATGTTATATTCAAGGACCAGAACATTTCATGTTCACAACATCAGAGCAACCACTACCACACCACCGGCTACTACAGAGAGTGATGCATTATGGGTTGTTTGTATCCTTAATGTTTCCAGGCTAGCAAGTGTATCCAAGTCTATTAATAGTGAGTCTGTTGTAACCTGCAGGAGTGTCTGAACGCGTGAAAACGACGTCTTTACTGCAGAAACACACTGAGGACTAAATTTATCTGTCAAGCAGCCAAAAATTACTGCTGCCTGTCACAGATGATGAAGAGATTTTCCGTGCTGATAGACAAGCTAAACAAATGTGGGATTTATGTTCTGCTTTAAATGTGATATTCCGCTTTTATGAAAGAAAAGACTTTGAGGATGAGGACAATCTTCTCCTTGGATTAATAGTATCTGTGGGAAACTTTTTTCTCACAGGATGAGTGTGAAAATGTGGTGTATCTTTAAAAAGTCTTTCCAAAACAGCTGCTGGGAAAGGGGAGGTTGTCTTATATTAGGACCGATACAGTACTACTCAAAACACAAACGTTCTCAGTGTCTTGTCTGACATACAGTAAGACATTATTAAGGCCTTTTCCAGGGAATTTGCGATGATTACCATTGAACATCAGTGTGGAATACAATGGAGACCTTTGGGTTGCCTCACCTTGTACACGTCCTCCACACAGCGTGTCAGCTCCCACTCCTCCACAGCAACTAGGGAATGAGCGTCATCTGGAAAACACACACATGTAGAGCAGCGTTCAGCTGTGTTGGGATCTGACTCCTCTTCTGTTTGCTGGTTTTGGGATAGAGTGATGATAGCTAGCAGAACAAACAGGGCAATAGCTACCATCTGTTCTCCTGATGGAGGAAATTCATTGTCCCTATAAACACAGGCTGCACATCTCTGGACTCACTGTTTAATACACTGTGTTTACTAGATGCATGATGAAGTGATGCAAGGTGTAACTGAGCTGGGAAGGACTTACTGTGAGTAAACATAACAAATGGAAATATATGCTTATATTGTATTATAAGAAAGAAAAATAATGCCAACATAGACTTCTTAAAAGCTGCATTAAGCCGTTTTTTTTTAATTTAACATCAAACACATGACAGTGTGCTAAGTTGGCCGTGTTACTGACTGGAAGCAGTGGTGCAGCGGTGGAGAGGTGCGAGCAGAGGAGCGAGCAGGTACTGCTGGGCAAAGCTGGGCTTCTCCTGCACCACAGAGAGCACCGCCCTGGTGGCCACACGCTGAAACTGTTGGGCTGTCAGCTTGTCTTTGAAGTGCAGAAGGTCGAGGATCTGTGCAAACAGACCAAAGCCATAATAATAAGACTCAAACTATAAGAACTGGAATTATCTTTTAAATGCACAATGTGTAATCTTCTGCTGCTAGGGGTCTTCAATCAAAACAAAAATAAAAGACAGAGTTTGATGACATTGTGAATTAGCGTGGGATCATGGGAGTTGTTGTCTTCATTGTTAAACATCCACTATTGCTATCATTGCAGTCAAACACTGAATAAAGCAGTTTGACGTTAAAAATCAGTGTTTATCCCACGCTGTTTAGTGGACACAGGACGTCCGGAGAGGCTGTGAGCCAACATGCTGCTAACGTTTGCTCAGCTTGTTTCACTGATAACTTAAGATCCAGACATCTGATGACTAAATTCCTTCATCTGGTTAAAAGATGTAGTTAAAAACAACCAAGATCTAAAAAGTGTATCGTAAAAATGTGGCTTAAAACTGGATAAAAAGTCAATTTATAACACATGCACAAAGGGAGTATGACGCCATTCACAGGCGACCAAATGAAACATGCCGTTTCTTTGATTAAAATGACAGATTTCTCTGGATTTGAACATTGTTGGAGACATTTGGAATCATCTAAATACACAACTCAACAAAATATACAACACAGGTCTAGTCATTTTAATGAATAAAAGTTATATATTTTTTTAACTGAAACAACACACACTGTGAGCGTTGTTTGATCCACCCAAACTACACTAGACGACTGAATGAAACGGACCTTGTGTTTGATGAAGACCTTTTTTCTGTTTGCACTGCAGTTTAGTGTTTTCCAGTGTGTGTGTGTGTGCGTGTGTGTTTATGTGTTGATCCGACCTGAGGACAGACTTGTCTGTAGTAGCTGTCTGCTGAGGCAGACTGTTGCGGGCAGGCCACCAGGATCCTGGCCACACCGTCACATTTCCTCCAGTCTGACTCGCCCCCTAGAGGACAAAAACACCACTTCAGTTAGATTTGGATGAATCAAATGAAAGTTCAATTCTGTGAAATGATTCAAAATGTAAAATACAAGACATTAAACAAGTGATATGATACAGGCAAACACAGTGTGATAGAGTTAAATTGTATTTGTTCACGCTCACCTGTACCTCCCTCCAGGATGGCTCTGACTACAGCTTGGACCCCCTTGGGCTGCATCAGACGCTCAGACAGCAGCTGACCGCACAGACGCCTCAGCCAGGCTGGAGCTGATCCCAGAGCTGCCCTGCTGCTGCTGGAGCCACTGGAGCTTCCAACTGGCCTGGACTGGAATGAGGGACAGTAAAGGTCACACAGTATTATGGTTTTGGCAAAGTTATTCAGACATTCAGAAAACTATTGCACTATTCAATTGAGAGTTTCCGTGCTTAAGGCTGCACTTATCAGTAGGTTTATAGTATATTAACAATGGATAAAAAGGACTACATTATGTTAGAGGGGGTCACTCGCAGTGACAAACCCACAGAGTTATGAAACATGTACACCATATTAACTTAAGGTTATAATAGGCCGTGTTTATATTATTTCAGCAATAACATGTTGCATTTATAGCTTGTTCTGCTGCACCCGAGTGCCTGAAAAATAATCCATATATGCAGCTTTAATTTCAGATTTCCTTAAATTTCACTTGACAGCCAGGTGGAACTAACTAACAAATGTCTCTTTTCAAAGGATCAATTGTTGTAAATTGGACAATTGAAAGCATAAAAAGGTGAATTAATGGGCGTCAGATGGAAAAAGTAAATATGCTTTTTCCTATTTTGCAGTTGTCATTCAGGTGAGTTCAGTTTAAACTGAGATGATCCCTGAACCCATAAAATAAACATGTAACCAAGAGGCAGCAACAACACAATATAATCCTTTCAAATATTGCTGAAATAAAAAGCCGACTATTACCACCTCTTATTCCAGCTGTCTCTGCCATAATCCCTCCCAAACACATACATACCTGTTTGGGTCCACCTTGTAGGATGAGCAGCTCCTTGATAACGATTGGCTGGTAGACTTTTCCCAGAAGGCTTTTGAGAGCTTCCCTGCAAGTTCTACGTTCTTCAGCACTGAGCTCCTCCATCTGAAAAGTTTGCATGAAGAAAAAAACAAAGTCTTTCAAATGTCTACCTGCATCGTAAGCATGCCAGGATTTTTGACAAAAATAATACCATTAGGTAACTACAGGGACTTATGTGAAGTCTTTTACTGGATTTAAATCTAATTGTAACTAATTGTTTTTCACAGGAAAGCAGATTTCAAATGTCACCAACTAGCTTGTAATAACTGATGTAGCCCATAAATTACCTGTCCAACAGGCAAGACCAAACCAATATGTAGATGTGTTACCTTCTCCTCCTCAGTGCTGCATCCATCTGCCCGGTGTGGCTGGTAGCCAAGCTGGCACAGCGCTGCCATCACATCCCCAAGGTGCCGCGTGAACACTAGTGTGGCGAGAGATGATAGTTCTGCCAACTCCAACAAGACATTCACGGTGGTCAGAAGGCGCCGTCCCACTGCCGACACCGCCCCTCCACGGACCAGTTGTTCCACCATCCCACCAAACGCTGACCTGCGACCCAGTGGCACGCCGACTCCAGGTGCCAGGTAAGGACTGAGCCCAAGAGAGACCACAAACTGAAGAGCTGCTCCGAGAGTCTTCTGCTGGGTGACGCTGAGGACGTCAGGAGGTAAAGGTGGAGCCATCTCAGGGGTACGTGGTTTAGGAGCAGAGGGAGCGGGGGTCTGATTGAAAAGCTCAAGTTCAGCAGAAAGGTGTCGAGCTAACGTGAGCAGCAGTAGGAGACACTCTTGGACAAAGCTCCACGTAGTGTCCTTTGTGTCGTTAGAGAACCAGTGCGCCTCAGCCATCGCCTCCTCCCTCAGCCTCCTCACCTCCTTAAAGCCCCCATCACTCTGGAGCTGCTCCAGGAGTGAAGCTCTGTTGGCCCGCAGAGCTTCCAGGAGCGCCTCCTGCTGAGAGGACTGAACATCATGTGCAGACACCTCTACACACAATAACACACACATATAGCATTGTGGGTTACATACAAAAAATTCAATGTTTTCTCACAACAGTACTGTTGAGTACATGACTTTACAAGTTGCATCACACTGCAAAACTATTATCAAGCAAGCACCATCAGGCATACAGACAAATGAATAGATTGCTAATGCTGGAATAAAGAACTGTATGAACTGAAATGAATGTGTTTACGGCTCTGCAGCATGTAAGCTCATAGCTTCGAGTAGCTTCTCAACACTGACCAAGTCTCTGACTTCGCATCTCTGTCTGAAGTGGTACATACTGAGAAATACATATATTACAACTGGAAATTGACATGGTCAACCTACTAACCTGAACTTAACTTCCCTACCGTTAATATTTGGTTGTTAGCCGAATGTCACTCTATGCTTCTTCGTAATAAGTTACAACGTAATTTATGCTGCAATACGTCACATATAGCGTTATAAATACCCACGAAGCACTGAATTTAAAATAAATGACTTGTATAATTTATTCACGCTCCCTGTCATGTTAAATTGCAGTGCACTGTAATAAAAGCAAAACGTGTAAATATGAGTTTTTCGCAACTTGACGTGACGCTTTTACCATTAGCGCTTCTTTGAGTACCTTGAAAAGCGCTCTTTAAATAAAATGCACTACTATTATTATTATTAATAACAATAATAATAAAATATGTTAGGTTATAGCTAACTTAAACAAAATGCTGCACATTGACACCCATAATATCTTATAGTGTTATTTATTCATTATTATTTATGAACTGGTACATTTGCTGTTACTTTTGTTACTTTTGTTATCCTCAGTCTGTCAAACTACTCACTTACCGCCAAGAGGTTTCGTTAGGATATTCAAAGCGGAAAGGATAGCTGAAGTCATGTCGCCATTACATAGAAAACCAACTTTATATTCCTGCACCAGCTTGGAAATGCTTTACAGCATTTGTTTCTACTGTGCATTAGCCCGATCTAGCCATGCTGCTAAAAACATCATAAAATGGCGCTGAAATTATACGTCATGACGCATCGTCCTGAGATTGACTGACGTTGCATTCACAGCACTGTTGGAAATGTCGTAATTACCAAATTACCAGAGGCAAGCGCACTTTGAGAACACACACACACACACACGCACACACACACACACACACACACACACACACACACACACTGAAAAAGCAATAAAGAAGTAGCATAATAATGATGAGAACCTGCTATCACTTTCAAAATGATTGACTTTTCTTATACTAATGAGACATTTCTCATTTTATTTTGATCACATGCAGCAGAACATGTCAGGGACAGAGCCAGAAAGTCAGAATTGGGGAGTTGAAGAAATAAAAGCAGAGTAAAATCAGAGGATGATCATGTTAAAGGACACACTGAAAGAGGTTTTCCTTGCTGTCATCATTCCTCCTGTTCATACTGGCTATTAATCAGAATCAGAATCCGAGTGGATCACTGGATCAGCAGGTTTTATTTGGCAATAAAACCTACTTTATTGCCAAGTAAGTTTACACATTCAAGGAATTTGCCTTGGTGTGATACATAACAGTCAAAAAGGTAAGAAAAAACACACGTACCTATACAAAGTAAGGGAAAAATACCACTACCATGAAAGATAGGTTGATATAAAATATATAAATAACAATTTACAATTAAAATATGAACTATCATAAATATAGAAAAAATATATTCTCAGTGAAAAGATCTATGGAATTGTATAAGATGGAGCACCATGGGGGATGGAGCCTTCTGCTTTGCTGCACCACACTTGTGGAACACCCTGTTGGTGTACAGGGAGAAGAGAGGTGGAGAAAGGACATGACCTTGATTGGAACCGGTGCTGATGGTCAGGGAGTCGGAGACATTCTTCCACTGTTTCACATGCTGCTTCCTGTCAGACAGGAAGTCTGTGATCCACCTGCAGGTGGAGTCAGGTACATTCAGTTGGGAGAGCTGATCCTGCAGGTGGAGTCACTACAACCTCAATAATAAACATAAAGTAGAATTATCACCTTTCTGACAATGTCAGCAAACACCTCTCTTTTTAAACATCCCTCCATCGTATCACACTGGCCCAATAAACTAAAGACTACTTGCTAAATGCTTAACACTGATCAGGCCTACACACCGTCTGATTAAGTGTGTGAAATTATTTTTTCAGAAAGAGGCCAAAAACTGAATTTGTGACTTTCTTTGCTTTCTTTGTTTTAGTGGATTATTTACACCCTGATGTTTGGGGAGTTTAAATATAATAACTTTTACTTATTTATATCTAACTTGTCATTTCAAATGTTATTATTCTGCTATTCTTGACATTTCTTGTATCCTAAACAAGTCATAGTGTACACTTGAGCAGATTTGATGCCATTTAAACATTTTAACAACACAGTTGCACACAACAGTGTAACAATGTACAATATTTAATAAACCTTATACATTTCAGTGTAATAAATAATCTCAACTGGAATGACACACACAAATTCTCAGGTTTGCAGAGTCTGACTTGAGTTTACATCTCTGGTTTCTGTTGGTCTGTCATCAGCTTAGCTGCAGAATTTAGAAACATGAGCAATGCCCTCAGAAACTGCAGCTGTGGTTTAGTGTAAATTCTGTTTCTTTGTCTTGCAAAAAAAAAAAACTGCCTTGAGGTTACTGTATGTGAGGGTTAACATATCCCTACTGCATACAAATAGGCTGCATCATTTGTAGTTATTCAGTCATTTTGCATCTGTCTGACATTTTTCCCGGTGAATCAGAATTTAGCTGCTGCTGTTGTTGGTTCAAAAACTGCAGCTGAACTTCAGTATTTAGTTCACACTGGAGATGAAGAGGCTGACTCCTTCACACAGACATAAATACTGCAGGACGCTGAACAAAAAGGAAATCACAGACAACCTGAAAGCAGATTTTCAAGTTTTACTGGAATATACTGTAGGCTACATCAGTGTAGGCCTACTGTACAGCTGTAATATTCAATTTAATAGCACAAAATCACAAAAGTCATCTCAGGGCACCTTTCACAGAGCAGGTCTAGATTGTACTCTTTGAAGGGAAAAAAAAAAAAAAAAAAAAAAGTTGATTTAGGTGTTATTTGAAAAATTAAAAGACTGACAGAGCAAGTGTAAAGAAATGTTATGACATCTGTTTTTAACTGAATTGAGCTCTGATTCTTAAGTGATGTTAAGCCACATTAGGGGCTCCTGGGTCAGAGCCTCTGCACAGTAAGCCTTCCAGGTTTCTTTCACCATGAATGATGGCAGTTTCCCTTTTAAGGTTCAAAAAAAAAAAAAAAAAAAAAAAAAAAAAAAAAAACGCAATCACACATCAGTTCTTTTGTAAGTCTGAAGAATATTGATGACCAAACTTGTTTCATAGTGACTGCTGCATGAGCTGAAGCTTTAGGAACAGCTGATGTCTCATTTCTGTCTAGTGGAAGTTACTTGGTACAAAAAGAGGCCAATTTATACTGGTCAGTAAACTAAGCGACTGAACTGTCAAACTAGTAAACTGAAGTATAGTGCTGACCAAAAAGTTTGATATGTAGACCTGCAAGCAAGTACAACTTCAGACAATTTTTGTGCACCATGTATGAAATAGAGCCACTGGCAGGAAGTGAAGCTATTTAGACCAGTGACCTCAGCATCAATGAGGCCTAGTTTGTATGCACAATACCACTAAAATGTAAAGAGTCAAACAGAATTTTGTTATGTTTCCTCAGAGGTATACTGCTACATTCTACATAACCGCTGACATTAGAAAAATAAATTAAGTCATTTGAAGCATTTTAAGGAAGGCTGTTATGACAGCTACAATTTATTGGCATTTTGTCATGAACAGTTGAGTCACAGTATTGAGTCATCTGGATCAGACCTGCAAAAAGCAGAGACATTAATCAGGCAACTATCAGTTGATGAATAGCAGATATTGAGATTGGGCCAATTGTGTCTTACCAGAAAGATCTTTCAGAAGCCACCTTTGGTTGGTGCTTTAGCAGGACTTCTCTGGTTTGAAGTTTTGCTGTTGGGTCCTGAGACTGGGGGAACAGCAGGCTCTCCTGGGGTGTAGCGGGTTTGAGTATACACCTCTCTTCCGTGCTGGTAGCTTGAACGGGAGCTGAAGGAGTAAACTGGCTCCAGATCAGACACGTCACTGAAGACCGGCTCTGGGTTTTCGTCACCGGCAGCATAGCTGGTAGAGGCGTCCCCCACATAACCAATACCTGAGCTAGCATAGTCATAGCCATAATAGTTGCCACCTGGAGCACCGCTGTCATACCCACTGGACTGAGAAGCTGGATAAGCAGCCCCATAGTTACTGACCTCAGGGCTGTTAAAGTGCTCATCCCTGAAACTAGCATAGCCACTGTAGTAGTTATTACCCCCAGCCATGTTGTGGCTGCCGTAACCGCCAGGGCCTGCACTGGAGAGGCCATCTTGAGGAGCAGGAAGCTTCGAGGATTTGCCAGAGCTTGGGTTGGGTAGACTTGGTAGAGAAGAGCTGCTGCCCAGGTCAGAACTCACCCCTCCTCCACTGAACCAATACCCATTAGATGGCTGCCACCTGAACCCTGCATCAGCAGCACCTGAACCATATTCTGGGGAGAAACAGGATTCTGTTTTAGCAGCAACTAACATTCATCACATGCTGCTGAGATTAGAGTAAAGAGCTTTTCAATGTCTGATTTCAGTGGTTCCTGTCTTACTTTTCCCCACAGGGACACAAGAGATGCTTCCAATCAGCAGGCATGAAATCCACAACACCCTGAGAAACAACAAAGAAAGAAACATTTGATTTTGAACCTTAAGATTTTTGGTAACCCTTTAAGAACTTAGTTAATTACTTACCTCATCCTGATGTAGTTAGGTGGATAAATTCAGGTTAGACTTAAAGCTAATTCGTGACTTCTCCCAAAGAGACTGTACATTCAAAAAGAAAAAAGATTCTGGTTAGTATCAACAATTAGAGACAATATTATAACCCAAACCAAACCCATTTCATACCTGTTAACAAACCAGAAAACCTTCCCAACAGGAGTTCTTCTGTGGTGTCTTCATGAACTATGAGCTGCTTTTAAACCATTCTCAATGCTGTGGGGATTGATTGCTCATTAATAACAGCTGGTGGTAAAGGACACCTGGAGTGTGGGTTAATTAACCTGCTCGTCAAGGAACAAACAATCAACTTTAGTGGACATCCCGAAGGAAAAGTGTCTGGACAATATTGGTCTCTGCTCTGTTCCTCTTCTTCCTCTCCCAATTCTGGAATTTGTTTGCTTTTCTTTTTTAATGAAGAAAAAGGACAAACGTTACCAATACTATATTTTTCTTATTGTCATCAAATTCTGTGAAAAGATCCAAATGAACAATGAACTGATCTACTGATAGGCATTGTGTATTAAAGCCGGATATATCTTATTCATGCGTGCCATAGACCTTCATTGTTGTCCAAAAACTATTAAAAACACATTGTTGAAACTGAATGTTGTACTGGGTGACATGTTCCTTAATTACCATGAACAAACACACTGTAGTTAATTTTATCTCAATTCCACACACACCGTCCTGCGACGCAACCTGTCAGAAAGACAAGGGCCAAACAGGCTTCACACTGGGAAGATCAGGTGTATGTAGTGGTTAGTCAAAAGAGCCCTGACATTCCAGTCTATGAGCTCAAACTGGAGAGAGGAGGCAAGAACAGACTAGTGCATAGAAACCTTTTGCTTCCATGTGACAGCCTGCCAGTGGATAAACCTGAGACAAAAGATCACACCAGAGGAAAAAAAGACCCCCAATATAAAAGAGAATGAATTCGGCAACAGCTAGCAGACCAGGATATGGATAGTGATGGAGAGGATGGAGGTGAACTTGTGTGGAGGTTTCCACACCATCACAAACATGGCAGGAGAGTTACTGTTCCTATTCCTGAGGTGGAGACCTGTGGGCCTGAAGTTGAGGGAATGGAGGAGCCTCAGTCATGATATGGTGAGGCAGCCTTAGCTGACACTGGGGAAGAAGAGGAACCTGAACTCCAGGTAACACAGGATGATCATGAGCCTCTTCAGCAATAGTAGGAACAAGCATCTGATGAAGAGGATCAAGATAAAGACTCTGAATCAGAGCAGGAGTCATCACCTCAGCTGCTGAATGTCTACCCTCAGAGAGAGAGGTGGCAGCCCAGGATGCTGACATATGATGTAATGGGACAACCTACACAGAGACATTGACAGACTGAATGACTACAATGGCAAAAAAAAAACAACAAAAAAAAAAACACCGACTGTGTTACAGTTAAACACAAATAACTTTTACTTTGGTCTTTGAATGCATTTAATTTAGAAGTTGTAAGATGGAAGTTTCTACTGGACAGAGTAGATGTCTTTGGTTATTAAAACCATTTAATTATTCGGGAATGCACCAACTATATGTCAACTGTTGTGAAAATGAAGACTTTTTTTAAGTGGGGGAGTGTGTGGTGCCATGGATGTGGTACAGCTTATTATTGTGTTCCAAACTGATATAACTATGTCTATGACACCATCTTAATGTATTTGTTTGTTTATTTGAATAATGGTTGGTTATTTGAACAAGTATTTCGTGACTACATGGAAGATGACCTGCTTTTCACAGGGAATACCAGTTTTAGCCAGCAGAGGGCAGTAGTCATACAGGGAAGCATTAGAACAGTGCTTGCAGGTGAGAAATCCTACATGTCGCAAAGTATTGACAATAACTTTTTGATAACTTGTAATATTCATAAATGTGGTGTTGAACATGTTTTGTGTGAATAAGAAGTGGAAGACCATGTGATTGTTTGTTTACTAGCATAGCATGCTCAACACAAAGCTCTACTGGCTAGTCTCATATGTTAGCCGTCTGATTGGCTTTGTTTCTTTGAGCTTTTACAGTTTTATTTCAGTTGTGGTTAAGTTACACAGGACATTTTTATTTCTTATTTTACTTATTATTTCATGATGTACATTGGGATAGTGGAACTGATTACAGTGGGAATTATTTCTTGATTTATTGTAATGTATGTAAGCCATGCTTACATAGAAGAAAGCTGCGCTAGTGAATGAAAGCATTAGAACTGTGCTGCGGGCATCTATAACATCATTTTATTAGTTGCTCACAGTTGATTTAAATATGTGGCACCTGAATCCTGTCATCATTAAATGTGTGCAACATATGGAAATGAGATCTGCATCTATGTAAGCAGATAATGGAATGGTATTTCATCAAAATAATGTAAAAAGAGTGGGCATCGTCATGAAATCTAACAATTTAAAATTTACATCTCTTACTTTAGTTTCAGATTTTTTTCAAAGCAAAAAAAGCAGTTTAATTGCAGTTGGACTTTAAGAAACCAGGTTACTCAGAGAAACCAAGTTATGCAGGTTATCGGGGAAAGCTTTTACATGCACTGTACTAACCTGGTTACTGTAAATCTACTTATACATGCAGGAGGTCAATAATCAGATTTCCCCATCTACCCCCCAATCTTATTTTGGAACTGAATTAAACTGAAATCAACTTGTTTAGACTTTTAGTCAGACTGTCTTTGGAATTATTTTAAATACGAGGATGCACTGCTTCATGTTATGATCCTCCAACTACTCTACTGTACTTTCTCTGTCAGCAGACTTTTGTCATGCACATTCATACTTGTAAAAAGCCACTTAGAAACCCAGTTGCCTGTATATATATAGCCAAGAAAGCAATGTTCTCCAGGAGACAGCTACCCAAATTATGTTACCTAGGTTTCTAGTTTACATGACATTATAGAAATCAGCTTACTGCTTAACCAAATCCATCCATCCACCATTTACATTGTGATCCAGGGCACAGTGGCAACAAGCAAAGCAAACCAACCTAGACATCCTCACTAGTCATATCATCTGTCTTCCCTTGGAGGATCAATGGCTTTCCTTGACTAGATGGGATATGTAGTCTCACTAACTTGTTCTGGGTTTAGCCCAAGCGAGTAGCTCCCAGTTTGAAAAGTGAAGCCACTGCAGAAGTGCCTTAAACCTGCATTCTTTCTAATGGCCAGCTGGGGGCAACTCCACTGGTTGCAAAAAGAAGTCTGATTGTATGAAAGTCTATGAGAAAATGATCCTACTTCTCACTTTATTACCTCAGTAAACACATCCTAATGAGTTTATGGTCTCAATAGCTAGTTGCAAGTCTTCTTAGCATGATGTTCATTTTGTAAATTATGGTCCCATTTAGAATAAAATAGACAATAAAGCAAAGTATGCTTTAGGCTATGGCTACCTTGTGATTGACAAGTCACTATGACAATGAAAATGTTGATTATGTAACATAACCATGGCATAACCACAGATTCAGAGTACAGGTATAGCTGCTGCTATTTCACTGACTGTTTTCAGCTCATGAAAGTTAACATTTGTCACCTTTAAAAAAAAAAAAAAAAACTTGCTCAGCTCTTGGTTGTACCAAAACCCTCTAAAAGGAGTTGGATGTTAGTCTTTCCCAGTAAGTACATTTTGTTTTAATGGTTTTAAGCCTGTTTTTCACCAGCAAAAAGATTAGCATAGTTAACCATAGACTAAATGCACCATGCTAACCAGTACCAATCAAGCTAGGGCCACGTCCACCCTCTCATCCAAATATGGTCACTTCTGGTGCCAATAATCAAAGACAGCAATGATCAAATTGCCAAACGCAAGGCTTCAAAATAGTCCACAAACAATGGGTGAAAGTGACTTCACGCTATGGCTTGGCCCCATTATTGTACTTGTGAAAACATTAAAATCCAGTATTTCAGACTGACAATGTCCAGCCAAGAAGGGCAAGTCTTTGTGACAAACTGCGGTGGTAAAGAATGTTTGTCTTAGGCTTGTGAATGGCACTCTGACCAGAGCACAGCTTAGCTACAGTAGTCAGTCCCAGTGATGCTGTGGTTGCATGTGTGACCTGTACTGTATACCATGTTTAGTTGAGGCAACTTGGCATTTGAAATGAACACCCCTAAAACAGACTAAGACATGGGAGGATAACCCAAAGGCAAGTTTTGTGAAGTAAGCTAGTTGCTGGTTGAGTTTGAGACAGTTCCTGCTGGCAACTTGAACCTTTCCAATATCAGAAGTTGTCTGTTTAAACCTAATGCAAGAGGCCTTCAAAGACTTGTTATGAAGTTTAGTTTATTGGCATTAGATGTACAATTCAGGAGCAGCATGGAGACCTGCAAGGCAAGAAAACTTAGTAAATAAGCCAATAGTGGATTGCAAATGCTTAGTATATACACACACAAGTTGTACCTTACCACAAAAGGCTTTCAGAAGCCACCTTTGGTTGGTGCTTTAGCAGGACTTCTCTGGTTTGAAGTTTTGCTGTTGGGTCCTGAGACTGGGGGAACAGCAGGCTCTCCTGGGGTGTAGCGGGTTTGAGTATACACTGCTCTTCCATGCTGGTAGCTTGAGCGGGAGCTGAAGGAGTAAACTGGCTCCAGATCAGACACGTCACTGAAGACCGGCTCTGGGTTTTCGTCACCGGCAGCATAGCTGGTAGAGGCGTCCCCCACATAACCAATACCTGAGCTAGCATAGTCATAATAGTTGCCACCTGGTGCACCGCTGTCATACCCACTGGACTGAGAAGCTGGATAAGCAGCCCCATAGTTACTGACCTCAGGGCTGTTAAAGTGCTCATCCCTGAAACTAGCATAGCCACTGTAGTAGTTATTACCCCCAGCCATGTTGTGGCTGCCGTAACCGCCAGGGCCTGCACTGGAGAGGCCATCTTGAGGAGCAGGAAGCTCAGAGGATTTGCCAGAGCTTGGGTTGGGTAGACTTGGTAGAGAAGAGCTGCTGCCCAGGTCAGAACTCACCCCTCCTCCACTGAACCAATACCCATTAGATGGCTGCCACCTGAACCCTGCATCAGCAGCACCTGAACCATATTCTGGGGAGAAACAGGATTCTGTTTTAGCAGCAACTAACATTCATCACATGCTGCTGAGATTAGAGTAAAGAGCTTTTCAATGTCTGATTTCAGTGGTTCCTGTCTTACTTTTCCTCACAGGGACACAAGAGATGCTTCCAATCAGCAGGCATGAAATCCACAACACCCTGAGAAACAACAAAGAAAGAAACATTTGATTTTGAACCTTAAGATTTTTGGTAACCCTTTAAGAACTTAGTTAATTACTTACCTCATCCTGATGTAGTTAGGTGGATAAATTCAGGTTAGACTTAAAGCTAATTTGTGACTTCTCCCAAAGAGACTGTACATTCAAAAAGAAAAAAAGATTCTGTTAGTATCAACAATAAGGGGCAATATTATAACCCAAACCAAACTCATTTCATACCTGCTAACAAACCAGAAAACCTTCCCAACAGGAGTTCTTCTGTGGTGTCTTCATGAACTATGAGCTGCTTTTAAACCATTCTCAATGCTGTGGGGATTGATTGCTCATTACTAACAGCTGGTGGTAAAGGACACCTGGAGCGTGGGTTAATCTGTGTCAGCTGCTCATCAGGTAGACGCTCTACATATAGTAGATTAGACTACTTCTTTATTTTTAATAAAGATAAAACAACTATTAAGAAATGCACTATTGGAACAATGACTATATCAGATCACGTCATGGTCATTCTAACAGTGAAGTTGAGCTCAAAGACAGGAAAATACTTATGGAGGATGAATAATTCCCTCTCACAAGATGCTGGTTTAAAAGAGATGATTAAAAAAATGCTAAATGAATATCTGAAATTAAATGATGCAGAAGAAATTAACAATATAATTTTGCGGGAAGGGGCGAAAGCTGTCTTAAGGGGAGAAATAATAAGATATTCATCAGTAAAGAAAAGACAACGGGAACAAATTAAGACTGAACTTGAACTTCAAATAAAAGTATTGGAAGACAAATAGAAAAAATCACATGACTTGAAATTAAACAAATAACTAAAGAAGAAATGTGCTGAAGTAGATAGAATGTTAACAGAAGAAGTGGAGAAATTACTAATACTTACAAAACAAAAACATTATGATGGAGGTCCAAAATCCATGAAAATTTTAGCCTACAGGCTTAAGAAGCAAACAAGTAAATCTCATGTTACTAAGTTAAAGGATGACACATCAAAAATTCTAACAAGTAAAAGCAATATTGCATAAGCTTTTGCAAAATACTATGAGGAACTATATAGGGATGAAGCCAACAACAGAAAAGAATGGAATTATACCTTAAGAACCTTAAGTTAAAACAAGTTTCATTATCGCAAAATGTGAATCAGAAGACGAAATATCACAACAAATTAGGAAATTAAAAAAAAAGAAGGCCCCAGGAGATGATGGGTACACTAATGAATTTTATAGGCAGTTATTTTATAAAGATGGAAAGGATACAACAGATATATCTTCTTATAGACATTTACATTTACATTTACATTTTTCATTTAGCAGATGCTTTTATCCAAAGCGACGTACATCTGAGACTGATACAACACAAGCAGGGATCTAGTCAGGAGACAACAACACGAGTAAGTGCCATAAAGCTTAAGTTTGGGACCGATAGGACATAGATGCCAACAGGCAGTGCACCAAGGCAATGCATAGAGTGCATAGATTGCATAGAAGCAAGTTTGTTGTTTTTTTGTCTTTTTGTTTTTTCTCTACCTACAGTCTATCAAGTGCAGAGATGTCCATGAAAGAGCTAGGTCTTTAGTCTTTTCTTAAAGAACAGGAACATTTGAAACAATGGCATAAATGGATTAAATATGTGGGACGCAATTAAAAAATATTGATGGTTTCAGCCCTAAAGAGTTAGAAGAGTTAATGTCCCCCCCCCCCCCCCCCCCTCCTTTTTTTTCTCTTCTCTTTTCTTTGTGTATGTATGTATTATTGACTTATTTAGTTTATTTAATTCCCCCTCTTTTTTTCTTTATTATTAATATTTCACATTAAAAACATATAAATGTTGTAGGAATGATGTAGGTATGAACAATATCATATGTATAACTCTTGTACTCCTGCAATAAAGTATTAAAAAGAAACAAAAAAAACCCTGCTCGTCAAGGAACCTGCTGCCAGAAATACTCACTGAAGCTGTGGTTCCCAACCTTTTCTGTCAGACATTCCCCCACAGCACCTTTCAGATGAACTCACCTCTTCGGATATTATTACAATTATTTTCATACAATTCAACTGACATTGATTAGGTAAAATTTGCTGCTACCACTTGGTGTGGCAGAAGCTGGACATTTCAATCATTTATTCATTACTTTGAGTTTACTATCTTAACTGGTTAACCATTATTTTGCTTACTATTTCAACCTTCTATCCATTACTATTAGCCGACTATTTAAACAGTTTATTCATTATTTTAAGCTTTAATTTTCATTTTGCTTGCTAACTCATTTTTACGCACTTTCAATTGCAAACCTGCTGTTTAGATGCTTATCATTTATTTTATTTTTTATAATTTCTATTTTTTTCTAATTAGTTGAGTTCCTCCACAATCTTTCTACCTACCCCTGGCAACTGCAGAAGTACCCCTGGTTTTTGTGACCATTTTAAAAGATACACCTACTCAGTAAGAACCAAAGTCATGCAGTCTTAAGAGGCAGATTACCTTTTACAACATAATATTATAATAAATATAGAATACCATGAAACCTATGCAATATAAATGTCAAAGATCCCACATTAGCCTCAAACTCACCCAGATTTATTCCAGATATATAATGAACAGCTGTTTATTCTGTGGTTAGAGAGATGACGGGACAAATACAATGTGGTAGGCTATTATTTAGATAATGTACACTGACTGACTGCTGAAAGCAAAAACTGTGAAAGAACATTGATAAGCCTGAAAGTTTAGTCTGACACAGAATGGTTGAAATGGTTGTGTTTAGGTATAAAATGATTGACAGACCTCTGTCAGCCACATGCTTCTAGTCTCTGTCGTATTTGTCCATCGAAATACTCAGATGATGACCTTAAATTATGGTCTCTTATATGACTTAATGCGTAGTTTTCCAGTTTGATATTTATCACATATGTGAGCAGTCAGAGGTAACCCTCTCTGCTGATATGGTTCATTAGTTTGTCAAAATTTAAAATGCAAGAGATGAAATGTGTACTGCCATTCCTTGTTAAATGCTCATGAAAGTAACATCACTTTTCTACAGTCTTTAAACTGTTGGATTAGTCACAATGGGGCATGTACAAGTTGATGATTATCAATAATGACAGATATATATTCAATAGTGTTCTTAAAAATCCCTGTTGACTGAAAGGGTCAATACTTATCCTGAACTCAACTACAGCAATCTGTTTCTGTATGTGTGTAATGATAAACAAAGTATTTTTTATTGAAATAACAAAATTTTATTGTAACTTCAACTCAATCTCAGGGCTGAAACTCTCCAACACAGAATTGTCTCATGGATCAGCAGTGGTGAAAACATAACATCCATACAGGCCCTGCATAAAACATGTCGTTCTGAGGCTGTATTCTTCACTCAGTCAGAGTGTGGCCAACCACATTGTGTAATGATTCTCCAACTACTCTGCTGTGGTTTCTGTCTGCAGACATTTGTCATGCATATATGTAATTATAAAAAGTCACTTAGAAACCCTGTTAACTGTATATATATGGCTAAAAAAGCAATGTTCTCTGGGAGACATCAGTTAACTGCTAAACCAAATCCATCCATCCACCATCTACATTGTTATCCAGGGCACAGTGGCAACAAGCAAAGCAAACTAACCTAGACGTCCTCACTAGCCATATTATCTGTCTTCCCTTGGAGGATCAATGGCTTTCCTGGACTAGATGGGATATGTAGTCTCTCTAACTTGTTCTGGATTTAGCCAAAGCAGGTAGCTCCCTGTTTGTCGGAATAAATATATATACACAATTTTATTTGCAAGAGACCAAACATAAATATGTTACCATTTGATGTACTGTACCAGAGTTGGCTTACTGCTAATTTTCATCTGCAGTCCCTTCAGCCAGTCAGTTAAAATATACAACTGCACAATAACAAAACAGTATGAAGCAAAAAACACGACACATAATACAAACTTACACGCAGTGGCACATCACGAACACTCACAATGTCAACTAGAAATGACAAATATACGCTTGACAAATTAAAAGCAAGATTTGTGTTCATGAGAAAATGTAAGAGTCAGTGGTTACAGAGTTGAATAGCTTTTAGCAGCCTTTTTATTTGGTTTTAAAACTACAGTTCTTCATATCAGGTAGGACATTCCACTGAGTGGTGGCTTTCACACAGAATGCTGGTGGAAGAATGGTTTGTCAGTATCAGATCTAGTTTAGAGAATTTTGTAATCTTTGAGCCTTTTACGAAGTGGAATTTCTAACTTATCCCTCCCAATTTACAATTAAGACTCAATTTGTGTTTGCACCCTCTCAGGATTTCTGCAAGATAATAGAATGTCATTTGCTAAAGGGGACCTTTATACACGTTCAATTGATTTCACAGCATTTTCCACCCTACGCCAACCAATCTTATGACCTTGGGTTGTTGTGATGCAAGTGTGTGCAAGCTGCAGTAGGAATGTGAATGTATGCCTTTACCAGAGCACAGCATAGTCAATGTCATAAAAGGCTAACAGCTTAGCTACAGTAGTCAGTCCCAGTGATGCTGTGGTTGCATGCGTGACCTGTACTGTATACCATGTTTAGTTGAGGCAACTTGGCATTTGAAATGAACACCCCTAAAACAGACTAAGACATGGGAGGATAACCCAAAGGCAAGTTTTCTGAAGTAGGCTAGTTGCGTTTGAGACAGTTCCTGCTGGCAACTTGAACCTTTCCAATATCAGAAGTTGTCTGTTTAAACCTAATGCAAGAGGCCTTCAGAGACTTGTTATGAAATTTAGTTTATTGGCATTAGATGTACAATTCAGGAGCAGCATGGAGACCTGCAAGGCAAGAAAACTTAGTAAATAAGCCAATAGTGGATTGCAAATGCTTAGTATACACACACACACACACACACACAAGTTGTACCTTACCACAAAAGGCTTTCAGAAGCCACCTTTGGTTGGTGCTTTAGCAGGACTTCTCTGGTTTGAAGTTTTGCTGTTGGGTCCTGAGACTGGGGGAACAGCAGGCTCTCCTGGGGTGTAGCGGGTTTGAGTATACACTGCTCTTCCATGCTGGTAGCTTGAGCGGGAGCTGAAGGAGTAAACTGGCTCCAGATCAGACACGTCACTGAAGACCGGCTCTGGGTTTTCGTCACCGGCAGCATAGCTGGTAGAGGCGTCCCCCACATAACCAATACCTGAGCTAGCATAGTCATAATAGTTGCCACCTGGAGCACCGCTGTCATACCCACTGGACTGAGAAGCTGGATAAGCAGCCCCATAGTTACTGACCTCAGGGCTGTTAAAGTGCTCATCCCTGAAACTAGCATAGCCACTGTAGTAGTTATTACCCCCAGCCATGTTGTGGCTGCCGTAACCGCCAGGGCCTGCACTGGAGAGGCCATCTTGAGGAGCAGGAAGCTTCGAGGATTTGCCAGAGCTTGGGTTGGGTAGACTTGGTAGAGAAGAGCTGCTGCCCAGGTCAGAACTCACCCCTCCTCGCCAATGCCCAGAGTAATGAGAGAAAGGAATGAGGCCTGAGGGTGCCGGAGCAGCATTGTCTGATCTGTAGGCTGGAAGAGTCAATGTTAATGTAGTAGTTTGATTTCATATAATTGCAATAGAACATTTTGAGCAGGTCATTTCTTACCTTTTCGTACAGGAGTACAGGTCATGCTTCCAATCAGCAGACACAAAATCCATAACATCCTGCGAACACATTTTCACTTAAGCCAAATGTTTGATTATTCTAATTTTTAAGTAGACATGTCAATTACTTACATCATTTTGGTTCAGTGGATGTCTTCAGGATAGTCTGCTCTATAACTTCTCAAGAGACTGCAGAAGCAATGCACAAAGACCAGTCCACTGAACAATTAAGTACTGTAAACATGAAGATGAGATTGCAGCCCAAACAGAAACACTTCATACCTGCTACTGGAACAGCAGGTGTCTTCCACAGGAGCCTCTCTGCAATGTCTTCATGAGGCTCAAGAGCTTCTTTTAAAGGGTTCTCAAAGCCATGTTAATTGATTGGTAAGTAGCAACAGCTGATTGCAAGAGAACCTGAGGTGCGTTCAAAGTGAAAAAAGTGAATGGGTTTTTTTTGTTTTTGTTTTTTTTTCTGGTTGAGCAATGTTTCCCCCTAGTGGGGTGATTTTTTTTTCCAGCAGTCACTGAGATAGGTCTGTTCCCATTTGATAGATGTGCTGTGGATGTTATTAATGTTATCAAAATCATTGACCATGTTTGTGGAGGAAAGAACAGCAGCCAAAGATGGGTATTGTGACTTCTTTCTCTAACAAGAAGTGTAAGGTTTTTATAAACTAAGTCAACTATTGCAATAGGTAGAATAATTCCAAAGGCTGGGTTTGGGTTGGCAATTCCTTGCAATCATAATGATGATTTAAAATACTGGATTTGATCTGTTTTGACGAGAGCAGCTGAGGAATGTAAAGGCCAAAGGGCTCATCTCAAGGAGCAGGATTAGTTAGTGAGCATGTAATACAATTTGAAGTTGTTAAACTGCATTGAGTAATTAGATTTCTTAATTTTGGAGACTGGGATCCTCTATCGTAGATTTTTTTTTAACATAACCTACATTAGATTGTTTTTTGTAAACCATGCATCCTCAACCTACAGATAAAAACTGCATCATTGAGTGTAGACAAAAACCAAGCCTGTGATGCATATTTTGTCAAATTTTCCTTGGTGGTTCAAGAATTCAACTTAATTAAATCTAACTAATTAAATCATCCAGCAGCTTTAAGGTCATCTTAAATATGAATCTAAATCAGCATTCTACTTTGGATAAATATGCACCATGTGAAAACGGAAATGATGGCATACATAGATATGTGATCATTTCATAAGATAAGAGTCTTGCTCGAGTCTTCTGTTAGAGGCAGTACGCCACTGCTCCCAAACAGGAACGTGACACAGCTCTTCATCGCAGCTCTCTGCAAGTGCCAATCAACCAATCAAAGCTTGTCCGTTTTGTAATTCATGTTGACGTATTACCGTCTGCCCAATCAGCGAAAAGATACAGGGACAGTAACGTGTAACCACTGAGTATTGTCCACGCCCCCTCCAGTGTTGGTTGTCGTTTGACAGCCACCAAAGTTTCCTGAGAGTCTCCTGAACTGTGACTATCCTAGCCTTTGAATCTTTATTTTAGGCTTCATTTCGACCGATCCCTCTGGATTTACCCTAATGATGGAATAAGAAGTAATCATGGTGGTGAATTCAGTGCACTGGTTTCGCAAAGGTCTGCGTTTGCATGATAATCCGGCGTTGCAGGAGGCCCTGAATGGAGCGGACACAGTGCGCTGTGTTTATATCCTGGACCCGTGGTTCGCTGGCGCAGCTAACGTGGGAATCAACCGATGGAGGTTTGTTGTTAAGCTCTATTTTTAACAAGTTCCTTCAGCGTCTGTTGAACATAACGTATTATGTGAAGACAATTTATGAGGTCGCCATTTGTATGATTCATTGCCTGGTAATTGTGCAGCGTTTGGAGTTTAGGCTTGGGCCTCCACTCCACGTCAGTTAGCTAATGCTAGCTGAGAGTGGAGAAACTGCTATGCAGAGCTACATAGAAGAAACGAACAATTTAATGTGGTCCTTGTTTATTGACAAGATATCCACACCTTGAAGAAGACGATATCTGTATCGAGTCAGTGCTGTCCACTTTAATGTTCGGCGTACAACCGAAGTGCTCAGTAACTTAAATGTTGTAAAGCAGGTCCACAGTGTTTATTGACGTAGAAAGGAGGTCATGGGAATAACAAGCAAAGAAGTGCTCCAGAGAGGTTTTAATGTGTGTATGAAACACTCTACTTTGCATAATAATTTGTGTCTGATATGTTTTTTCCACAAAAAAGTTAAATTATATTATTAAAATCTTTAATATTACATCTTCTTCTCCCTCATTAAAGGGGCCATATTAAGAAAAACTCACTTTTTTAGTGCTCGTGCGTATATATTTTGGTCTCTGATGTGCCTACGCACCAGCTGTGAAATAAGACACCCCAGTCAGTTTCGTGTGGGCTGGCTTGCTCTGTACTCTTGTGATTCAACAAGCCATTCAGATTTGATGCCCCCTCTTACATCACTTGGGGCTTCATTGAAATTGTACCGTATCCCATCCATACCTCTAACTGAGTCTCCGCCCACTAAATTTCTTGAGGTTTGTCATGTTTTTCTTGCAAGCACTGTCTTGGACTGGGCTAAACTAAGCTAAGCTAACAGGGAAAAATTCACATGTATCGTAGGGCTGGACTGGGTAACAGAGCCGCTGCTTCCTGACAGACGGCTGCTGAGCGCCAGCCAGCTCTGGAGGAAAGAGCTAGGGAGCAGAGCCGGAGAGTCCTGTGTAGAGGACAGTCTGTTTCTTTTCTTTAATTCCACTAAATGAAATGTTTTAATTCTTCCCAAGGGAGTAAGTCATTGTTTTTCCAGAGGTGATCTGACCCCTTTTCAGAAGTTACAAGCTCTTAAACCACTAGACTAGACTAGACCAGTGATCTAGACCAGTGATTCTCAACTGGTGGGTAGCGACCCAAAAGTGGGTCCCGGACCCGTTCTGGGTGGGTCACGGACAGCTGGTCAAAAATAAATAAATAATATTTAATGCACATCTGATGTTGGACTTGTCTTTTATTTTGGAAAAAAAAATATTTTGACAGGCATGCGTCAGAGACGTGCAGCAGTCTCACGCCGTAGCTATGGTAACCATTATTTGATTGACATTCACCTTAAGTGTGTGTTGATGTTTGGAGGCAAGATGGCGAAGCTCAAATATGACCCGGATTATTTAAAGTGTGGATTTTCATACATTGAGGATAAAAAGGGACAGAAACCCCAGTGTGTGATATGTAGTGAAGTGCTTGCAACTGAGAGTATGAAACCATCTATCAATCTAACTATCTCTGAAATGCACTTTGGACATGTAAATATATGTATTTATGTTAAAAAAAGATGACACGTGTGTTTTAGAAGGATATTTTTGAAAAATAAACTTGCTTGGTTCGAATTTTATAAAAGTGGGTCACGACTTAATGACCATGGGAAAATGTGGGTCCCAGGGTGAGACCAGTTGAGAACCCCTGATCTAGACCCCTTTTCACCTCTCCTCCCAAGTGGGGCTACGACAGCATGATGCTGACCACACCAACACTCTCTCACAATTCTTTAAAAGACGGATGGCTGACAGGAAAATACAATTCACAGGAAGATGTGAAAGACAATAAAATAACAATTTGGTTATTTTAACAAGTCAAGAAGAAGATACATTAATTGAATCTCTCCTCCTCCCTTCTCTCTCTCACATACACACAAACACACATGCACACAGATGCAGCACATGACCAAGGACCTTTGCTGATCCAAAGATCAGAGGGCACAGAGGACTGAATGATGACATTGAGTAGATTTGTCTATCCTGTCTGAAATAATCAACATTGCATGTTAGAAATATCATGTGTTACTGCTTGCTTGTCGTCTTGTGGACAGACCTGACAAAGCATGAATTCATGAAGTAAATCTAAGTTTATTTTGGGTTCATTCAGGCTGAGCTTCAGTAACATCACTGTGCTGGTTGGGTTGTCTGCCGGTGCTCGCTGCCTGTTATTTAATTAATAAACACAAATGACCCCATAGTCAAACTCATGCGAGTAATGCGAGGCGTTTGGTGTGTATGTTTTCTCCAGCAGCCGTGTTTCTTCGGGGTTCACGCTCAACAGTTGCCATGGTAGCCTGCACACCCCGTGGAAGAGGGGGATGAGGTGGGCGGGACCGGCACTGTTTAGACAGGATGAGAAGGCTGCTGTGGTCCTTGATCCTTGTGGTATTTAGACCAAAGCATGTCAGATACATTTTATTAAGAAGGAAACTGTGTTAACTTGTGGAAAAGGGGTATAATATGCCCCCTTTTTGAATATTCCAGAATCTATTTCATTTCGGAGGTTTAACTGCTGGACACAAGATGTCTCCTACTTCACTGGAAAGTCCATTCTCAGTGTTTGTGCACTGGAGGCTTCAAGTTTCCACATCACACTTGTAGAAGTTGGATATTGGACCAGGATCGACTTCAAACTAGTTGTGATGTCACAAATCCTGCTCATAGGCCCACCGCTTAAAATCAGACTTTCAATCAACACAGAGAAACTTTCCATTTTCAGCAGATAATGTGAAAAAAGCCTTCTAGTGTCAAACTCTGCACATACATCATTCTGTACTGTGAAGCTCAAACATCAAACTGTAGGAACAAGAAGAAAAAATGGTTCCTGATTAGTGGGTCATAAGCAGCCTGAGCAGGGGGCTAGGATTCAGAAAAAAATATGTTTTGCAGTGTTTATCTTTGCCACTGTGCAACAAAATGAAGCTACATAGTGAACAGACAGTGAATGCTTTTTTTTTTCTGTTAAAAATGTAATCAGGATTCCCATCTGTGTCAACCTTGTTCTCAGTAAGCCTAGTTTAACAGTTAAATGAGAGAAGCAACCAGCAAGAGGATTAGGAACATGCTCAGCTAATTAAGTTCAATACAGTTTTGTAATTTACAACCCACTCTGTGTAAATTATATTTCTAAACAAGCAAGTAAATGACATATTCTAAAACTTCAGCTGATGTCAATATGTTAACTAACCTGATGTTTGAAGTAAGTATTTAGATAAAGGATAAACAGTCTCTCTTATTCTCGGTGGGCAAAAAACAAAAAAACCAGGAGAATTACAGGAGAACCTTCTTGTGTTTATTGAACTAAGTGAACACAGTTTTTGTCTGAGCCGCTGATCCTTGTCCAGTGTAGCTACAACTTCCTGTGGAACCATGACGCTCCTGAACAGGAGCTCTACTGTTCACCATACAGATGCTGTTAGCTGTATGAGCAGGGATAACCTGAGTTAGTCAACTTTCAACAACTGACAGTCAATGGTCAAAAATGTCGATCACTGTTTCTCAAAGCCCAAGGTGACGTCATCAAATGTCTTGTTCTGTCCTGACCAACAGTCCACAACCCAAAGATATTGAATTTACTGTCATAGACGATGAAAGAAACCAGAAAACATTCACATTTGAGAAACTCAGAGAATTTGGATATTCTTTTCTTAAAAATGGACTCCACACCATGAATCAATTCGTGTTTCATTTCGTGACTTGACAGGTGAAAAGAGGTCAGTGTGATCCGGTACTGTGGATCACCAAAACATTTAGTCAGGCATTATTTTTTTATTGATTAATCTGACTGTGGTTTTTTAAATGAATTGTTTGGTCTATACCCGTAACAATTTGCTTCAAATATGTTGTTTTGTACGACCGAAAGTCTAAAACCTCAAAATATTCAGTTAACTATCATGTAAAACAGGGAAAAGCAACAAAGTGTCAGATTTGAGAACAATATGAGGCACCATCAGTTTCTTTTCTGTGTGTTATATTCTAGTTGTGGTTGTTAATGTCAGTGTGTTTTGTGTTGAGGGAACGAGGGAGTATTTGAACTGTTTTTACAGATGTTTGACTGGAAACAGGAAAAACAACACAAAAGTTCAGAGATGTTTTAAAAATTACAACTGGTTCTGTCGATTTCATTGTCGGTTAAAACAACATGTTGTAGTACTTTACCTTCATTTTGCCACAATCTGATTATTCTGACTAAATTTCTCTTCTGTCTAAAAGTGAAAAACTGTCTGTAGTGGTTGGCTGGAATGCATCCGGGGAAAAAAACATCAAGGCTGAAAAATATTGAGATTTTCATTGATTGATATTGGTTTATTTAACATCTGCTTTTCTGGCACAGCGTGTAGTAGTGTGGAAAAAAGAGTCGTAGGAGGACGCAGTAACACATCAGGGACTTCTACCTGGAACCTCCACTTGAAGGAATTTCTGACCATTCTTAAAGCATAGAGACGCTTCATGCATGTAATATTATGCCTCATTACCATCATGAGTGCTTTTATTTCTCCTCTAATCTCAACCACATGATCACTATCTCCGTCAACAATTCCTGGTAGAAAGCTCTGTTTTCTCATGTGTCTGCACAGAGTAACAGTTTGTTAATGCAAACAAACATCTCCATGCTGCTTCACTGCCAAACTTTTACCAGCCTATCATAGTGAAGCAGCTACAGCTACAAATTAGTTTGATTATTGAGGAAGCTGTCAGTCTAATTATTTAGTCTACAACTTCAACCTCATTAGGGTAATTGTTGAAAAATCACAGGTTCTCAGAGGTTCTTCACATATTTTGCTAGTCACTGATGTTGGGAACTGCTGTGTCTTCGGTGTGTAAAAGTAAATCTTTCATTTAGATGCTTTTTGTCAGATTTCAGACATCAGTTTTAAATGTTGCAGGGAGGAATGAATAAAGAAACAGCCAGGGCAAGCTGATTAGAAGTACACAAGGTACTACAGTGTGGGTGAACCATCAAACTTCAACACTTCACCAAGACATGCAAACCTTCTACTGTGCTGGTCCTGCTGTATTCACTCTGCTCATGCTTAGTAATGGCATAGTGGTCAGTACTTCATCCCCAAAGCAACTGAATTCTGTTCCTCTCTTCCTAATAACATCTTGCTTTATGTGTGTGCAGGTTTCTGCTGGAGGCTCTGGAGGACTTGGACAGCAGTTTGAAGAAGCTCAACTCCAGATTGTTTGTAGTCAGAGGACAGCCCACTGATGTTTTCCCAAGACTTTTTAAGGTCTGTACTCTAGCCTGCTACCCGTCTTCACTGACTTTTTGGAAACAAAGCCTTCAGTCTGTTTTTCAAACATTATTTCTGCTGACTATTGAGAATAGCAGCTGTGTGTGAAATAGACTCCTTCCTGGTGCTAGCAGGGGTTTGAATGCTTTTATTTCAGGTGTTAAGCAAGTCTGGAATGTCAACTATATCTAGAGAATCGGTTGGCGTTGGTTATTATTTTCATGTTATCTTAAAATTCCCCACATGAGCTTCACACGCTCTCCCTGGTGCAGGCCACAGAAATCAAAACTGACATTCAGTCTACACATTAAAAGCCAAAACTGACCAAAGTCTGGTGTTTGAGCAATTATTAAAGGCTAGACTAGGTTGGATACAAAGAGCCTAATTACTCTTTAAAATCTCTGTAGACATCTTTTAATGATTTTATAACATCCCTGGTATGCAAATACATGATTGTACTTTTTCCTGTATTGTGTGCCAGAGTCAGGCAGAAGGTCAGTGTATTGTTGAGGCATTGCCAGACTCCAGCTCAGTCAGCAGATCAGGCTCAACTGTTATTATACTCTTTATTGTAAGTGCCAGTAAGCAAGCGCCAAACTACAGTTTTAATTCTACTGCTGGAATGTTCATTTTAATCATTACTGCCGCTATGATTTCTGGGCTCTCTGTCAATATTGTTGCTGTAACACAAATAATCTGAACTACTGTAGCTCACATCTACAGAAACCAATGTTGCTGTGTAGAAATGGAAAGAAAACAGCAGCATAAAAAGTTGCAGAAAGCTAAAATAAGCTGAGAGCAGAGAAATAAAGCAGAATACTAAAGACAATTAATAAAGAATCATTTAGAATTTACAATAGCCTCGAATTTGACCAGAGATTCCTCAATTTAATGTCTCTCTGCAGACTCTTGTAGTGGCTGGAGCATGTGAGACAGACAGCAGATATGTGTCTTGTGATCTGAGATAATGATTTAGACTCATGTGGAGTTTACAGATATTAGATGGAAGATGTGATGTCCGAATGTTCTGAACACACCCTGTTATGTGTTGTGTTTTGTTACACAAGGACTGTTTCAGCAGAGTGAGAACGCCTGCAGCCGAGTTGTAAACGCTAACACGTTTGTGGTGATTTTTTTGTCTCAGAGCACACGCTTATCTAACGAGCTGTCATGTCACTGCACGGCAGGTGACATCAGATAAATACACACTTTGCAGACCCGCCGCAGTTTGCACGTTCACACCACCCTGAACTATGTTAGAGCAGCTGCAGACGGTGTTAACATTTATGAGGAGGTTCCCGGTGGGGATTTAGTTCCAGGCAGGGAGGAGCAGTTCTGCTGCTCACCGTCTCCAATACAACAGCCCTTACATAACACGCTGCTGCTTCTCCATTATGTGCTCTGGAGACCCGAGAGTCTGCAGGTTTTCCACTCCAACCACACAACAGGAGCAACCGCAAGTCACTCCACCAATGAACAGCAGAGACTGAAATGTGCTACTGTGAGGTTTGGTTTGAATGAAGTCACTTCTCACAAGCTTGTTTAAAAAAAGAAAGTCAGCTTGCAACATCCAGTTGATCTTGTGTTTACCGTCTGGTTTAGTTTAGTTTGCAGCTCTTTGTGGCCCTTTCATGCCAAATAAATGAGTTTAGAAGATGATGAAGATAATGTAATAACTGCCCTCCTTTCCTTCATTACCAGCTCTTTGAAGCCTAGTTAGCAACTCGCATTAGAGGAGGAAAAAATGCTCTAATTTCTGGGCTAAGAGAGATTTCTGTGAGACCTTTTTCCCTGAATCCAATATAAAGAGTTAGACAGAGGAAGAAAAAACCAAGACATATTTACGTTAGACATTAGGGCTGCCCCTGAAATGTTGATGATTCAAAGCCAAGTTGAATCTGTTTTTTTTTTGTCAGTCAAATCATTGCACTTGTTTTTTTAGCTGCATCATTGTACACAGAGCAGAATAACTTTTACAAACTGTGTCTTATCTCCAAATTACCAAACAATAAAACTCACTGTAATGGAAATAAAGGGCAGCACAACGCAGAGCAGAACAACCCTTTTCTGTTCTCTGTTTTGACGCCCTCAGCTCCAGTGCTGAATGTCAACAAAGTCAACAAAACTACTTTTCAATCAGACGCTGGTACAACCTCCTCCACTGAGCCTTTGACTGGCAGAGCCTTGGATTGCTTTTTTTTTTTTTTTTTTTTTTTTTAGTGAACTAATACCAGGACACACACTTTTTATTTCTCTGTGTGAAAATCGGGATCATTTCCCATCACAAATGATGAACAACAGCCTTAAAACACAAGTCTTACAGGTAAAATATGTAGGCTGTTACAGGAGGTGCTGTGTCACTAAATATATGACAGAAATATCACCAAACCAATTTTCTGATCAAGTCCTGTCCGTCAGGGTGCTTCCACATGTAACTGTTCTCTGGTGTGAAAGCTGTCAATCATCTCTGTATCAACTACTCAGGTAATTGACTAATCATCACAGCTCTAGATACAACACAATTGTGATGATTACATGAACAAGACTGGAACTAAAAAGCAACAATTGCTCACTTCTGTCCTTGGTTCAGACCAAATGAACCAAACTACATGACCTCAAAGTGACCTTTCTGTCCACTACTTCTGCGTCCAAAAACTGCAGCTTGATTGGACATATGGAACGAACCGTGACCTGATTCTGTTACTTTGTAAAACACTGAAGGTTGATTACTGAGCACCGTGTTGAATTCAAACACTTGAATGATCCATGATGAAGATTTTATATGCCCGGCGCAATCTGCACTCGCCTTGTTTACTCACTAACGCAGTCTTTCTGTCCCTCTGCAGGAGTGGAAAGTGACCAGGCTGTCGTTTGAATATGACCCAGAGCCTTATGGGAAGGAGAGGGATGGAGCCATTATCAAGATGGCCCAAGAGTTTGGAGTGGAGACTGTTGTCAGAAACTCACACACTCTCTACAACCTGGATAGGTTTGTAGCACGTGCACACACACACACACACACACACACACACTGTCTGTGCTTCAGGTTGACCTTTCTGTTACAGTATGTTTAATGCAGAGCTCTGTTGGTCAGAGTTGAACTATGTTGTGTTGACAAATTGTGTAGTTAGGTGCAGCATTTTGCTAAATTCAACATGTAGCAATTTACATGCGCCTTAATGTAAAATGTTGAGGCTAATGAAGTTTTAAATATTCCATATTTTCATGTTTTACATGATGCTGCAGCTTGTAAATTATCAACACAGTATTGATGGACTAAATGCAGCGGTCTTTGATGGCAAACACACTCCCATCATCAGCAGTGTAGTTTGGGTTGTCATGTCAAGATGAACAGACACCCAGAGGATGCTGGCCAGAATCTCAACTACCAGTATTAAAATCCATCCTGGTGCATCTCATGCATCAGAGCCCTCCGGTGGTCATCTAATGCTACTGCAGGTCACACCCCTGTCCATGTGCTGAGACCAGGTGGCAGAAGGGGTGAGAGTGGAGACGGGAGCAACGGACTTTCCCCATATACAAGCCTGCCTGTGCCTGGCCGTCTGCATGGAGAGCATTCAGCTCAGCACAGTATTACAGCACCGCATTACATAATCTATTAGAGTATGACTGGTCCGTGTGTTTTAAGAATACTGTATGTGTGCATGAGGCAGGGGGAGCTTAGCTTTGTGTGTGTACACTCGGCTGTTGGGTTTATATCGGTGGTTGTGAACATGTGCTCAGCTTACTGCGCTCATTCATAGTAGTCACAACGAACTGACCAATAGGAGGCCATCTCTGCTGCAAATCCACCAACCAAGGATTCAGAGCGTCCTCACAGATATAGACAGGTTGTATAAGATAGAAACTATAAATACAAAGCTTCACTGTCAGCTCTGCTGGCAAACAGCTTGAAAATAAGTCATTTAAGTTGAAATACAAACGCTAAGTGATGAGTTTTGGTAAATAATAGGTTCCTGTCACTCTTGCATGCAATTTTAGCAGGTTAAAGGCAGTTCAGTGCAGTTGATGGATTTAGGTTGCCCATCTCAGTCTGAAGAAATTTGCTGTGAATATTCATGGTTGTCAGAGGAGAAACGCAAATGATCTGCAAACCCTTGGCTGTCTGTCTACCACCACCATCAGATCAAAATATCCCAACATTGTCAGTATTATTGTTCATACACTTGCAGTGGAATCACATTGTGAAAATGTGATCGTATCAACTATAAAATTCTTTCGTCCAAATTAATGACTTCAAGCAAACTATTATGACAAACTAACAATAGAATCAAACAAAATAAAATTTGATTCTTTTTATGTGATTTTGCATAAATGTTCAATATAGGCTTCTTAAAATATCATGATACTGATTGTAACTATATTACCTGGGTAACCTCTAAATATGGTATCTATAACAAGGCATTGTGAAAAGTAATTCAATTCAATTCAAAAAGTCAACTTTGCTGTGGATATTTCTGCAGACTCCATATCTATGCTCTAAGCGATGGTTGAAGTTCCTGTAATTGTTTTTAAATGATCTTTTTACCCATGGATTTGTCATAATGAATGAAGTTTTATTTTAAACACAGAGTGGTGGATAATTAATCGTGAACCATTGTATATTTTTTTGTTAGGGTCTTTCTTTCAGATTGATTATGTGGTGAAACAGTAGTCATGTTAAAAGTAGACTATCTTTGTAAATATCTGTAGAAAAATGATAATGCCAACCATCGTATATGCAGCCAATTCACTGCGTAGTTTCAGTGGTTTGAGGCATTGGAGCATTATTCACCAACATTTAGTCGTATATTATTACAGTTTATTTTTGAAATTTCTCTCATGAGATTTAAGATCTTTGAACAGAACTTTGTCACTGATTAAACTTGTTACATAATTTCTGCTGTATATTTGTTTCACCTTGTATCTTTTCTGTATTGCTTCCAGGATAATAGAGATGAACAACAACAGTCCTCCGCTGACCTTTAAGCGCTTTCAGACCATTGTGAGCAGACTGGAGTTGCCCAGGAGACCCCTGCCTCCCATCACCCAGCAGCAGATGGACAAATGTCACACCAAAATAGCTGACAACCATGACCAGCTATACAGTATACCTTCACTGGAAGAACTAGGTACACACAACTGTATTATTACATTTTTAGAATTCAGTATATGGCATCTTTAGGACTACACCATGAGGGTTACACTTATCTGTTGTCTGGGTATACAGAGGGAGAAGAGAGAGAGGGCATGTGATTAGCCTTATTGATTACTGCTATGTTTGATTCAGGAAAAAAAAAATCAAGCTACTGTGTGAAACTGAATAACATCTTAAATGGAGATGGCATCATGCCAGACTTCATTCAGAAATCTGTCGATTAAAATGTCCTTGCTTATTTGTTAGGGTTAGCACATAACTCCAAAGGTCCCGAGTCATACTTTACTCGTGATACGGTTGCTAATAGTCACATTCATACACCACATGGCTAAATGGAGTTTAGCTTGATATCCCTTTAATGCAGTGGAGAGCAGTAAGCACTTAGGGATGGTTTGTATTTGATCTTGTCTCTGTGTTAATATGTGTACAGGTTTCAGGACAGAGGGTTTACTGCCAGCTGTGTGGAAAGGAGGAGAGTCAGAGGCCTTGGACAGACTCAATAAACATCTGGACAGAAAGGTAAGAAAGGTTTTTTTGCCAGTCAAACCCAACATATCCTGGAGATTTATTCAGATTAAAATCTGTCAGGAAAGGGAAGTACGATATGAACCCCTGGAAGGCTTTTAATGTGAAACATCTGGGCAGAAAGTGTTGAGTTTCATTGACCGTATATACCGATCAGAAAACGGCAAAGAGGAAGTGATTGAAAACAAAAACAGAAGAGAGAAACTTAGGGCAACAGAGTCATGAATTTGACTCAGTCATGTTGTATCAAATGACAGTGAGAGGCGTTGCTTGTAGTGATGAACCTACAGAGAATTATCAGTGAATCTGCAGCTGTCTGGCTACAACTTTACTGTTTTGGATCAATCTCAGTGCTCTCAAATTGTTGTTTTTGGCTGCAGCAGGCAGCTGTTTTCAAGGAAAAAGCTCTAAAAAGCCACTGTACACTACCTGCTCAGCACCAAACGGCAAACAGACACAGTTAGCTGTAGACTAGCTGGTGAACATAGTGGAGCATTTAGCAGCTAAAGAACCAGATATTTCCCTTAGGAGTTGGTAGAGAGCAAAAACAGAGCTAAAAGAGAGTGAAGTCCTTCGCTTAAAATCACAAGGAAGCGAAGACTAAAAGTTAGCATGAGAAAAGGCATGCTTAGTGTGAGATCTGTGTTAGTTGCGTGAGTCTCCCACTCAATGCGAGAGAGTTGGCAGCCCTGCAGATGTGAGGCAGCGGAGCTATCAAACGAGCAGAACAACGTCAACTCTACAACCTTATCTGACACAGTGCAGTCTCAAGACATATAGTGCTGCTGTACGACAACACATTGGAAAATATAAAGACTAAGACTAAGACACGCTCTGACCACTGACAGATGGATATCGCTGCATATATGTGCATATGACAGTCAGTAAATTGTATCTTTGACATGGAACTATCAAATATTTGGAATTTTTTGCTAGAAAATTGACTTGAATGAATGAATGATTAATCGATGATTTGTGTCTGTCTGTGTAGGTGTGGGTGGCTAACTTCGAGCACCCTCGGGTCAACACGTGCTCTCTTTATGCCAGTCCTACCGGCCTCAGCCCATACCTGCGTTTCGGCTGTCTGTCCTGTAGAGTTCTCTACTACAACCTCAGAGAGCTCTACATGAAGGTACTGTGGACATCTGTAACTCAACCTCAGATCATTATGAAAACTATCATATTTGCAATAACTTTTTAATCACAATTCCTCTCTCTCTCTCGTGTTCTCCGTCAGCTCCGTAAGCGTTGCAGTCCACCTCTGTCCCTGTTCGGCCAGCTGTTATGGAGGGAGTTCTTCTACACCGCCGCCACCAACAACCCGAACTTTGACCGTATGGAGGGAAACCCCATCTGTGTCCAGGTGGGTCTATGCAGCACTCTGTTCATAAAGGAGAGTTCAGACTCAGGAAGGAAACTTGTAAACAATCAGTATTTTCAGACATGAGGTTATCAACACAAATGATATAATGGTGTTAGACATTTGGTATAAAGTGCAACAGCTTGTCATGCTCTGGTGCAACTGTTAAAAATCTAAGAATCTGAATTATTCACATTTATGATTATGTAGTTTTACCACAATAATATTAATACTATGCTGGTATTTAAAAAAAAAAAAGAAAGCATTGATGTCAAAACAGTACAAACTTGCTTATCACAAGCTCCATCGTTAATAGAAAATAATTAGAATTTATTTTTCTGGTCTGCATATACAAATTCTTTTTTTATACATACATAAACACACAAAAAGGGACAGATAGTTAAATAGAGCAGCTCAAACAGCAAAAACAAACCAATCAGAACAAGACATAAACAAAACAATCAAAACAAATTCCATGAGTGCAAATGAAGTTGCTCTATTAGATCTAAACCCATATTACTGTTCACACAGTACATTATGTTTTGCGATACGTATGTATGTTTTGTGATATATGTGTAGGCTTGCAGTCATTGCTAGAGCGCACCACATACTATGCATTTTCCTCTGCAAACATCATGAGCAACAGTGATGATCTAGACATAGCAACACTTGATTAATTCCAAAAACAGAATACCACAATTAACATAACTCAAAAGCAAAAATCAGGAGTGGAGCAGTGCTCCAATGAAATAGTTTAATCATGCACAGACGTGTCATGCAGATGCCCCTCAGTGTTCAAATGGCAACATTGTTACTACCTAGCACAGGTGAGCTGTATAACATAATGAAGTGCAACAATGTAACCAATAAGATGTTTTCCATCCCAAACGATACTCATTCAAAGAAGGAACTCGCAAAAACAAGGATAGGACAATGAGAAGTCTTTATCATTAAAGTGCTCCTTAATCCGACTAGTTTTATCATAATGTGTCATTCAGCTAGATAAGCATCCAGGATTTGCTAGCAGTAGACCTGACTGAATCCAAACTTACACCTCTGGGTACGGTCTGGTTCAAACTAGATAAGAGCTCTTTGAAAAGTCTCTTCCTCTTATGTTTTTGGCCTTTTGAATCCACAACACAAAAGCAGCTGTTCACATTTGGTTTGATAAGGCAGGAGGGGAGAGCTTTCTCCTTTTGGCTGCTTGCATCACAGCTAGACAGTTTTACTCACTCCCATGTCTGCCCATGTGAACCTGTTTCTAACAAAGTCCTCACTCATTCTCATGGCTCTGAGTGAGATGTTGTCTTCAGCCCGACAAACACTGTTGAAACGTCTCTGCAGGAGCCATTTAATTGGAGTGCTGCTCTGCTCCTGAGTTTTTGATATCACATAATTACCATCACCCTAAACACTAAGCATGTAACCACTGATTGTTTTCAGAGCAGAATATACAGTTAAAGAGAGACTTAAAAAAAAAAAGTTTTCTCCTTCTGAAAGCAAGAAGAGAGAAGTTCACATCTCTCATGTCTCATGCGTTCATCTCCAGATTCCATGGGATCAGAACCCCGAGGCACTGGCCAAGTGGGCTGAGGGTCGGACTGGTTTCCCCTGGATCGACGCCATCATGACCCAGCTGAGACATGAGGGCTGGATCCACCACCTGGCCCGACACGCTGTGGCCTGTTTCCTCACCAGGGGAGACCTGTGGATCAGCTGGGAGAGCGGCATGAGGGTAGGACAGAGTCTCAAACACAAAGCTGGTGTCTGATGGGCGCAGGACACTAGTTTGCTTTTGCAATATGATTAGTGTGAGACAAATGATAGTATACATCAGGCAGTAAGCGTGGTGTGTATGTGTGTGTGTTCCTGCAGGTGTTTGAGGAGCTGCTGCTGGATGCTGATTGGAGTGTAAATGCTGGCAGCTGGATGTGGCTGTCCTGCAGTGCCTTCTTCCAACAGTTCTTCCACTGCTACTGTCCTGTCGGCTTTGGAAGGAGAACTGACCCGTCAGGAGACTATATCAGGTAGACCATACACTGGTTCTCCTACAGTATCTCCTACCCTACCACCAACCATTATCTCCCATATTTAATCTCTGTTGGCAGTAAACAAGATTAAAATTGTTGCAAACTTCTTCTTTTTTTTCAAATTTCCTGTAGGCATTACATCCCTATCTTAAAAGACTACCCAAACCGCTACATTTATGAGCCCTGGAATGCCCCAGAGTCAGTCCAGAAGGCAGCCAACTGTGTGGTGGGAGTGGATTACCCCAAACCAATGATCAACCATGCTGAGGGCAGCAGGCTCAACATCGAGAGGATGAAACAAGTTTACCAGCAACTCTCCCATTACAGAGGACTTAGTAAGTCAACTAACAAGACTAACCTGCAGGGTACTGCAGTACAGTTTGTGTTTCACTTATGGGTCAGTGAACTATGCATGAACTTGTGTGTTTATTGTTTATTCTGAAATACTTATTTTGTCCTGGCTTACATGTCTATATGTACAGTTGAAGTTATTAATGACTGTCATCATCCCTAATGTCTACTGTGCCACTTTTCTGTAGATACACACAGTGTTTGGTGGTCTGAAAATTATTTTACAATGCACTTATATATATATATGTGTGCGTGTGTGTGTGTGTGTGTGTGTGTGTGTGTGTGTGTGTGTCAGGTCTACTAGCATCAGTACCAACGATCCAGGAGGAGGCAGAGCCACCAATGACTGATGAGTCCCAGACAAGCAGTGGTCCTGGTAGGAGCAAATACACAAAAGATTCCCATTGTCTCATTAAGGATGAATTAAATTTCATGATATGATTATTACTTGGGTTCATGTGACAAACTGTACACAATATATGTTTATAATTTTCTCATCTTTTCCTAGACTCTCCTCCCAGAGGTGCTGCAGATGGTGAAGACACTGGCTGCTCTATAGCTCCTGATTCCTCCACAATCTGTGCATCCTCCAACACTGCCCCACATCCAGATCTGGAGGAGGCAGCAACCAGTCACCCATCCCAAACAGCCTGCACCTCCTCAGGCTCACATGGACAGCACCCTGCAGCCATAACCTCTACATCTGCAGGCCACCCACCAGCCACAGCAGCTCCTCCCTCCCCAGCCTCGACACAGGCCCAGAGCCCTCTGTCAAGGTCCAAACCCTCCTCCCCTTCCTCCTCATGTCCCGCCTTGTCCCCATCCACAAGTCCAGCCACAACCCTCACTCAGACCTCCTGTCTAGGGCCGAGGAGGAAAAGCCTCACCCGCAAGGTGCGACGCAGTCAGAGGCAGCGAGGACGGCAGAGCTGCACTCCAGCACCCAGGGAGGGAGAGAGGAGAGCCGAAGATGAAGAGAGGGAGGAAGCAGGAGGGGAGGAGAGAATGGAGGAGGATGTTGAGCAAGAGGAGGAGAGAATGGAGGAGGAGACTTGTGGAGAGTTGGCAGGACATCAGCAGTGATAAGAGGTATATTATACAGTAGCTTCATGAACAGCAAACATCTAGAAAAGCATGTAGAAAGAGGCATGGTTGTTACACATGGCAACATTGCCTGCAAATATAAGGCAAGGCAAGTGTATTTGTATAGCACATTTCAACAACAAGGCAATTCAAAGTGCTTTACATAGAGCATAAAAGGCATCAAGACAGAATATAAAAGCAACACAAGTAAAAAGACATTTAAATGCAATTGAAAAGAGTTAAATTTGGGAATAAAAAGAAGCTAAAAAAAGAATAAGACATAAAACAGGAGAATAAAAGTTACAGTGCAGTGTAAATATTAACCCTCAAATTTGGTTTAATAAAAGGCAGCTGCAAACAGAAATGTCTTCATTTAAAAAAACTGAGAGTTGCAGCAGACCTGCAGTTTTCTGGGAGTTTTTTCCAGACATGTGGAGCATAAAAACTGAACTCTGCCTCCATGTTTAGTTTTGACTCTGGAGAGAGAAAGCAGACCTGTCCCAGATGACATGAGAGGTCTAGATGGTTCATAATGTAGCAGCAGATCAGGAATGCGTTTTGGCCCTAAACCATTCAGTGCTTTATGAACCAACAGTTGTATTTTAAAATCAATTCTTTGACAGACAGGAAGCCAGTGTAAAGATCTGAGAACTGGAGTTATATGATCCACTTGGTCTTAGTGAGGACTTGAGCAGCAGCGTTCTGAATCACCTGCAGCTGTCTGATCGATTTTTTTTTTTTAGGGAGACACTGTTACGGTAGTCAATTCTACTATAGTAGTCAAGTCTACTAAATATTATAGCCTCAGCTGCAGTGCTTTTGGAACAGAATGGTGTTAAAGGAATAGTTCAGCATTTTGGGAAATATCCTTATTTTCTTTCTTTTTGAGAGCGAGATGAGAAGATACCAGTCTCATGTCTGTGTTAAGTACAGAATTGGAATCAGGACGTAGTTATCTTAGCTCAGCATAAGCACTGGAGGCAGGGGTAAATGGCTAATCTGGCTCTCTTTGAAGTGAAAAATATGCCTGCAAGCAAACAAAGCTCACTAACACATAATATCTTGTTTGGTTAACCTGCATATAAAAAGAATTGCGCTGTACAAAGGAAAATTTGCAATTTCCAAAAATGGAGGAGGCTATCATATTAGTTCTGCCACACCATCTCAGTTTTTATGAACCTGCTCTGCTGGAGTATAACCTCCTCCTCAAAAGACATGAGGCAGGGTTTGGAGTCAGCTGTTAGGAGACAATGGTACAAATATGTCTCTTGAATGATGTGTGTTAATGTGTTATTGTCTGAATAGGAACTGAGCTAGCTTGCTTGCTAACTTTTCTTCTAAAAACAGTTAAAAAAGCTAGCTAGCTGGCATTTTTCTTAATAACTAAAATGGTTCAAAAAGCTAGCTTGTTAATTTTTGTTATTTGGAAAAGTTAAAAAAACTAGCTTACTAACTTTTTGTCTTTTTCATAATTGAAACTGCTCAAAAGCCCAGATTGTTCACTCCGTTGTCTTTTTAATTGAAACAGGTCAAAAAGTTAGCTAGCTTATTAAACATTTTTAAAAACTGAACCAGTTAAAAAAGCTTCCTTGCTAACTGTTTGCCAGTCATCTTAGCTACAGTTGCTGGCTAATACTAGCATGTTTCCACATAGCTCACCAGCTATATTGTCTTAACATCATTATTGGCCCAGCCAGCTGCCACTGTGTCACCAAGCTTCTAGCACCATCTATTTCACACGGATATGAAAAGGAATTTTTGCATTTTCTGATGTGAACAGACAATAAGTCACCTCACCAGCAAATAAAAGGCTGTAGTTCCTAAAGTATCACAATAAAGCAAGTTCACATACTCTATCAGACACATGAGAACACAGACTTCCAGTACTTTTTCAGTAGCTAAAACCCTGTTTTCTGCTCTGGTTTGTCTTTCAGGACTTTGAGGGAACGGTTTTCAAACATCCATCCCGGACTACTGGACTCATAAAGATATACAAGGAACAATGTTCTGGATATGTGGACAACATAAATATATATAGAAGCATGCATACAACACATGTGGAAGCAGTACAGAAGCCTTTTACTCAAATTTACTCCAGTCAGAAAAAATGGGAAATACTGTCTAGACAGGCATTTAAATAAGAGTAACTCAATGCAAATAAATTAGCCATTTTGACAACAGAACCAGTCCAGAATGACTGTAAATGATTCAAAATCATCTTTATTTGAGGAAGTGGAGGTCATAATTCTTGAAAAGATTTAATATGAGTAATATTCTCTTGTACAATGCCACTCCTGAGGCACACACACACACTAGGGGTGCAACGGATTACAGAACTCACGGTTCGGATCGTATCACGGTTTTGAGACATGGATCGGATCATTTTTCAGATCATCAAAAAAAAAAAAAAAGAAGAGAGACAAATACAACTTTGTTTTCCATTTATTCTGTATAACACTTAAAGAAAGGAACTTTTGTCCATGGTCTTAAATGAAAACAACATTCAAGATGTCCAATGTTTAAATAAAATCTTAAAATATATAAAATATTCAATACTCAGTTGTTAAATTAAAGTGCAATATGAGGCCTGATACCTTCCTCTTTTAAACATGGTAGTGAATGAAACAACAGTCTGTGTCCACATCATCAAAACTTGATGATAACTTAGAAACATAAACACACATCTTGTCCTGCAGCTTAGTTTGTTGAACGAGCCACCAAACAAACATTCACCGGTGAAAAGTGCACCGCTAACGTCAGTTAGCAGCTAGATAGCTAATTGGCTGCAGCTGCAGCCCCTTAAACAGCATGTAAACATACCTGCAGATGTCACTTTGGACCCGTTAGATGCTGGTTTAGTTGTTGTTCTTCAGAATCCCTGTTAGCGACACGCTGTCTGTCCATGACTTGTAGCTACAGAGATTCACATGTGCACCGAACTGTGGGGGTTCCGCTACACTACTAACACACACACACACACACACAGCTAATAAGGAGCAACATAATGCACTGCAGCTCTTACACACCATATCCACGTTGAATCTATACAACATAGTGTGGCTGTCAGCAGTAGCACATCTCTGCTTGTCCTCCTGCTTCTACAAATTTCACCTCCATAGAAACAAGGTACTACAGGAGCCTTAATGTCACCTGCCAAAACACACTGTCCTGTCTCTACACCAGACTCTCGCTGTCATCTGTTGCTCTTTGTTCTAGGGAAGAAAACTCCTCAGAAAGTCATTTGATAAAGCAGTGTATTTTGACATTTTGCAGTAACGATTTTGTATACCTGTGGTTTATGACTTTGAATATGTTGTGGGTGACAACAGAGTCCCAGAGTGATGGACTAAACCAGGTCAGTCTAGACCATGATCAGGCCAAAAACGGACTATTGCCTTGATTTTGAGGCAGGCAGGAGCACTGCTAGAGCTTCAGACAGATTTACTTACCTTCAGTGAACTGTATTAAAATTCACTTTATGTTGTAGCTCCCTTCAATGTACAGCTTTAGGAGGCACTCATTTATATTCAGATGGGAGAATGCTCTTGTTGATGTCTGACCTCGAGGAAATAGAGGATATTTTTGTTCATGTGACCCTGATGATTTTGTTAGACGTTCCCTTGATTTAACCATGTTACAACACAAAGAAACACTAGAGAACACAGTCGAAACTGTACATGTTAATATGTAAATGCCCAATATGAATGTTTTTGGAAATTATCTGATATTTTTGCAAGCAGCAATGGTGATAATTAGTGAAACATTTTTATAGTCCAATGCCCTAAATCACAAAACCCCTGTCTGTTTGAGGATCACACATCTACAAAGGTCTACTAAATTGCTAATTGAAACAATGTAAATGAAGAAGCCAAGGCAAGAGCCTTTATCTGAACATTTTCATATACATGTTTGTATCTGAACATATATATGAGGCAAATGAATTTAGATACTGTAGATGTGACACAGGGGGATAATGAAGAAGAGTCCACCAGACTGAAATTTTTGCATTTGCCATATTTTTTCTGTGGCAATTGAAAATGCTGCTTTTGTGGAATGAATGTAGAGAAAAAACTGGCGTGTTGTTCTCCCCATATATTTATCAGAGTTGTATATAAAATATGTAAAACCATAACTTGTCTGTTTTACTAATGGTCTGATTAAGGGGGGTCTCACAAAGGCTCGTTTCTGCCTGGATGTTTCTTACCAAAAGCATCCACTAGAGGGCAGTAGATACAGCAAAAAAACTGTTAAATTGATAAGCTTGTGGTAAATATTCTACTTTCATAAATGCTTAATCTGCTGATTATTTTTTCAATTCATCGACAAATGATTTTTTCTGTAAGATGTCAGAAAATAGTGAAATATGCACATTACTATTTCTCAGAGTCAAAGGTGATCACTTCAATGTCCAAACAACAAGTCAAAAAAACAAAGATATTCAGTTTACTATTATATAAAAAGAGAAAAGCTGGAATCAGTAACTTTTTGGGGGGCATTAGTGCTTGAAAAATGACCTTAACAATTATTTAGTTATCAAAACAGTTGCAGATTAATTTTCTGTTGATGAACCTATTGAGTCATTGACTAATTGTTTCAGCATGACCAGTCCAGTTTACCTTCTGAATCCCCAAAAGTCATTTCAGAAGTTCTACAGATTAACTTTCCGATGCCATTTAATGATTCATGTTGAGTAAATTGAGATAAAATTGTTTTAATTCAACAATATTTATTTTCTAATAACATTAAATTAAATAGAAACATTGGCTGGCAATGGATTATAGTGACTTTATACTTTTGGAACACAAGAAATTGCTCAGTGGAATTCCCATCAAGTTTCAAAACATGGAATCAAACCAACTCAGTTAGATTGATTCTGGAGTAGACCCAGGTTTTACTTTGAAAGTTTTCAAATAATCGAATTAAGATCAGAGTGTTTTTCAAAGTGACAATCAGTGAGGCAATTTCATCCTCACAACTTTGTTTTCACCTCAACCTTTGACTCACTTCAAACCAAAAACAGATGCCAAGAAAAGACAGAAATATGATTTTATACGTGCATATGTCTTCTTTTTTTTTAACTCAACCTTTAGTAACAGTTCTGCCTGGCTTTGTGAAACCCCCTTAGTGTTGCGTGGATGGGTCGGAGTTTCCCAGGAGAGGGATCATAGATTGTTAAGAGACAAACCTCACAGCCCGGGCAACTTTCATACTGTTAGTGTTCAAGACAAGCGGGAACTCTGAAGTTTGCATCCTCAAAGGTAAAAGAACCTCATGAAACCTGAAATGACTTGCTGACTGAGCTTGCGTTTGACCCCCCGGTTCAGCCTCTCCTCAGATCAGAAAAGATCACAATTCCCACTAATCCTGAACACAACACAAGCCCACATTAGACGCTTGTATTTTGCTGTACATTCCAACTAACAACAGTATGATGCTCTGCAGGGCTGGAGGTCTGTCTGAGAACTGTGGGCTACATGGCTATTTATTTGTTTTGTATTGTACAAAAAGAGTTTATTTTCATTAAAATTGCTGATGGAATTGTGATTGACAGAAGTTCATGGTGTGCTTTGTGTTTGTGCTACATTACCAGATCCCTAACTTTTAGAGATTCAATTAATGAGATGTGGGAAGTGCTGTATGTTCCTTGTGTATTTAGGATGCCCATCACCCCCCCCCCCCCAATTTTATTTGCATGAGCGCAGGCTGATGCAAGTGTCATCAGCCAATGGGCAGTACCCCAATGTCCTAAGTCACACAGGTGAGGTACACGTCTTGTGTGAAGGCTCTCAAAGCTATGGCATCTGTTCCTGGTAAGTGGGTTTCTCTCTCTTTTTTTATTTTTGTTTCGTGTTGGCTTCTGTCAGGTGTAAAAATAAAAATAATGGTTTTAATGGCCTCTGCTATAGAACTTAAAGGATAGCTTCGCAATTTTTCAAGTGTGTCCTAAAACAACAGTCAGGTGTCCATATGAACAGTGAAAGAGGTTTTCCTCGCTGTAATCATTCATCCTGTTCACACTGGCTATTAAAAGATCCCCTTCAAATGTGATTTCAATGTAAGTGACGGAGGCCAAAATCCATAATGTGTCCACACAGTCATTTTGTGTCTTTTAACATCTTTTAACAGTCTTCTTTGTTATCAGTAACAATATGACCAAATGTCTCCTCAGCATAAAGCTACATAAAGGTTAGCCAATAGTCAACAGTAAAACAACAGTACAGAAGCTTCAAGCTTAAGGAATGCAAGATGTGACAATATTATATAAATAAAGAGACAGCAAAATAAATAAGTGATACATATATTATCTATCTATTGTTGTTGTTGTTGTTGTGCTTGTCTGTGCCCCCCTCCTTCTTTCTTTCTCTCTCAACCCAACCGATCAAAGCAGATGGCCGCCCACCAAGAGCCGGGTTCTGCTTGAGGTTTCTTCCCGTTAAGGGGGAGTTTTTCCTTACCGCTGTCGCCAAGTGCTTGCTCATGGGGGAATTGTTGGGTCTCTCTCTCTGCAAATTAAAGAGTACTGTCTAGACCTGCTCTATGTGAAAAGTGCCCTGAGATGACTTTTTGTTGTGATTTGGCCCTATATAAATGAAATTGAATTGAATATATTAGGAATAAATATATATCAAATGACATGTTGCATAAATTAATTTCATGACCAGACCATGGAATAATTATCTAAATATAAAGTTTTAAAATAAAATATTTGAAATACTGAGTACTTGAAATTACTTTGAATACTTAGTAGCAGCAGTAATAATGATTTCATTTGAACCATTTCATTCATTCTGGTGGTTGCTCTCTCATTCAGTCAGATCATAGACTGTATATAAAGACATCACAGTTGGAAACCATTCAAAATCACTGAAAAACAGAGATTAACAACAACAGATGACCAAATATTGATCACTGACTACAGTGATATAAATAAGAGTCGCTGGGCAAATCACTAAAAATGTAAATAAGTAAAGGTATCATCATGTAAAACTATTCTAATATGAAGGTAAATAATAATAACAATAATAATAATATTCCGTTTTGTTAGATTTTGTCTTTGATAATAACCTGCCTGTAAAGCATCAAATTCAAATACAGTATTACATATTCTTGATATTGTTCCCTCCTTCCTGTGCTCCATTTTTTCATATATTCATCCATCCATCCGTCCATCCAATGTTCAGGTGTCCATCAGGACTTTGTGGCTGCATCCTTCCCTGATGATTTGTAAAGGATATCAGGACTCTGCAGACTGATGTGCTCTAGTGTTACTCGATACATTACCGTCAGAACAGGACAGTGTTGAGACGGAAGGGGGTGGTGTGTGTGTGTGTGTGTTTGGTAATAGCCATTTTTATGGACAGATGGGAATCCAAAAATAGACCTCGAATTAAATTTCACTGTGCACCAACCTGAACTTGACACATACTGATCCTCAACATTAATATCTTCATAACAAATACATGTTGTATGTATTTTCTCTGTTTGTTCAGGTTAGGTTTTGATGGTTACTGTGTATTAGCCTGAACATCCCCCTATCATCAAGCTCCAGCAGTCCTAATGCACCAGAGTGGGGGGTGGTCTTCATACCACAGACCTGCTGATGCTGACTAGACTTTGGATGGACGGATATATAAGAGGGAAATGGATGAAAGAAGATAAGGATAAAAAGGAATATATGAAAGATAGGAAATAAAGAGATAGTAAGGGATAGAGGAGAATACTTTGGTGAGTGTAGTGGTCTGTGAGTTTTAATGATACAACATTTCCCTGTATTCAAATAAAAGTGAAGAATTTAACAATGTGAAGCTGTTTTAAAGGTAATTCACTTATTTGGAGTAGAAAACAAGGGCTATCGATCAATTATCACTCAAACTGTCTGTTGTAAACATCCATCACAGTTTACAGACCAACTTTGAGGTTCACCTTTGACGTATTGTAGTTCAGTTTTCCTGAGCAATGAGCGATTATTAGAGACAGACATTTCTGGTGTGTAACCAAGGACCAAGTTGTAATAACAACCAAAATGATCCTTTAATCCTGATGGAACAGTCCATAATTTTAAATCACTATAGCACAATTTTTGCATGTCAGTATCTACCGCTTAATGACAATATTCGCTGAAATGATAAAGTGACAAATATTACCTTATCCTGTGGCCCTGTCTCATGGAAGGGTCCTGTTATTTCAGTTCATATTATGCTTAAATGATACACATTTCTAAATAGATTTTGTTTAATTAAATTATCACAAACTTAATTGAGGGCACAGATAGTGTTCCTGCAAAAAAGGTAGTGGTTATTTGGGGCAACAGGCAAAATGTAATGAAACTGCCATGAACACTGTTGTGTTCACTATGATGGACACTTGAAAGTAAGGCTACATACACAATGCACAAAGATTGGGAGGAAATGGGGTGCCCATAATTTTTTCTCTCAGGTCCCCTAATGAGTCAATTTGTCCAAACAGCATTAACCTCTGTTTTTGTGTTTTAAAGGTAAATGCCACGTTTAGTATTTAGATTTAATATTTTAAAAATGCACTAATTACACACATACAATAAACGCTAGAGTAACAATACATTTGTTGTAATAAGTTCAGTAACTAAACTTCCTCAGTTATATTACTGTATTTTGACTTTGCAGGGCTGTTTGTGGACAGTCATGTATAAAGAACCTCTAAAGGAATGTGATTATTGATGTGAGTCCCAGTGATAAAATTAAAAAAAGAAACTATAAGAACAAAACTAACACAGACAACAGTAAGGGGAATGAAGAGAGAGAGAGAGAGAAATGTGCAGTGTTGTTGTGTTGAGAGGAGAGGAAGTGGTTGTTAATGGCTGTTTGATCGATTAGATGAGCAGCTCTCCCTATCCTTGAAACAGAGAGAGAGATAGAGAGAGAGAGGGGCAGCAAGGGCATTCACTAGATGTCTCTGAGAGAGAAGCATGCTTCTGTCTTACTGTGCTGAGGACAGCAACACAGGGAGAGTTTTTCATCTAACAACAGATCAGACTGTTATTGTTTTTTTCCTCCCTGCTTCATCAGAAAGAAGGATTAGCTCTTCTTGAGACTATACTGGTAGACCAAGGACCACCTCTTCAGTAGACCCAGGGACGCTACTTCAGTCAAATCAGGATGACTTCTTCAGTAGACCCAGGAACATTACTTTGGTCAGACCCAGCATCACTTCTTCAGTAGATCCAGGAATGCTACATCAATAGACCCAGGACTACCTCTTCAGTAGACCCAGGACCACAACACAATTAGACCCAGGACTAGATCTTAGTAGACCAAGGACTGCTACTCTAGTAGAATCAGGACTTAGGACCACATCTTCAGCTGACCCAGGTCTGCTGCTCCAGTAGACCCAGTGCCATCTCTTCAGTAGACCTAGGAATTCTGTGCCAGTAAACCAGCAGTATAGCTGTAGCAGTAGCTTCTATTGACTGAAACACCCAACACTAGAAGTTGGCGAACAGGGACACAGTTGAACCAGGACCAGCACATTGAAGAACAATCTCTGGTAGACTTGTGTTGGTCCCAGTAATCCCTGGTCTCACTAGAGTCAGATAGGCTTGAGTGAACATAAAATCTAGGAACAGATGTAATCGCTTCCAGGACAACAGCTTCACTAGGTGCAAAAGCAATTTAAGTGGGCCCAGTGCTCTAAATACAGTAGAAACAGAAACCTTCAGAAGACCAAGGGCTTGGCTTGCAAGACCTAGGAATGGCTCAAACATAGAACTGGGTCTAGTCACCAAAAGACAGGAAATAGAGAGAACTCAATATATGTTAAATATTTAATATTTAGCATTATCCAGGGAGGCTGCTGTGCCCCCACACCTGCCCTGCCCATGTTGCTGTTCCTAGTGATGGACCCTGCTGAGAATGGGGAGAAGTTGGAGGATCAGTGGGAGAAATGGTATACTGATTCTGATATTTTCATTTTCTTCTTTAGCATCATTATCTGGATGCTTAAGACTAGAAACTTAAATCAAACATGACCTGCAGGAACACTGTGGAGTTGACTTGGATTCAAGGTTTGGTGAATCAGACACTGTCAGGCAGTAACTTGGCAGCACATTGCAGTTAGGACATTATTATTCCTGGAAACCAGTTCTGTCTTGGAAACCATACTGTTAAATGTTCAAATATCACTACTAGTATTTCCAGTCATGCAATTAGTATTTTTATTTAATCTAAATATGTTTGTTGAATTAACTATTGTCCTTTCTAGATTGGGTTCACATGTGACCCAATCTAGAAGGGATAATAGTAAGATCAGATAAAAAGAGGTGCAACTGTTCTCTAACTGTTCTGTTTTTCTTTTAGAAATGAAAAGTGTGACTTTTTGGTGTTGCATATCTGATAAAGATGGCACAATAGAAAGTCCTGCTTTTAATCTTTGAATACATTTTTTTTCTTTGGCCTTGAGAGTGTCACATCTCTTTCTTTAATCAGATTTTATGGGCTGCACATCTACCAAACATAGTTTTGAGCAGCATTATTTAGTTTGGAATGTGTAAAGGTAGAAATTCCTTACCTGGAACTACTGTATTATGACTAATCTGATATTGTTAAGATTAGGAGCAAAAAAATGAAAAGAATGTCCACACTTACACACTGTGACTCTTCACCAGAGTCTTAGATCAAAGTTTTAAAATAAAACTGTCCATGTATATTTTAATACTGATTGCAGTGTTGAAAGAAGATTTTGAATTTCCATGTAGCCAGCACCATCCCAGTAGAGAAACTTCCACAGTCCAGAATCCACAGAAATACATTGTCCATTGGTCTGCATTGTTTCATTCGTGTCATGTCAAATGTTCTTTTTAGTTTCAAATTGTGTTTTTACGTGCATTGATGCTCCTCAGGTTGACCAGTGACTTCAGTTTGAATGAATTTGAAGATGAAGACCTGTCTGAACTCACTGAGATCACAGACCAATACCCTGACCAGGTAGGAGAGATGCACCAACCAAAATTAAGATGTTTAATGCTTATGATGTAGAAGATGGTTTCTCCAGTAAAAAGCTCTGTATGGGGCACATCCTGATTTTTCCAAGTGGTTGTTGTCCTGAGACCAATATTTTGTATGATAGCCCTGCAACAACAACTGTCTCAGCCAATCAATGTTTGTGATGCCACCACAGAAAGCCCTACTGCTGATGCCTGCAAATTTAAAAAAAAAAAAAAAAAAGGAAAATAAAACAGCTGTGCTAAAATACGCGGATTACAAGGTGCTACATTCAACATGAAAGTTTTAAAATTTACTATTTAATTTACACCAGTCTGCAACTACAGCTTTATTATTATGAGGATTTTAAAATGCATACTTGCTTTTTACATTAGCATTTTGCATCCATGGAAGTAAACTAACATTAGCTTGCATAGGTGAGCTAACAGTTAGCCAGGTTGCTACCAGCCAAAACTGATGACCATTGCTATATTTCTATATAAACAATCTGAAAGTAATATTTGACGTTAGATGTTTACATTTTTACAGCATGCATAGCTAAAAAATAAAAAGGTAAAACTTAGCTAGCTAGCAAACATGAGCAAGCTAGCAAGCCACAAAGCCAATACTAGCCAAACTTTAAATGTGTACTGTAAATATAAATATTTGACTCAAAAGACATTTAATTTATTTTCATATTCAAAGGGCAATAGCAAAATATCTAGCTTTAGCTAACAAAGCATAAACTTCCCTCCATTATTGATATTGGTTGAGCTTAGGGTAACGTTAGTGATACATTTGTAAGTTTTATGGACAATGCTGCAGGCAACAAGCAACAGTGAACTAGAATAAAATATCTATCCAATATGCTGAGGCAACTCCCAGGGTACTGTTTAACATCAGAAGTTGCCCATAATATTGCGTTGCTTATTGCTATCCTTGGGTTAGGGATACTCTGGGCAATTTTTTGGGCAATATTAGATGAATGGCTGGTTAATTGGTCGATTTGCTGAATGACTGGTTTGCTGGCTGCTTTATTGGCTGACTTAATGACTGACTGTATTATTGTTTAACCAAGTGAAACAGTTGACTATTTTATTGACTTACTGACTGAATGACTGGTATGTTAGCTAATATAACTGGCTGGCTGACCAAGTGACTGACTGGTTCTTGGTTTTGACTGGCAAGTTTGCTGGCTGGCTGAAATAGGGGTTTGTTGATTGGTTGAATGACTGCCTTGTTCATTAGGTGCTAGCTGGTTGAATGACTGGTTTGTGGACCTGAAAGAGTAAATGATTAACTATCTGAATGTCTGAATGTTGTTAATTTAACTGCTTGGTTGACTGGCTAAATGACTGGTTTGCAGGCTGATTTTTTGACTTAATGACAAAATGGTTTGTTGGTTAACTGGGTGACAGAAGTGACTTTTATTGGCCAACTGACTGTTTTGCTAAATGGCTAGACTGATGGACTGGAATGACTGAGCGACTGACACGTTAGTAGTATATCATGTTAGTTGCTGGCTGGCTGAATAATTGTTGATTAACTGTTGGCTGTTGGTTGACAGTTGGATGAATGGCTAAATGGCTGGTTTGCTGGCTGGTTTATTGGCTCATGTCATTACTTACTGGATTGTTGGTTCACTGGGTGAAACATCTGACTGTTTTATTGGCTTACTGACTGACTGATTGACTGGTATGTTAGCTAATATAATTGGCTGGTGGATGAAGTGAGTGACTGGTTCTTGGTTCGACGGGTGATCTTTTGACTGTTTGTTGACTGGTTGAATACAAACTGGTCTGTCGCCTTTGTCTCTCCATGGAATCACTGTTACTGTATAATCTTATTTGGGACACAGACACACACACACACACACAACACAGGCACACTGGCAGTGTTTATTAGCCTTACAGAATATGCCACAGGCAGACGAGCTGATGATGTCATGCCTCACTCTGATTGGTTGGGCTGATTTCCTCTCCTCCCCCTCTCTCTCTCTTTTTCTCTCTCTCTCTCTCCCTCTCTGCATCTCTTTCTTTCTCTCCTCCCTGCCTTCTTCTCTCTGTCAATCCTCGTTTACCCATCTCTCATCAACACCACCCACCCATTTCTCTGTCTGTCTTTCTTCCTCCCTCTGTCTCTCTGCCTCGCCTCTCCTCTCCTCTCCTCTCTGCTCTGCTCCTGCCAGGAAGATGATGGTGATGATGATGATGTGACACTATGCCCAGCCAATGATCAAGCAGGGAGGGAGTGGAAGGGGTGTGTCCAGAATCCAAGCTTGGAGCTGATCGATGCTGAGGAGACCGAGGAGGAAGAAGGGGAAGAGAGGGAGGTAGAGGAGGGTGGGGGAGGCCTTGTCCAAGCAGAGGAGCGCCTAAACCGGCTTAATAAAGGAGAAGAAGAGGAGGAGGAGGAGGAGGAGGAAGAGGAGGAGGGAGGGAGGAAGCTGTCACCTGTCAGAGGGGAATCAACCTGTGCTGTCATGGACAAATATCGACCAAAGAGACCCACCACCCTGGCTCTGTTCCCACAGCTGCCACAAGCCGGCACCCAGGTAGGGAGACTGGGAGGGTCTGCTGTTTTTAACATGAGCTGTGGAAATGGGTTACAGTGTGAGTATGTGTGTGTGTGTGTGTGTATGGGTGGATCCTGTGTTTAGAATGAGGCAGCAGTGGCATCAAGCTGAATAAATGGGTTACTGTGTGTGTGTTTGTGTGTGTGTGCGTGCGCACTGGGAGGATCCTGTCTTCAGAATGAGACAGCATTGGATAGCTGTGTATCTGTGTTTGTGTATGCTGTTAGATGTGTGTATGTGAGTGTGTGTGTATGTGTGTGTGTGTATGTGCTGGCAGTGGGTCAGTTCTGAAAATGGTTCATCTGTAGCTGTGCAATATGTTGCAGTGCTTCGGTAAATAGGTTCCTGTTTTGTTTATTGGTGCCAGTATTCTTGGCAAATTCCTATATTTAGAGAATAAGTATTCATAATTCTACATCATGCAGCTGACTTGTTTGGTTTTTTTTCCAACAGACAAACAGTAGGTGAGCAGCTAGGGTTTCAGAGTCTTGCTCAAGGACACTTTGACAGGACATACTGGCTTTGATGGGATTGACCCTGATTGTGCTGTTAACACAAGATCCTCCAGGCTCATGAAATAAATACATTTATGCATAAGATGGGTTAGCAGTATATTCTGATAAGAGTACAGAAAAGGGGAGGGAACAATGCTAAGTCAAACGATGAATATGTCCATAAAAACAAGTCTAGAAAATGCAGGACGATAGTGAAACAGCTAGCCTTGGTTCCTTTGGCAGCGTTCAGTAATGAGTGCTCTCTGGAGGGAGCCAGCAGTAGCAGCAGTAGTAGTATCGTGGTATATCCCTTTAAATGAACTGCATCCTGTTTACTGTGTCAGTTCAGATCAGAGCAGAGTCATTTCACCCTAACCTGGGTTTCCCTTCAGCGTCAGCAACCAAATCACTCAACACAAAGAGTATTTCATTGACGCATCAATTTAAATCATTTTTGTTGGGACTGCTCTTTTCGATCAAGACCTAATAATAATGCAATAAGGAAACGCAGAATACATGGTTAGATTTAGTCTGATATTTAAAAAGGAGATGGGAGGTTAGTGTTGTTCAATAGCATTGAACCTGGATTCCAGTTTTGAGTAAAATTTCAACATTTGCAACTAACTGAAGTTGTAAAAAACGCAAACATCTGTATGACATATTGCAATCACAGGCGTAGACTTTTACAGCTTATTTTTCACAAGCTGCTTGATCCAAATACTGGAGATCCCAATGCAAAAAGCAAAACATTTCACTTTAGCTTCACCCACTGCTGACACAATCTGCCACTGGGGATGATTATCATTTTAACTGGCAAAAATGACAAATGCAGGTATTTTGCTGGGAACCTGATCCAAAATGCAAACTGGCTATTGGAACCTAACGCTGTAGAAGAGTCGAAGTGAAACCAGAACAAGTAGGAAAAGCTATTTGTGAAACACACATAATTTTTTAGAGACACAGATGAAAGAAATGCTGAAGCTGGGCTGGTTTGACATTGTGACTTTGATTCTCAATGAGAAAAAAAATTGTCCCTTCTCTCTTCCAGTTGTTCCTACCTGCTTCTACTTTGTGCTGAGGGTGAAATATATAATATTCAACTATACCTGTTGAAATTTCTACTCAATTTCTCAAAATTTCGATTAACTTAAAAAACTTTTCAAGAAACTTGTAGTTCCTCTATGCTACCGTATGGCTAGTTAAGAGCTTGTTGCAGATTCAAGGCTTGATAAGTTAATTTTAATGACAACTGACATGGGTTTGTGAAGAGATTGAGATTTAACTTGATATAGGTTTTTAGCTAAGATAGCTAGCCAGCTAACACATTTATCTGCGAAACGAAATTAGATAGCTAACATCATATTAGCTTTTTGTTGTCGTTATTCATGGTGATTAGAGATTGATATCAAACTCACAAGTCTGCATCCATTAATAATAAATAATATGTCCTTTATAACATGCAAAGCTGTGATGTCACGTCTTGGCTAGCCACTGTTCCACTAGCTTCTGTGACTCAATGCCATCTCCAATTTTTATTGGTTCTTCTTAAACAGTTAAATGTGTTCTGGGATTTACTATTCATATTCTGCCATAAATGACTATCTTACTGCAGAACTTGCTACTGTAATTTGAAGATGTTGTGATTGAACCTGGTTTAAGATAAACAATCATTAATTTTCACAAAGAACTACAGCTCCCATGAAGTTTCTCTAGCTTCTAATGTCATCTTTTCGCCTTTTTAGCTAGCAACTTTTACACCATGAGCTGGTGTTGTTAAATCACAAAGGTCTTGGGCAAACTGTTTTTTTCAAAGGCCACGATAAGCAGAATTCGTAAATAAACAACAATACTTGATCTTTTTTCAATTTCTAACTGTCTAACCCCTACACATATTGCGTAAACTGCATGACATACTGTTGATCACCTATGATTATGTGTCATATGCTAACATGCTAACTTGTATGTTGACTGAAGAAACAGAGTCTTTTAAGGGATACAAATGTTACAAGAGACAATCATATGATCATTTTAACATGTATACTTGAAATACACAATGTCAGGAGGAGATGAGATCAGCTAAATCATGTGAAGATCGAAGTCCAGATGTGAAATAAATATTCCAAGAGGAGAGGAAAACTGTAGTAGTTTAGCTGTAAAGCGATAATGTGAAGATCTCTCTTTGTTTTTATCAGTAAGGATCATTCAACAGTTAATGATCCACTGTAACCTGAGATGGAATAGGACGATGATGTGCTGACAGGCAGATATAGGAGGTGACTTTAGTTTCATCTCTCTTCGATCTGCGTGCTGAGAATGCCTGCTGACTCTAATGTAGCAGCGCTGTAAAGAACTGAGGACTGATCTCAGTGGATTAAAGGCACATTCAGGGTGGCTGTAGGTATTCACCGTATGCTGCTGCTTCAAAGGGTTTCTTACTATGTGTGTGAATGAATGGTTTGACTTAAATAGGTTTCACAAATCCATCTGTGATATAGTAGTACTTACTTCAAAATGTATCTATATTACCAATACTGACAACTTCTACAACTTTTTGTGCCACATTTTCACAGACAGAACTGCCAGAAGTGATTCCAGCAGAGGGGAACAATGTAGGATAAATGCTTGGATACTGTATGTACTTCAGCAGTAATGCAGGACTTTTCCCACACTGTACTAAGGATAAAGAGAGGAGAAGATAGCGTTACTGCATCTTGAACAATACAATTCCTACTGACTGTCCTCAGTCTGAATCTTATTGGTTAGGACACGTAGGCTAGTGTCTAATGATTTAAGGCCATTTTCTCCGATATTTGATATTAACATTAATATATGGATGTATTTTTTCACCAAGCACTTTATTAGGAACACCTGTGCAATCTAATGCACTAATCTAGCACATTAATGTTTAGTTTATTAGGATCCCCATTAGCCATTACACCAGGCAACAGCTACTCTTTCTGAGGTCCACATTGAACACAAAATACATACATTACAAATCAAGATGAAATCAAAAGAAAAAAAAAGCTTATAAAGAAAAAAAAACACAAAACGTAGGTTAAATGGTGAAGAAAAGAAACAAAAGTGCCATCTCTGATTAGAAAATAGCTTGTGGATGACACTACAGTCATGACACAACAGCTGATAGAGGTTTTATAGTCTCTAGCACATTTCACAATAATCTTATTATAATACTATGATGATACATAGCACAATACTAATCAATATAATATAGTTTATCCACAGTGAGCCATATTAACCATTTTTTATAATTTGCTGAAAATGATTAAGATGGAAAGTCAACTGTTTTTTTTTTTTTTTTTCTATGATTGTAGGTAAGGAGTTCCATATAGACATAGCTCTGTACATAACTGTTTTCTTCATTGCATTAGATTCAGGCATGGTCACTGTAAAACGCTCCGTTACCACCTGCCTGGTAGAATAGCTATGTCTATTACTCGTGTAATGAAGTAATTTGTACAAACAATATGGTTTTTTGTTGACATAGATGTTCCTAAAAAGTAAAAGAGACCATAGGCCATGATAGGCATTTATACATATGTAAGGTATTGGACCTATTTCCCCACTGAAGAGCAAGGCGTGCCGCTTTATTTTGGGCAAGTTTTTAGTTTTTTCAAGTCCTTTTTTCCCTCCACTTGACCACACAGCAGAGCAATAGTCAAGATGAGATACATGAGAGTGGCACTTTTCAATATAATGCACTCCAGTACACCACCACCACCCACTATGACCTCAATAATAAACATATAGTAGAATTATCACCTTTCTGATAATGTCAACAAAAAGTGAGAATGTATGAGTTTCGTAAAAGTAGAATTTATGGCAGAGCTGTTGTACTGAATTGCATTAGATTGCTCATTGTATAATGTATAATATTAAACTGGACAGGGTGAAGAAGACTGTAGCAGGATGATACTACATTACACATGTAATTACTACTTATCAAACATATTCATATTTAGTTGTGAAACCCAAAAAATGACTTAGAGCCACAGACAGCCAGTGTAGTACTGATCATGTCTACAGTCCACGTGTTATCGGGCACACAGCATCAACTAATGAAACCTCCTGTATGGTGATCAGTGGTGTGATTGGCTGCTGTAAGAGCGCCCTCGCCAACCTGTCCTGCCTGCCAGCTGGACTCGCCACAGGACCTGGATTAGACTGATCACACTCACTACCACTTAGCATGAATGACTTTAAGCCCTGACTCTCACCGAGTCTGAGTGCGTAAACATGTGTGTGTGTGTGTGTGTGTGTGTGTGTGTGTGTATGTGCAGATATTGACTCTTGGCTGCAAATTAATCAGCTAATTGTAAGTTCTAAAATTAGCAGGCGTGTCAGAGGGCAGGGACATCAATCTGCCTCTGTGTGCTGCTCTTTGTGTTGTTCTAATGTTGAATATGACTGCTCTAAAGATGCAAGTCCAACTATAATGAATATGCAAGATATTAGTGTTCAAATCTACATGTTGCACTGATCATTTGATCATCAAATGAAATTTAAAGACTCATGTCCAAATTTCTCCATGCCAAAAGCTTTCATGAGTCTTTTTAAAGTTTTCACAGGTGACATGTATCTATTATTCTGTCCAAAATCACTCCCCATACCAAATCTTAACAGGTGTGAAAATTACAGTTGTGCAACACTACACCTGTCAGTGATTACACAAAATGATGATGATTCATGAGGGTCTGAATCTACTCCTCAATCTAGAGTAATCTACTGTGTGTCTAATAAACAGTGATTATCAGTGAACGAGGGGCTGATTTCAGAAACAGCTTGTTTGAACCGCTTATTTCAGTTATAAGCAGTTCAAACAACTGATGTTCCCTTCTTAGATTGTTTCATATGACTAGGTTTTAGAAGCTTCAACAGGGAAATTTTGGGATCTGGTTCCAGTCCCCTGAATCGCTGCCCACATCTCAGTGATTCAGATGGGTCTGGTGTTGTGCTCATTGACAGCTTTCCCTTGTTGGAAAAACAACCAACCGATCAGAGAATTGTTTGTGGCTGGATTAAGAATGTCAAGTGACAAGCATTGATGAGATCGATGCAGCCATACAGGCTGTTGTTGACTTACAGAGACACTGTTATTAAATTCAATTTAAGTGCTCCTAGCAACTGTTACTTTTAAATTATGTTGACGAGACAAATACGTCAATCCTTACTGATTGGTTTCTGCAAAATAACCCCCCTCCAAACAGAAATCAGCCAACACTAACTTGATGTCAGACTGAATAAAGAAAAATCAATGCAGTCTGATTATCAGGCAAGGAGAACGATCCACTATTTCATAATAAAAATACAGAAGTGTCTGTGGTTTCTGTGGTTGAATATGTTTATTTCCTTATTTCCTATTTTGTTAATTGTCCTACAACTGCTCAGATTAATAATCATGACTGGTATAATCATGCAGTTGTTTGCTAATTACTAGCAGGGATATTAATAATCTTAAAACAATATTTAGCAAAGCACAAATAATTTGTTTTATACAAATATTAGTTTTTTCTAGATTTGCTCTGTATTACTTGTATTGGGAAGCCTAATGGGATGTTTTTGGATGTTTTAGCCTTATAGATCATGTAAATCTTAGCATTTCTAAAGCATGCAACAGTGTTCCAGATTGTTAGCTACTTTGCTGGCATTAATTAGTTTCCATTTATTTCAGTACATTATGAAAATCACCTTTCCGATGCTTGAAAACTAAGTGAGCTTGAACAGATGATCCACCTCATTTTATTCTTATCAAAGTTGTCTTATCTCTAGGTGGTAAAGCAGCTTTAATTGCATTTGAGCAATGGTGCATTCACATGGCTGCTGAACTGCATTGCACTGACTTTGCTCTGCACTGGAAAATTCAACCCCTGTAGACACAAAAGAAGCAAACATGGATGTGGTGAAAAGGTGGATGTGAATTTGACAGATGCATTCATCACATGTACAATGTGCTGTGATACTTTTTGATATGTTTCCCTCATCCCCCCCCACCAGTGGGCACGGGGCTTTGAGGGCATGCGGTGAGTTTAAGGAGGGGGGTGCAACAGCTGACGGGGCACACGGCTGAGGCCTAGGAAGGGAACCACTATGAAATAAGTAATTTAATAATAAATAAAGCAGCACTCTGCAGCCTCTGGGGGACAGGCTGTCTCCACACTGTTTACTGCAGTTAAGAGAGCAAGATTCAGCATTACAGGCAGCCACATTGATCTGTTATGTCTGTCCAAAAGTCATTTTAAGTTCACTTTGAATGGGAGGGGGTCTGGTGTCTGGACAGGATGGATGACAGATTTCTATATGCCAGGAACTGAGTCAAACCTGTTCCTGAACAGATGAATTTGTCACCTACCTGTTAGCTGAGCAGGGCTCCTCTGTTTGCTGTGGGGAAACGGTGGCAGCAGTTAGATGAGTGAGGTGCAGTGTACTCTATACTGCAGTGGTTCTCACACATACCTCACAGCCATGCAGTCAGAGTCAACGACAACATGTTCCAAATGTGTTCATTTGAGATATTGAAATGAAATTTGAAAGGTTAAACTGCATATTAACTACTGGTGGCAGAAACAATTCACCTATTTATACAATACTTCTAGCGATCTATTTCAACCATGTATACATTACATTTAGCACACTAATTTCAACTGTTTATTCATTACTTTTACCTATTGATTTTGGCTATTTATCCATTACTGTTAGCTATTTATATCAACTATTCACCCATTACTATTAGCGAACTGTTTACACACTCTAAATTGCAATGTGTGGTGTGTTTACTCAATATGTGGATTTTCTTTTAAATAAAATCATTATTTCTGTTTCATCAAATCTACTCCACAATCCTTCAGCAGAAGTACACACTGCTATACCGCATCATTCGGATCACAAGAGCAGAGATAAAATACCTGGCCCGACACCCAGAGGTGATTTAATCTTGTCATTAGTCCTGCAACCATCCATATGCTACCACAACCACCTAATTGACCTCTTCACACATCATTACTACTGCTAAGTCAAGCCTCATGACAACAAACAATTATATAAATTCTTAATATCTAATTTAAGCTTAAGTTAAGTCCAGGTCTTGCCTCTACTTTGCTTTTCTCTTTTTGCAGTCAAACTCAAGAGCTAGATATCATCAAAAACCACCGTGCAGTGCAACCGCTCCCATATAAACAGCTAAAAGCCAGTTCAGTTAGCTACATCGCGAGTGTTCTTTTTTTCTAAAGAAGTGACACTAAATTTAACTAATTTCCTCCTTCTTTTTCAGTCAAGAGGCCAGCTGAGCAGCTCATAACGTTAGATCATTAGATCAAAGCATGGAACATCACGGCAACTGTCAAATTAGAAATTTAAAAATGTATATTATCATTCACCAATCAGAAGCCCTTTTTTTTTATTCCAGACCCATGAAAATCTCTCTATATGGCTTCCTCTGCCTCTCTGTGTGTGTGTCTCTTGTCCTCCACCTTCTCTATACCCTGCTCACTCTCTCTAATCTTTCTTCCTTTTAAGAGCTTCTTATCATCATGTCTCATTATCATCTCTCTGTCTCAGCTCAGTTAAATCCAGTGTCTCCGTCATTGGCCTGACATGATGATTCCTTCCAGTGCCAAAGCACAAGATGATAACTTCAATCACTACAAAACGACAGATCAACCACCTACACATTATAGCTCATATCCCCCACCGTGGGACACAGGTCAACACATTCACAGCTGTATATTAAAAATGAATTTATTTGTGTGAGTTCCATCCCTCCAATTGCGGTAGCCAGATTTGATTGTCTTTTTACGGTGAACAACTCCTTTGCTCTTTCAGCTCTTGCATTTCAGTAAAACGTCCTGTGAAATGTATAATCAATATATGTAGATTTAACTGTGCTCACTAACTGTTCTTCCAGACCTGACTGTGCTTACCAAGAACTGACAGTTCAAGATTTTTTTTTTTTCCCATGTTCACAGTCAGGTAGTTAAGTCGAGTTGTGTGTTGAAGCTCAGTTGTAATACCTGCGCGTAGGGAAAAAGAGGAACAAAGCCACCAGACAAATGACCTGAGTGTCGTGCAGGGTGAGAGTTGTGACTGTGTGCTGGGTTTATACCGCTGCTCAGTCTCCACAGTGACGCAGAGATGAAGTGACAGCTCCGGCTGTTTCCCATTTGACCTTATCTGATACATTGTGTTAACTGAATGATTGTCTCTTGCCTCTTGGATCACAGTTGTCATACGTAAACGACAACTTGTCAGTGTCTTCTAATACAATTAATGACTTTTACAATTCATATGAGCTCTCTGTTATCTGCCACAGCTATACAGGGCGTTTGTTTAATCCCTAAGTATGTATGTATTGGAAAAAACTACAATGATAGTGGTGGCTCATAGAACATGTGATGTGGTGCACATTTAAACACAGGATCCGGGAAAGCTGTTCCAGCAATTTATTATTCTAGTCAAGGGTGGAATGAATGTAGCAAACAAATAATTAAAAAAAACAATAACTGTAAAATGACTACCTCTCAAACTCAGAACATGAATATTTTAAAAAGGTGGTACCGCAGTGTGTGTCCTGCTCAAATTGCCAAGAGAACCTCTATCAACAACAACTCTATCTCCTGATGTCATGAGAATTTTGGGATATTTTTATAGGCCAGAAAAAGTTTGGATACTTATCAGGTAAATTAGCCAGCAGACCAATCTTTTCCCTTCAAACTGGCTGCATCATTTTTCTGTCTGCATATTCTGTCTGCAAATGTCAGACATGAAAGAAGGTAAAGATGTCATCAGAGAGGGATGTGCTTTACATAGAAAGACTCTGACTCTCACTCTCACACACACACACACACACACACACTCTCTCCCTCACTCTCTCGCTCTCTCTCTCAGAGTAACCATAGTAACAGAATGGGGTGTGCAGCAGGGAGAGCAGATGTATGATGGGATGTCAGTAAGTGAGTCAGCGCTCTGTGTGGTTCCCATGACGTCGAGGCTGGACCGTCACACGCTTCCTGGTTGATGCTCCTTCCTCTTCCTGGCAATGACATCATCAGAGAGAGATTCAGGAGTCTTTGTTCTTCTTTGTTTCATTACATGTAGTAACAGCAATCCAATAATTATATATAGATATAGATCGATAGTTGGACTTGAATATAGAATAAAATTAAAGACAAATGTAGTAAATAAATGAGAAACAGAACACAAATCATAGTGGATTAATAGATGAAAGAGTTACTCAGTGATACAGATCATTATAGTCATTTTGTAGGAGATAAATGTTCTTTTCCATTACTGGTGTCTAATTTCTAATTAATAGTTTTTGCCTTTTTGCCTCATGAGTTTATCTATATGCTCTGAATAAATGTCTTCACAATTTTAAGACATCCCAGATAGCAAAATCGCTGTGACCCAGATCTGGCCCACACCCGACACTTTCAGCACTTTAATTGTTTCCGAGATCTGGGCCACAAGCAAGCCACACGTCAACCAAGAACAACCAGATAAACCAGAACTGGCTCACATCCAGAATACCTGAAAGCACTGCATCTTTACCAAAAAAGGCCCAGATGTGATTTGGGATATTTAGGTCATATTTGCTATTTTACATGTGGGCCATGTCAGACTCACATCCATTTCATCCGGGCCAGAAGAAGGCCAGCAGTGCCGCATCACTGCCTGAAGTGACCCACTTCCATATGCTATCTGAGATAAAAGAGAAATTTCAATGATCGCATTTAATAACCTGAGGGGGTTTTGTAATTTAACTGCAAACGCATGTAAAGTGCACTGTAAAACATCACACTGGAATTTAGTGGAATCAACTAATATTTTGTCATTAACTAAATGTAAATATACACATATGTCTTTTGACTTGAAGTGATGAGTTAAAATAATGTACAGCTGAGAATTTACTAAACTCATTACATTTAGTTTCTAAAGACATACAATTAGCATATTAGTAGATTTCCCAGCATGCATCACAATCAGAATCATTATCTGTTTATTAGCCAACTATGCAGCATACAAAGAATGTGTCTTGGTGTTTGCTCCCACAAATGCAACACAGAAGAATAAAAATAGAACAAAAGTGATGCAATAAAAAAATGACGAAATAATCAAAATAATAATAAAATTAAATTTAACATTTACAATCTATTTACTGATTGGAATAATAATAGTTGTATAATAATAGCAGGTAAATTATGTAACAGTGGAGGATGAATGTGATGTACAATGTTAAGTCAAATTTGATGAAATATAAATAATAAGTGCAGGAATTAAATGAGGGATGTGAGATGTAAAGTCCAGTTTGATAACAGTACAGTTAGTTAGTAGAGCAACAGCCTCTGTTCCTGTGTCTGCTGGGGGAGGTTTTTATGGATCGCTTTCTTTTTCCTGAGGGAAGAAGTTCAAAGAGATGGTTGGATGCATAGTTTGAGAATTAACAACTTTGGTCTAAATCTCACTGTGGTTTTGATTAACAATTTCCCAAAATGTCAAACTTTAATTAGAGAATACAGTCATGTACAGACACATGGTCATGTGTGCGTCTGCTGACAGAAAGGACATTAGAGAGAAGAGGAGGTGCACTTAGACACCCTTTAAAGGGGCACTCCACAAATTTCCTGATGATGTCATGAGAGTTATCTACTCAAGTTTGGGATTGGAGACTACATATGTATAATATATTGACGATGTCCAGAGATCCTTCTTTTTTGTTGTTTAAAGTAAACATAGGTGATGGAAACTTGACATGTGTCTTGTATAATACATGTTAAGATAAATCATTGTTGTTTCTTTCTCATAGTTATGAAACCAATGCTCACCATGATGAAGGCTAGTATCTAATTCAGTCCCTATCTCCCTGCACTTTTGATTTAACAAGGTCATAGGCAGAAGCCTCGCATTATGTCTTAGTTACTTGATTCTTTGTTCTAAATTGAACTAATTGACTTTGAGCAATTTTAATATATATTTTGAATAATAGGCACCTGTAATTTGGTATCCCAATTTCATTTTCAGTGGTAATTACATTTCAAAAATTAGGTATTCAATTGCTTATAAGATTCAAATCTTTAGTGTCATTATTTGTTTCCTCAGAGAGGAGTCTTTGAATAATCTGGTGGAACCTCAGTGACCCTGCAGGAAGAAAGAAAATGTGGTTTGGATGAGAATCGATGAAAGCAGATCCCTGCCCCTCCATGTGTATCAGTTCTGCTTTCTGTAATCCTCTGAGCTACACTACAGTACGACAAGATTTTATGGTTTAGCTGTACCTCAGGCTAAACTGTGAACAAGACCTCCTCTGTGTGTGTGCATGTATGTGTGTGACAAATGTGTGTGTGTGTGTGTGTGTGTGTGTGTGTGTGTGTGTGTGTGTGTGATAACCCAGTTAAGTCATGTGTTGGTTTTTGTCCTTACACTACCACTCTGTGTCATTGACTCCAACCAGGACTCCATCAACAACAACTCTTTAGGCAAGAAGGACAGCTGGAAGGACTCCCACTCTTCCTCCCCACACATTACAGGTATGGGCACTAAATAGGTCTGAAAAAAAAAAAAAAAAAACAGGCAGAATGTAGACTTATCCATAAGTATTCAAGTGCATAGTGGTAAAAATAAGCTGTTCACTTCAGTTTTCAGATGTAAATGCTGGTAGAAGCTTTCTCAATTTTGACATCAAAAAATACACAATTTACAGCTTTCAACCACTAACAATACTGGGGAAACTATTAACAAAAGTGCTGAATTTTATTAAACATCAACAACACCATGAACTGCATGTTTATTTTTACACGTGTATCTTATGAATAATAATGCAAGTAAAACTTACCCCAAACTTTTAGATATAAAAGACTAACCCTATCTGGCTTTACTGATGGTGAACTTGAAGGACTAATGCGTGTGCTCAATAAGCATCCCCGGTTTTTCTTTTCTTCCCTGTCAAAAGTCAGACCCTCTTGTACTTTACGTGTCATTTTTCTATCTGAATCAGTCTTGCTAACCTAACTCTTAATAGCCTTGCTAGCTTTAGACCACTCCTTGTTTCATTATCGTTCACAAATGAATCAGATTAACTTTTTCACAGCAGACAAAAAACACTGTTGCTAATAACATTAACGATGGCTCTGATTCAGCAATTACTTCACTACAACACAGCAGTTAGTGAAGTTACACTTGTGTTTGACAAGTCAAAATGTCTGCTGTGGAAAAAGGTTTATTCAGTTTTAGTTTTACTCCACATAGAGCCAACACAATAACTCTGCACACCCTCATTTGGAGACCACTGGTCTAAATCTGACTGTTGTTTTTGATTGTTAATTTTTTCCCAAAAGTTGAACTTTAATCAGAGACTCTAGACACCTTCAGGCTCACTGAGTAGACCAATGTCATGCACGCCTCTGCTGTCTGAAGGAGCATTAGGGAGCAAGGAGCATTAGGGAGCATTAGGAGGTGCATTTAGACAGCCATTGTTTGTTTGTTTTTTTACCTTTAAAGGGGCACTTTGCTGATTTTACACATACATGTTAGTATACTTGTATGTAAGTCACAAAGCATCCTACTCAGCCTATGAAAACTCAAACAAAACAAGAATAACCCCTGATGATGTCATAAGGGTTATTTTCTCAAGCTTGGGTTTAGAGACTACAAATTCCTAACAGAAAGCCTGACTTATAAACAGGGGCGCAGAGTTTGACTGATGTAGACATTTACCAGAGATGGAGGGCTTAATGATGAAATGATGTCAAGTTGCATTATGGGAAATGTAGGATCCAGTGTTTAGCCATACTAGGGACACAAAGTTACAATATTTCAGTCTATGCTGCTTTGATTATGACCATTCTTTTTTAAATCGATCTCTCTCCACCAATTTAGTGGATGTGCAATACTAAATCACTGGAGTGTCCCTTTAAACTCCATTCACCTTCATCAACACAGTAATATCCATACATATGATAATGATTTGTCCTCTTAAAAAATTTTTAGCTGCCATAGTTATGTGCATGTGAGGAATACAGAAGTGTGGGATACGCATTACAGTACAAGAATGACAACAAAACAAGACTGAAGTGAAAAGGTGTGGATTTTTCCTGTTCCTGTAAGTCAGATTCTGTTCAGGATAAACTGCTTACGGTAGACTATTTTAATAATCCCTCTGTCTACATCTGGTTGCCTAATACATAATCTGATTGTTTGCGTGTGTGTGTTAAGGGGATCTAGCACCACCAGATATTCAACCAAAAGCGGAGGACAAAGTCCGCCATGGCACCCGCCGCCCAGCCCCCAAACCACCAACAGCCAATGGAGCCAACAGCAGAGCCAATACTCAAGCTGCTGCCACCACTGCAGACACACGCGCTCGTCCACGGGAAAGACAGTTGTCCGGGGCCACGCACACACAGTCCTTCAGCTCATCGAGGAGTCAGCGAAGAGGAGGAGGAGCAGGAGGAGGAAGAGGTAGAGGGGGAGGCAGAGGAGCGACAGCGATGAGAGAGAGGAGTCTGGGGGACATCAAAGGGAAGGATGGAGTGACAGCAGGGAAGGAAGACAGAAGAGGAGGAAGACTGTGTGAAGAGTCCAAGGGGAAGGAGAAAGAGAGGCCCGGACATCAGAGGCCAAGAGAAGCAAATGTACTGAAAAGCCGGGGAGCTGATGGGAGAGGAAAAGTAGGCACTAAAGGGGATAACAGAGCAGGGAGATTCAAGCTGAACAACGCACTTTCTAGCCAGGAAGTTTATCTGACAGCCATGGTGGTCCCACGCACTCCTGTAGCACCAAGAAACCAGGACAAGAAGACCCAAGACCAAGGTAACAACCCCCCCCCCTTCAGAGCACAGGGTGGTGTACTGTGCAGAGACTGCCCTTCAATTAAAGCATCTGTTCTGCTGAAGTATCCTTTAGCAAGACACTTAATACTGCACCTGACCTTTAAGACATGCAGTTTTACATGATTATGTCAATACTAATAACTCTAATGTTGAACCAATATCTGGGCATGAATTACCCTTTTTTAACTGTTCATACCAACAAAATAAGGTATTTCCAATATGACGTACTGTACATGATTCAGTTTGTTTGACTGTAATTACTGTACAATAGATCAATAATTAAGTGGTTGAGTATGTAAAGTGTAATTGATGTAGTCTGTTGTGGTCTTAAAGCTAAGACATTTTTACTTTGACAAAGTTGAAATTTTTGATAAATTAAAAAAACACAATACTATTGAAAATAGGTTTAACTTTAGGGATATGACATTTTAGCAAAAAATACTGACATATGGTAGTTTCATTATAAAATAAGTAAGCACTAATAAGAGTGTGAACCTCAGTGTAAGCACTAAACTGTGTGGTAACCAAGGTCACCAAAATCAGTAGTCATGTTCCTGTTGCAAGGATGAATGTGTACAATAAAAAGTCAGAGATCTGAATGTCTGATGATAGAGCCAGAGGAAAGGTCATAGTGTCATTTAAATCAACAAAACAAAAGAAGGGATTCTACTACATGCCTTTATATTAAATCTCTTAAAGTCCTTTAGAGTGCTACCGTCCAAGAGCAAATGTGAAATCATTAAAATCAACCTAGTTTCCTCCTATCGGGAATGTGGCTTTGCAAACAGTTCTGCTCTGTTGTGCCAATTAGTTTTCAAGCTGCATTAATGTAGCATTAAAACGTAAGCTGCATTAAGTTGTTATGGGGAACATATTTTGCAAACAAGTTCATCCAACTTAGAATTTTTACGTGTTACTTTACTCTGTGTCAAGAAACTCAAATCTGTGTGCTGTACACACCAAAATTCTCAGCTTACAAATGAGCTTGAATTGCCTGAGTGACACCTGTCACATTACACACATCTGATGCTCATATACACAGAAATAGACTGTTTGGCAGAGGTCAAAACATCAGTTTCCACATTAGTGTTAAAAAAGTTTAACTATGATTACAACCACAGGCCACTGAACACCTCTACCAGTTGGAGGGAATAAGTGCTTAATGGCAAAATAAGGAAACAGAGTACTGTGCTGATGAATTTCTGGCTGGGTTAATATCACCAGTTTGCCCTTATTTTTAAATATATAATACTCTATTTCTGCTACCAAATGACTTAATTAGAGACTTAAATTGGAGATTTACAGTGTCCTTTAATCTGATGATATCTGTTCAGAAATTAACATGTAACAAACCCTGTCTACCAACTGTCTATATTTTGTGTTCCTAGGCCAAAACCATGACAGGACCCAGGAAAATCCTCCTGTCCTTTCCCGGTCCAGCAGCGAGGGAGGGTCAAACAGAATGTCCCTCAGCTCAGACACAGAGGGTCCCCCACCAGGGCCCCTGCATCCTTCTCTATCCCACCGAACCAACCCTATCATCAGCGAAGAAGAGGGGGAGGGAACTCCAACTCCTTCCGTGAATGTCCAGAATGGTCCAACCCACTGCCATGAAGGTAATGAAAAGACAGAGATGGACTGTACCAAGTCAGAGGTTCACCCAGGGGGAAGGAAATGTGACAATAACACTGAGATGGATAGCACCAACTCTGTCACTCAGGGAGATCCTGCAGCTGCTCGGACTGTACCAAAGAGCGAAGCTTCAGCAGGGTTAAATTATGACTCTGTTAAATACACTCTGGTGGTCGATGAACATGCTCAATTGGAGCTGGTCAGCCTCAAGGACTGCTTGCACAGCTACAATGAGCACAATGATGACAGCGATGCAGAGACAGTCTATCAGTCAGCCAATGAGGAGGAAGACCCAGAGTATGAGGAGGAGAGGAAGAGGAGAGAGGAAACAAGGAAGCAAGGTAATAAGAAAGAGTCATTTCATTGCTTGGCACACTTTTGTCACAAAGCAGTATCAGTTGGTACAAAAGTGGCTGAAAGTCTAAAAGGAAGATTTGTAGTGTGGGTTAAAAATGCTAACTCTGTCCTCAGGGTGGCACTTGTGGGAAGTTCATGGGTTAAGTTCATTAAATGAAAGGGTTTTTGCCTTTGAGATCATGAATATTCTCAGCAAATGGTAAGAAAATTCAGACCATTTGCCAAACTTCATGGTAATCTGCCTGTTAGGTTGTAAGACATCTTATTTACCGCCAAGCGATGGAGCCAGAGGAAAGGTCAAGTGCCCTGAATGTCCATGGATTTAATGGCTTCCCAATAGTTGCTGAAAAGGCCTGCTCTGGATCCAAGTGTTGCACTGACATGCTAAGTGACCAGCAGAAAAGACTATCTTCAGTCCTCATTGTCAATGGGGTGAAAAATACAAATATAGAGACATATAGGACATCCATCTGCCCGGCATCAGAATCAGAATAAGGTTTATTGTGTGTGTGCACATACAAGGAATTTGCCTTGGTGTTGTGGTGCACAACAGTCAAAAATATACACAAAATTAAGTAATCCTATATAATATAAAAAAAGAAAGAAAGACATTTTTAATAAAAATTTGTAAAATATATTCTAAGTGAGAAGAGCTGCTGCAACTTTAAATTTTAAATTGAAGAGAATTAAATTAAATGTACAAAATATTGACCAGGAATGTGGAAATGTTCATAGTGTAAACAGTATATTCAGTGTGCAATTAATAATAATAACAATAATACAAGTTGCGTTAATGTAACGCACCATGTTAGATCAAAGATCACAGATATGCAATGTAAGATTATGAGATTTTACGTTAATATAACGCTTAATGTCCATGGGTGGGATAGAATCTGTCGGTGGGGGTCCCGTGCCTTGTTGATGAGGGCGGCTGCAGTTGGGAAGAAACTGTTCTTGTGTGAGGTTTTAGTCTTGATACACCTCAGTCTCTTTCTGAGGGGGAGCGTTTTAAAAAGTTTCTGTCTGGGGTGGGAGGGGTCGATCATGAACTTTCCTGCTCACCTCAGTGTCCTGGAGGCGTGCAGGTCCTGGAGGGATGGCTGTTTGTAGTCAATCACCTTCTCAGCACAACAGATGATACGCTGCAGTCTGCCCTTGTCCTTGGCAGCTGCAGCAGTGTACAAGATGGTGATGGAGGAGGTGAGAATGAACTCAATGATGCCGGTGTAGAAGTGCACCATCATTGGCTTTGCAGGTTGAACTTCTCCAGCTGCCACAGGAAGTGTATCCTCCGCTGAGCCTTTTTGGTAAATGAGCTTGAGGTCTTGGCTGATGATGGTGCCCAGGAAGCAGAGGGACTCCAGAATGTTGACGATGATGGGGACGGGTAGGGCTGTGTTCCTTCTGAAATCCACAACCATCTCAACTGTCTTTAGAGCATTGAGCTCCAAGTTGTTTTGTTCGCACCAAGTCACCAGATGGTCAATCTCCCACCTGTGGTCACCAGAGATGAGCCCCATGAGGGTGGTGTCATCCGCCAACTTTAGGAACTTGACAGACTGATGACTGGACGTGCAGCTGTTGGTGTACAGGGAGAGGAAAGGGAGAAAGGATACAGCCCTAAGGGGAACCGGGGATTTGAGTTTGGACAGCACAAGGCGCTCAAAGGACTTCATGACCACAGAGGTTAGGGTGACAGGTCTGTAGTCTTTAAGTCCTGTAGTCTTTGTTCTGTTCAGGACGGGGATGCTGGTGGAGGATTAGAAGCAGGCTGTCACACAGCATGTCTCTAGTGAGGTGTTAAAGATGTCTGTGAACACCAGAGACAGCTGGTCAGCACAATACTTCAGGGTGGAGGGAGAGACAGAGTCTGGTCCGGCTGCTTTGCAGGGGTTCTGTCTCTTAAACAGCCAGATAACATCCCTCTCCAGGATGGAAAAAGTCATTATTGTGTTTGGGGAGGAAGAGGCCTCAGAGATGGCTGGTTAAACAGCGTCCCAGCCCCCTGTTGAGGTGGGGGAGCTGGCATGCATCATATTTGCCTCTTTCAAGTTGGACCTCAGCTACAAATTGCAAGATTCTAACAATATAAGAACACAAATGAGACAGACACAAACTGGCATTCACACTGTGAGTAATCCTTCATCCTAATCCTAGTCCATTGTAAGTATCTCATCTGTCATTTGCAGAAAGAAATAGCATTTTGAGACTGGTCTTAAGGATATTTAAGTGAACCCAACAAAGGTTTTGTGATTTGTACATAGAGCTGAGTGTCATCTGCATAGCAACAGAAATAGATAGCATGCCTCTGGATCATGCTATTAAGTTAGAACATAAAAAGAGAGAAGAATAGAGGGCCCAGTACTAAGCCGTGTGGGATACCATTGAACAGATACTAACAGCATCATGTCTGATACTGAATGTAGAGTGCAGGTATGGCCTCAGAAGAGTAGATTCACTGAAACTTAATTCAAACCCACACCGCTTGTTCTCACTGGTCCTAGTTTCTTGCTACTAACAGTCTAACCTTTTCTTTGTTTTCTGCTCCAAGACAGGAGGAAAGAGGAGGAAAAACGAAGAAAGGATGAAGAGGAGAAGAAGAAGCGGAGGGAAGAGGATGTGAAGCAAAGGAGGGAGGAGGAGATGAAGAGAAGGAGGGAAGTGGTGGCAAGGGTCTATAAGCAGTCCAAGGTAACGTCAACCACAACTTCTGAGGAAGAGGAGTCTAATGGAGGAAGAGCTGGAGCTCCAAGAAGCAGGAAGTTCCTCAACCTGTTTGCCAACGACAGCAGCCATTACAGTGCAACCGGTTAGTTTATTGTTTGAATATTTCGTTTGAATTAAAATAGCAGGTTCAGCCATTTTTATTTTCATTTAAGCAAGATGGGTATATTGTCTCTTTGTTGGGGTGATGGGATGTTTCTATAGACTGCTATGATTAGACATTTTAAAGCTTGGGTTTATTGCTAGCTGCCATCTTGGTAGTTACTAAAGCCCAAGAACCAAAGGAACTAAAGAGGAAGGAGCCAAGGTGGAGCTGCTGTGATAAATGCACCCCAGTCAATCATGCACTGACTTGAATGGGTCTCCATGGTGCCAATGATGCTTTTGGAGCCACCCTCTGATGTCTATTAGTGGAAGTAAATCTTAAAGCACATAAGGATTCACTTACTGTGAAGAATGTGTGGAATTGTAGCATCTTTCAAATTATCCTGATGGCACAAGTTTTTGTTTGGAGAAAAAATGTAGAAAATCCCAGTAAAACCTGGTGCAGGCAAAGTTGGCTGCTCCACCAGTTCCAACAAGCCCTTGAATCACTGTGAATAGTCACTGTCAATTCATGAATTGCAATTTTGTAAGAATTGTTGCACTACAAAAGCAGAACTAAGGCAGGTTCTTCATTTTTACTTAATCTTGAGGCAGTATCTTGTAGAAAATCTAGCCGCTAGCATGGCTGATAAAATTAACAATCATGTCATCTTTAGGACCATTTTTTCTTGTTGGAGGATAGTTTGGTGTCCTGCATTAATCACAGTGCCAAATAATAAGAATGTCCTTTGTCAGTCTTGATTCTGTGATTTCTGATTAAAGAATGTCTTAGGATGTCTCTTATTAAAGGTTGTGTGTATAATACTGATCCTTATGATTCAGGTGCTGGGTCATTTGGTGTGTTTTCCTGTGTTTTGGATGGTGTGGAAAGACAGCAGAGCCACAGAGCTGTTTACAGGTTAACACATATTAACATACACAAACTAATTGTTGACATGTGCAAAATGAACAGATTAGACTGAACATTTGACTGTACATTTTTATGTCTCTTTTTAGGTTTGTTCCCCGTCATGCTGATGAGCTGTTCCTAGAGACAGATGACCCACTGTTAATTCTGAACCAGTCTGAGGACCTGTGGTGTCAGGGTTACAACATGAGGACCGGAGCTACAGGCATCTTCCCTGCCTTCTACGCTGTCAGGGTGGACAAAGATAATAACAAAGGTACATTGCAAAGAAGTGGAGTATAAAAGGTGAATATCATCCATAACAGCATTTGATAATTTGAGATGTTTCTTTGTTCTCCTTCCTTTCTCAGTTCAGAGAGATGGTTGCATGGAACAGTTCATGGTGCGATTCCTGGGTTCAGTTCAGGTGCCCATCCACAAAGGCAATGATGTGCTGTGTGCTGCAATGCAGAAGGTAAACAGCTACAGACACTGTACAATAGAACACCATGAGAGCTGATTATGAGTGATATACTTATAAAAAAAAAAACAACCTCCAGCTGGTGATCACCATGGCATAACAACAAAATAAAAGCTAATAGCTATTAGCAAAGTATTAATGCTTTACTACAATTAGAGCCTGTCCTGGTATAACGTTTAAATATTATTAAGTAATTTAATTAATTATTTACAATACCTTTACCTTTAAAAGCACCAATATTTTTTTTCTATTATGAATCGAAGAATGAAATGGATTGCTCACAACCCACAGAGATTGTCACCCAGCTCTCCATCTTTACAGCACCTTTTAGCCTCTTTTAGCTCATTGTTTTGGTTTAATTGCATACTTACTATTTGGTTCTGTCTCTGTGCTCTTATCAACTTAATGTCTAGCAGTAGCAGACAGCGTTTTCATATATTCAAAAATCAAACAATGATAAACCCACTGTACTCTAACTGGCCAGCAAATAGCAATTCGCTACCAGACATTCAGCTACTTGCTAACATACACAGTTAGCAACTAGCTGGTGAACATAGTGAAGCATTTAGCAGCTAAAGAGACAGATATTTTTTTCAGGATTTGGTGGAGACAAAAACACAGCTAAAAGGAGAGCGAATATTGAACTTTCATTCATCAGGTGCCCAGAAAGCTCAGTAGCTGGGAGCAATGCACACAGTATGCCTGTGTGTGGCATGAGAATCAGACGCACGCTCCTGATTGGCTATTGTGCCACATGCTACGGTAAAATAAATTAAACATGGCATGGAACTGACTGAAGTGAAATTATTTTACAGCAGCGTGCGGCACAGTAACCAATCAAGATGTATATACGCGTTGCTCCAAGCTACGGGGGATTTCCTACAATCATGGAAAATTTTAGACGGGACAGTACAGGATTGGTTTTCTTTTTCAGGATTCAGGCAGGACAAGAATTTTTTTTACAGGACAGGACAGTACAGGAGTGAATTTTCACGTGTCATACTCTAGTACAGAATCAGATGACGAGACTGAATTATGCTTTCTTGTGAAAACATGAATAATTCTGATTTCTGTATGGAAGCCATTAGGCCTCCCACCGACACAATCAGTGGACAGCAGCTTGGCTCAAGTTAAGAGAAAAATACAAGAAAGTTGATCATCCTGGTGAAGTAGAGATGACATTCTCACAAGTGCTTTAAAGGTGAAATGTGAATTGGCCACATGATACCCCCCAATACAGTTTTTCTACCACACAGAATCATTTTTCATTAACCGCATGCCATCTTACAACACAGTAATCCATTTGAGACCTAATTTATTGATATGATATTTCAATATTAATCCAGCTTACTACAATGTGCTACGATGCCAAATGGCCAGCCAGTGCAGTTCATCAGATCAGCTGACATGAACGGCTGATGTCTCAACTGGCAACAGCTTCTGCACTTTCTTGCCTGACAAAATATTGCCTCAGAAAAAATTTAGTTTAGTTTAGTTTAATTTAGTTTAGTTTCACTACATCTGTTAGTGATCTGGACCTCCAGAGCACATCCTAATGAACTTTATCATGGACTCAAGCCCAAGGAAGTTGATTTTGTCACTTTTAGGATTTTTACTCAAATAAATAAATAAATAAACAATTGCAATAAAAAATCAATACCTTACCAATACATTACCTCTTTTATTTTCTTGTTACTCCCTGGGAGGTTAGGTGTGTTAACTACTTATTATTGGTTTAAAATTAAGGTTCGTCAGTAGAAAGTGGGAGAGGACTGACGTTTGAGAGGAATAAATGAAAGAATAGGGGTTATAATATGCAACACATGCAGAGGAATTGCCTATTTATTCTTTGAAACCTTATGAGCCTAAAAGTCTCTCCCAGATCTCTCCCAATCTTTAAACCTGCTAACTGATGGGTGGTGTACCATTTGCACACCATGAGTGGCTTCAGGTTGCGACAGCAAAGTAATCAACACAGTTATGGTATAACAGTGCATATTACATTTTTGCTTCCATGACAATAAGTGTTGGTTTTATACCCCGATGTCCTCTATCAGCTGGCCTAATAGTGTACTACACAAATGATCAAGGTTGTTTATTAAAGCTTGTTGTAAAGCTTGCTGGCTGAAAGATAGTTCTATATTTTGTAGCCTACTGAATGAGTTTAAAGGGTCAGTTCACCCTGATAACAAGACAACTCACCCCTTGTGGTATCTTACCACACAGATATTTTGATTTGATTTGGCATGGTCTTTTTATTAGGAATTTCCCTCAAAGGAGAGAAACTGTGGAAACTGGTCACAATGAGAGTATGAAATGAATCCAATGAAAGACCTGTGGCTGTTGAGAAAATGTAATTTTTCAGTGTGGAATACCATCCAGCTCCACTGCATTGGGGAGGGGGCAGAAATCTCAGAGGTGGAAATCTCAAAACCAAGACAAATTGAACCAAAACAATCTGTGATTTGGATGGACTGACCCTGCAAGAGACTCACATTCAGTGTGTTATATAAGTGGAGAGCTGTACCTGTTGCGGCTCTAATCACTGTGTTTCCCCTAAATCCTTCACCAGGGTCCAAATCCTTATTAAGAACATTATAGCTCAGAGCTAGCTACTTTAGCTTTAGGCTTAGTTTGGAAAAGGATGCTTTTTCTCCTTTCGACACATGTTTTACATTTTGTTCTTTGCTTTTCAACAGATCTACCTCTCTCTGTGAGAGAGGATTTCATTTTATTGATTACTGTATATGATCCACAACACACAAACACATAGAGTCGAACAAAGGTGTCTCACTGTTTTTGAACTTGCAGATACATATTAACCACATTACAAACGCATAACTGAAGTGGGTCAGTTATCAACTTGATGAAGATGTATTCATTTGGGTTGATTAGGATTGATGTAATCCATAGGGCAGTTGTTATTGATTCACCCTTTTAAGTCTGACTGAAATTAAATAGCATACATATCTGCTTGGTAAATAATTTGTCCCATGTTATCCTTTGACAAAAAACTCAGAAACCAAAAGAGAGAAATGTATATTTTTAATTCTTTTGTTTCATGATGGGGCCACCTAGTTTTCCATACCATACCATAGCATACCATTCCGTTATCGATCTACTTAGACCTTATTTCAATACAGCAAATCAAATCTTGCATAGATCAATAACGTGGCATTCTACACTGAACCTGATAGCACACACTCTGAACAACAACCCCGGTAGCTTTCCTGCTAAAGTCTCCTTATCTAACTCACAAACATGAACACACATCTTGTCCTGCACTTTAGCTTGTTGAATGAGCCACCAAACAAACATTCACTGTCGAAAAGTGCACCGCTAACATCAGTTAGCAGGCTAGAGAGCCAATTAGCTGCACAGCTGCAGCACATAAAACAGCATGTAAACATACCTGCATATGTTACTTCGGATATGTTCGATGCTGCTGTGGTCCTTACTCTTCAAAACCACTGCCAACAACACACTGTCTGTCCATGACATATAGCTACAGCATTTTGTTTACTTTGTTTCTATTTGATTCAGTGTAACACCAGCACTCAGGTAGCCTGCCAGCTACTGTCAATCAAACACAGACACCGATACACCCCTTCATCCAGATGAGAGAAAAAGGAGCATTTCTGATATTTCCTCAAACACCTTTTTATTTACTTTTAAAAATACAAAACTATTACTAATATATTTTTTAAAAACATGTTAAGATTATTTTTGACTGCAAAGAGGGATGATTAAATGTGATTTCATTTGGACTTTAAGAAGCAAAGATGATCGTGATGCTGCTAGTCAAGCTCCTCAGGTATGTTCATTAATTGACTGAATGATCATTTAACTTATGTGTTTACAGGTAGCATATAATCGGCGGTTAGCAGGGCAGCCTCCCTCAGCCTGTGTGCTGGAGGTCAGTGTGAGGGGTGTGAAGATCAGCGTCCAGGACCAATGTCATTCTGCTCACAGGGTACGTGCAGGACTATATCTACACATCTCCCTCCTCTCTTTCAGCACCACACCTTTCAAAATCAGACTGATGGAAACCCAGTGGCTGGTAATCATGGTGTTGACAACATGTGACCTCCCTGTAGTCAGGTGTAGAGCACTCTCCAGTGACATTCAGCAGTAATTATAAGCTACACCAAAAACGTGATGGTGGTTTTAACTGCTCTGCCAATGTGGAGATATATGCCAGCATTGTTTCAGGATCAGCTGTATTTAACTGCCTCACTCACAATTTTCTCAGCTAATGGGGATCCTAATAAAACAATAAACAACAACAACACACAACTAGACACACTCTGGACATGACGTCTTACATTTCTCTCTTTCTTTCTTTCTTTCTCTCTTTCTCTCTCTCTCTCTCTCTCCGTCAGGGAGACCAGTGTTTCCATTTCTTCCAGTTGAAGAACATCTCATTCTGTGGCTGTCACCCAAAACACAGCAAGTGAGTCAAACTACTTAAGAGTCTAATTAATTTCCCACACGTGTATGAAATTGTACCTTTTCTCATAGTCTGTTTAGTGGCATTACATTTCGATCATTATGATGTAAAGCTCACAAATGAAAGTGTGGTGACTTAATTCACAACTAACTATGTACCACAGCAGTTGTGCCTTAATTGCTTGTAAGAAAAAACACACTGTAAGTTGCCTGTGTAATGCTGATTATTGCACTGCAGGTATTTTGGTTTCATCACCAAACATCCTGACCAACAACGCTTTGCCTGTCACGTGTTGGTGGCAGAGACAACATTACATCCTCTGGCTGAGTCTGTGGGGTAAGACCTATTTTACTCTGTTCTATTCTGTTCAGTTGCCTAGGCTGCTGAAAAGTTTGGTAACAATTAATTTACAGGTGTGTCATTTCCTGATAATTTCTCATTCATTTCTCAGGACTTTTCCTGGAAAGAACTATGTGATTTGGTACAAATTATGGGCAAAAAATGAATTTCTTTGCAAGAGAAGCTCAATTTAAGCCAACATAAATATTAACTATATATGCATCTATTATTGGAAACTGTACTCTTTCTATTTTGAATTATACTGTATGCTTGCCTGTAGACAAATTTCTCATTTTTGCATTCCCCATAGTTAGTACCAAATTACATACCTGTCTTTTGAAAATTATTAATAAATTGATGTTGATGCCTATTGTTAAATGTTCTCTTGTCTATAGATAAAACATAGACATTAAATGAACAATAAAAGAGCCCCACTAGCAGCCCCTACTGGCTGTAAAGTTCATTACACCACAAAAGATGGTCAGAGCAAAGTGCTAACACTCTAACAGTAAAAGTATTACAGTACCAGTGTTGAAGGTTTGGCCAGATGTTGTGTAAAGGAAAGACCAGATGGTCTCAAAAACATCAGCATACTTTCTCTGGAGACCCTGAATAGATTTCTACAACATATAAAAACCTGGCCATTAGTTTTTGATAGTGTGAACAAAGTTTACATTTTGTCCCGAGAGTGGCACTAGAGGATAGTTCATGGAGCATCCAAACTGGAAAGGGGTTCATTTTCTGGAAATCATGAATGTCTTTGTAAATGTCATAGTAATTTGTCCATTAGATTTGATGTCATAATAGGAAATTTGACTTGGAGGTGGTGTTTGAGGGAAGGTCAGGGGGAGTTACCAAAAATATTAGGATTCATCCTCTGAAGACCATGAAAATTAACTACTAATTTCATGTCAGCCTGAGCAGTAATTGTCAAGAAATCCTCCTCTTGGCCCAAGTGTTGTCTTTTTATAAGATCAGTTACAAACCAGAGAGTTGTAGATGATAGAACAAAATTTGGTTTTTTATCATCTGTTTTGTCACATGCTTTTCTAAATTATTATCCTTTGCATTCTCTTCTCTCATGTCCCACAGGAGGGCCTTTCAGCAGTATTACAAAGAACATATTGGCTACTCCTGTCCCACTGAAGACATCTTCATTGAATAACACCTCTCTCCCATCCACACTATGTACTAAATACTCACTATGTGCATGTAAGCCTGGTCTTACACCACAAACTGGACCACTGCTATTATCTTCGTCAGACTACTTGCATGGTGGATTTCTTTTCTTAGCTGCATCCAATGATACAGCAAGCTTTTCCTTCCTTTGGCCATGTCAAATATAAATACCTCTATGGATGGATGGGATCACATGAGATCTCCATGCAGTAGTAACAGTTGTAACATAAACCTGCCCAAACTCAAACACAAATATCTTATATTGATGTATTCTATGGTCTAAAATTACTTCCACCTATATGTAACAACATGTAGATATGGGACGTAAAACCTCATATACATCTGGTATGTTGAAGCCTTCAGGACTATGGAGTCAATTTAGTGACAGAAGGTATATCATCAGTTTGTGAACCTGGAACTAGTGCTGAAATGAATTTAATAAATGATTAACCACCATCAAAAAACAATACTAGAGTCTTCAGCCACGCTAGTGGCTCTGTGAGGCTGTAACAGGCTCAGCAGTGCTTTGAACTAATGCTAACGTCAGTAGGCTAACAAGTGCAGATTGACAATGTTTACCAGGTAATTTTTACCATGTTCACCATCTTGGTTTAGCATGTCAGCAGATAACATTTTCTAATTATCAGTAAACACAAAACACAACTGAGGCTGCTGGGAATGTTATTAATTATTAATATTTGGGCATAAACCAAAGTATTGGACAAATTGAAAATCTGAGCTGATGATAGTGCTAAATTAAAAATCAGGGAGTCACCAAAGTTATTACTTTTGGGGAGCATGAATGTCTGTTCAACATTTATGGCAATTGTTCCAATATTTTTCGAGATATTTCAGTCTTAACCAAAGTGATGGATGGACACCATCCATGGAGCCACATGACTAGTGTGGCTACTAAAACTGCAAAACATTAGTTCCAGCTTTAAAATTAGAGGATTTGCTTTTTTTTCTTTCACATCATTGTAAATAGAATATGCTTGGGGTTTTGGTCAGAGAAGATAAGCAATTTGAAGACATCACCTTGGGCTCTGAGCCTTTGTCATTATTTTTGAGATTTTAAAAGCTAACACATTCAGTACATTAGAGAGAAAATCTCCAAATTGATGATCAAAAAAGTTGATGAAGCTTTTGCATTCATATTTTATGTTACATGACTGGAAACAAGCTTCATATACTTGGATGAGAAGGATTTGTACCTTAAGTTGCAGCAAGCATACATCAATTTTGTAGATTTTTAGCGACTGGTCTGTAAAGCACCTAAAAATGTAAAAATCTGTAATTCCAGCATTTTATTTTTACAGATGAAAAGCATTGGCCTGGAATCAAATGCAGGTCAACTGCTCAATAGCCAGCTATGCTTACCACAAACCACAAGAGTTTAAAATCAGAGCACAAAGCTAAGCTGCAAGTTCATTAAATAAGTGAATCTTCTGTCGTTAAATTAACTTCATCCTTGACTCCATGCAGTGCAAAATGGCTTCTTATTATCAGCAATTTACCCCTACAGTTTAAAAGCTAGAGCTTGGATGGGATATACAATAAACAAATGGACCTGCTTGTTTCTTTGCACAGATGAGGACATATTGATTTTTCAAAAAATATATATATATAAAAATGTAATTCTGTATCTTATAACCCCAAGACTTGACAATCTACTGTTGAAGACCTTTGGAGTTGCTGTTAAGGTGCCTAATTTCTCTTTCTGCTGCTTGATGTACCTTTTCTTCCAAATGTGGTTCCAACTACAAACCTGCTGTCCAGGGTTTCTCTGGTTGAGCAGTGACACATTTTTCTTTTCACTCGGTGTGATAAGAAGGCCCAAATGACGCTGTGCAATAGTATGTGTGCAACAGAGCAGTCTGGTGGGATGGTGGATCACTGTGCAGTCCAAGTCTGTCCATGTCACTCTCAGCTCAGACTTCGTTTGCATTGCCTGCTCAAATCTGGGACCAAATTTGGGGTCAAGTCATGGAGCACTCTCACAATTTAACATGGAAGTATTCACTTCTCACATAACATAAAGTATGTTTCCAATTTTTTAATTTTAATTCGTTTTTGTTTGTTTTTTTAATGCTGACTCAGTTGTCTAGACATGAAGGATTAATTTTCCATGCAGTTCCTCCTTGTTTTTGTGGTCAAGATGTGTTAGAAGGTGAGATCCAGGCACAGAGTCATCCAGCTCTGCAGTTGCCCTTAGCTCCACCAAACTTTTTAGCCTCTTTTAGCCCATTGTTTGGGTATATCAGCCCACAAACTCTGCTCTAGTCAACCTTGTTTCTAACAGCAGCAGGCATCTATAAACTCTGATAAACCCCACTGACCACTACCAGCACAGCACCAAACAAGTTGGAGACTAGCCGGTGAACACAGTGGAGCATTTAACAACTAAAGAGCCAGATATTTTTCTTTGGTGGAGTTGGTGAAATAGAGATAAAAAAAAATAGAGTGAATATTGGACTTTCATACATCAGAGCATCAATGTTAGCATGTCTGCTGGATGTGTAATCAGGCAAATGTTTGCCCCACACATTCACAACTTTTACAATTTGATATATGGCAATGTTGTCTTTTCAGTTTGTTCTGCTTTCCCCAAGTGGCCAAAAAATATTAATGCAGCTTTAAGGTCCAGGATTTAAAATTTTGGACTTACTACATCTGCATAAGCAGTTGGATTATATGATATAATCAGATTTGAGCAGGTAAAGTCAATGGAAATGAAGCTTGAAATGTTTTGTGTTCTAAAAACAGTGCCTATTTTTTTCTGGTGTAGTGATGATGACTGTCCTCGGTATTAACTGTTGAGTTCAGATGTCTCCATTCACAGAATCTACAACAGCCAGTCTCATTCAGATGAGTGTTCTTGTAGCTGGATATGGCTTGGTACACCTAAGATGGCTGCCATGGAACTTTGAAGATGTCACTGAGACTCAGAAAGCTGGGGTTATTTTGTACAGGAATATTGTCCTTTTATTTAAAGGAGAAAAGTCAGTCAGTTATTGTAGTCTAATGCTGTTTGATTAATGACATATTTACTGTACAACTGATCAATATTACACCTGTTGTATGGGAAAACCTTAGCCTGAACTGATTTGAATTGATGAATTTGATTTTAATGAGAATTGTGTGGAAATATGTAATTCATTATTGGGATTATAATTAGCATTAGAAGTAATAGAAGTATTAATAGTGTTAGCTGAGATTTTTGTGGAGATTTTTTTGTCCCATGATCTCGCTGCTTTTGTAGCCTAGGGAGGATAAAAATGCAGGGTAAAATGCTAAATACTGGTACGCTTTTGGAATGATGGTTAAAGGTAATGAATATCTATGCAAAGCATGCAGCCTCTGCCTGAAAATAGTGGTATTGGTCTCTGAAAGCTGTATCAGCTGAAGCCTTTACAGAGGTTAAACCAGTTTTTTTTCACTAAAAACCCCATTCCCTGCCTTTCAGACAGCCATTGTCTTCCATTCATTGCAGAACGGTATGAAAATGAAATTCTATTTTGTCAAAAATATAAGCAGAGACGAAGTCTACTATGATGGACTACACATTTAGTTTCAAGTCGGATCTTTATACAGGAGCACACAAGTGAATGAAAATCAATGGTAATCTGGAAGGAAAGAAAAACATATTTAAAGGTAAAAAAAAACTATTGAATGCTTTGGAAAGTAGTGAAGGAACTAAACATGCACACTACTGGAACAGTTTTTTAAATAATAATTTCACTAGCAAGCAAATCTGAGCTTTCTGAGACCTCATGTAGTGTACTGCACCACGTTCATTTCCATGCCAGCCATCCCAGATGTGCCACGGAAGGTTGTTCTGATCCACCAGAAAGTGTCCTTTCTATCTATTCCACTTCTGTGATTCTAACACCATGGGGATCTACTGTACATAACTCATCAATATAGATATATCCTGTATAGATACTGTATGTATGTATGTTTGTATAGGAGTTATTGTATGCTGTCAGTTTGACCAAAACCTGGGTGTAACACCGCATGACATCAATGTTGTAAAATGAAGACAAGACGCACAGACTGATGAAGATGATGATGATGATGGTTATTCTTGTCAATAAATCACGTTTACAACTGCAGATGGAATAAGTACTTTGATATGAACCAAAGCCCCTTTAAGATTGAGGTTTACCACATTTCCATTGATGATTCTTAAATGAAAGGCATGATTTACATTTGGCTACTTTTGCTAGACCTACTGCTCTCCACCACCATCATCAAAATATCAATGAGGGAATATCTTTTTGATGAATGGTGTTCCTCAGCCTTGGCGTTGATTCTACAAGTCTCTTGGACTCTTCTGGAGGGATGATGGTGGTGATGGTGGTGGAGAGCGCTGTCTAACACATCAGTCCAAAATCTCCCATAGCTGTACAACGGGGTTGAGATCTGGTGACTGTGAAAGTCATAGCATATGATTCAGATCATTTTCATACTCATCAAACCATTCAGTGACCCCTCGTGCCCTGTGAATTGGGGCATTGTCATCCTGGAAGAGACCACTCCAATCAGGATAGAAATGTTTCATCATAGGATAAAGGTAATGACTCAGAACAACTTAGTATTGATTTGCAGTGATCCTTCCCTCTAAGGGGACAAGTGGACCCAAACCATGCAGCAAAATGCCCCCCACAACGTAACAGAGCCACCAGATCCCCTCACTGTAGGGGTCAAGCATTCAGACCTGGACCAGTTTTTCCTTTAATTTGTCACCCGTCTGTATTAATGAAAACAGAAGGTACAAGGAAGTATATTGAAACAAAATGATATATTAAATCTAAAATACTGCTGTAATTTTCAGGTTATTTACATCAGAAGGGTGTTTCATTAAGCAAGATTACCTGTTAAAACAATCATATTTCAGTCAGTCAGGATTATTTTCAGGAAATTCCATTTCATAAAGAAGGTTTAAATAAGTCTGACTCAAGTTACCATGGACACAAGTCAGTTTGAGGTTTGTGTCAAATTTATCACATTTTGACACGATTGACTTACTGTGTAATTAAAATCTGGGGTCATATATTTTTCAGTCTTATGTATCTGCACAGTATTTTGGTGTTCAAATGTTATTTTAAATACACTGAAATTAAAGGTTATATAAGACTTAACCATGGCTGTAGCCTCGTAGCTAAATACCATTAAAGAAACACCCCCATACCAAGAAATTGATTAAAAATACAAGCTGGGCAGATGGCCAATCTTGAGTTATTTAAACAGTATTACCACCATATGGTGGCTGTTATGTCACCCAAGTAGCACAATCCAAACACTAATTATCTTATTTTCTTACATCCATACTTTACTTGATTTTCAGCACTTACTATCCAAAGAAATTTCACATCACTCACAGGTCTTTCAAAGTATAGATAGAAGAAAAAAAGCCAGTCTTGACTCATATTAGCTCAAGGTTGGCTTTATTAATTAGTACTACTCAACCTGTGGCAACACTTAGATTACCCATATGATGTCATCATGATACTTTGATGATGTCATCAGGGTAATCTGGGCAGGAGCGTCAAGAGTCAGATTAGCAATTATCAGAAACAGGCATCACAGTTACATCTTTATTATTCACAGTGTTAACGATGATCCTCATACATGTCATATCACATTCACATTTTAAGTGTCTTATCATTCTATTCACCAATTTAAAAAAGTAATAAATAAATTAGTGCTATACAGTTTATGATTGAGCTGCAGGTAATGAACAGGCAGGAAGAGGAAAATGTCCTGTCACTGTGTTCTTTAACATGCTCAACACAGCAGATTATTATTATTATAATACATTTTACTTTAGGGAACTTAATGTCCAGTGTTGTTGTCATCTTTAACAGAGAGATTTAAGGCAGTGGGAATACATCTACTCACACCGTGTGATAAGTTGATAAGCAAGGTTGGTTTGCTAACATGAAGTGTTACTTTTAAGAATAAATCAAGTATTTGCAGTCAAAACTTGCACCTCAAATATGAAAGAGGTTCCTATCTGTTATTACACCAGCTTCAGGTGTCATTCTGTAAACAGCAATGAAACCTTATTTTGCTTAGTAAGGAGCTGCTAACTTAAAGTAGCTAAAACAACTTTACTGGTTTAACTTTTTGTTAAACCATTTAAGTTTTGGTGTTTCATGACTGTATAGTATAAATGCTGTTTCAAGAGGCATCTCCAACATGACAACTAAGGAGAATTGGAAAGTGTGAATACATGTCACTGAGTGTTAAATGTAGTGTTATCACTGATATCCAACTTGTTGATCATACTATTTATGACTAGCTAAAGAAATATTACTTTTTATTACTACCAACCATATTACTACCAACCAACAGTGAGAGCAATAAAAACGTTTTGTTTAAAAAGATTACAATAAATATCCAAGGGTAGTCATTTCACTTGATCCCTCACTGCCTTTCTGGATTACATAGCAAACAGTTTTCATGCGAATCATAATGATCATTGTGAGTTTTGGACTTAAGATGGAAGGTGATGTGTCACAGAGTGGTGAAAGGCCAGAGGTCAGTGGTTGAAAGGTCAGTTTTCAGAGGAATCTGTCTCCTCAGTGGAGCCGTCGCTCTCCACCTCCATCTTCCTCCTGTGGTGGATGTTCCTCCTGGGGGAGGCCTTCCTTTGCACCTCCTTCAGCCCCCCCACTGCACTGCCGCTGCTGTTGCTGCTGGGACTGACTGAGATCTGAGCAATACTGGAGAGAACGGGACAGCATAAGAGAAATAAAGAGAGGAACAGAGAAAAGGAGAAGAAAAAAGAAAGCAAAGAAGACAGTAAGTAAAGAGCAATGAAAAGAAAAGGAAAAGCATTCAAAAAAAATATGTTGGCTTATTATGATGCAGTCACCCTGTGCAGTACACAGTATACAGTTATATGCCTGTCGATTTAGGTGTGTGTGTGTGTGTGTGTGTGTGTGTGTGTGTGTGTGTGTGCTCTTACAGTTTGTCCAGTTCTTGGTCCATCTCTGGGTCAATAAGCAGCTCTGCCTTGCTGGGTAACGCTCCTGCAGAGAACAAGGGAACAAAGGGAGGATGTAAGATTTCAAAGCTGTATTAATCCATATTCCCTACATTTACATTTCAATCTAATTATTCTGTGTAATGTGAAAGGGTTACTGGTAGTGATGAACCTAGAGCCTAAAATTCTGCAGCTCTACATATTTTTTTGTTCTTTTTTAGATTATTGTTTTGGTTTTACACTTACAGTCTATGCTTTTACACCACATTTACTGTGTGGTTCAATCTCAGAGCTCTCATCAACCCCTACATGAACCCACTGTACACTACCTGTCCAGCCCCAAACAGCAGACAACAGAGCATTTAGCAGCTAAAGAGCCAGATATTTTTCTCAGGAAACCAGAACTATATGGAGAGTGATTACTACTACTTCTGTTGTGATCTGGAGCTATATAAATAAAACTGAATTGACTAGTAGTAATAGCAGTAGTAGTAGTTGCACTAGTAGTAGCAGTAGTTGCAGGAGCATTAGCATTAAAGTAGTAGTAGTAGCAGCAGCAGTAGTAGTAGTATTTAGGTAATGTGTAATGTTTAACTTACCAATGGTTTGGTTAATCGTCTCATGTTTAGCCAGGCTCATTAGTAAACTGTAGTAAGAGACTTTGTCAGTCTGTTCCAATACTTCTCTCATACAGGACCTGGGAGGATGACTGTACACACACACACACACACACACACACACACACACACACACACACACACACACACACACACACACACACACACACACACACACACACACACACACACACACACACACACACACACACACACACACGCAGAAACGTCAGCTATAACACACACATAACAACAAACTGTTACAGTTAAGTGCTCAACGACACTGCACATAGATGAGGCACTGCACAGAAACAGGACAGAGGCAGGGAAGCAAATTAACATCAGAGGCCACATTAAAACACATACTCTGACACAGCTTCCACTATCTGACAGTCAAGTCTTTTATTGTAAACACTACATATACCATAATATTAAAGAGCAAGATTCTAGAGGGGTCTGGTGCCAGGACTAAAGTTGTTGTACCTGTGTTTTAACCTGTCACAGAGGGCATCTATACACTGAGCCAGAGTGGACGGCTCCACCCCGTCCTGCTGATGCTCCTCTTTGTCATTCTCCTCTGCAGCCACAGAGGGGAGCTGCTCGATGGAGGTGGATGTGGGGACGATGACTGTGTTTGGACTCTTCCCTGCTAACAGATCCTGGTAGATCACCAGCACACTGTCCAGGAACTCTAGAAACAGGATGTGGCAGATGGGTGAACATTAGTATAAGGCATCTGTTTTTAGCTGACTCTTTTCAAGTATTAGTAAGAATTGTTACTGTCTATATCTGGATTCTATCAACACTTGAGGAATATAGCCGAACTGATATGAGTTAAATCCTGATATGGACAGACATTATTAAACAGAAGTACCTTGGTAATAGAACTGCAGCTGGAAGGCGTAAAGGAAATCAGAGAAAGACATCAGACAGTCTATAGCGTCGTCCATCAGGACAATTCTACAGGAAAAGAAGAAAACCAGTTTAAAACACTATGATGTCAACCTGTTGTGTCAGTGGGTAACTGGTCATTTAAGGAGTTGTTTTCCCCTTCAGGACATCTACACATGATCAGTGATAATACAGTGATAAAACAGCATGGAGCCGTTGTTTTTCTGTAAAGAGAAGAAGAAACCTTGCAGAGGAGCTACTGTGCTGCAATCAAAGTTCAATCAGTTTCAACTTTGACCTTGTTTATCATGACTGACAATCAGGTCAGTGTAACACAAAGGAGGAACAAGAGGGGAGCTGTTGAGTGCAGGAAAGTGATAAAACCAAAAACACCACTTTAAACTCAAGTGTGCTAGAAACCATGTGTTTGTCAGGTAAGATGCTTGAAACTCCTTTTGTTAGTGTAGCACTGTCGCTCTGGTGTAGTTTTACAATTGTAGTGAACAAACACACAAAGGTGTGACCTATTTGGAGTTGTGATCCTGGTCTAAAGGTTTATTGGAGGTAGTAAAGTGTGCTGAGTGGAAAGGGTGATGTCTCTTGTGTGTGGTGGTTCAGTGTACTGACCTGGCTGCACTCTGCACCATCTCCACTGGAAAGTCTGGACACAGTAACTGCAGCAGAGACCTGTACTCCAACATTGACAGTAAGTCTGGAATACAACAGCACATATAGAAGGCTGCTTACTTCTCATTTACACATTGTTAGGAACAGGAAACTTGATTTAGAAGAGTTTATAGCAAATCTTATTACAGAAGTCTAGACTCTAGGATGATAAAGGTGTTTCAAGTAGATGCAAATAAAATCAAGAGCAACAAACCCACATGGTGTAGGTTACTATGGCAGCACAAAGGAATCGAACAGCCATAAACTATATGTTTGACTCAGATGAGTTCCCTACAACTGAAAATAGAGCAGCTCACCACTTCCAACCCAACAAAAATGGAAAGTTTTGAATCTGGATTTGCTGAAATTAACGCTGCACACAAATATCCTTTTTCTTGGTCACTTGGAATAAACTCAGTGGAACTTTATGGTGAACAATTATCATAATGTACAACACTAAATACTAAATAGCTTAATGACTGTCAATCACAAATCAGGGAAGAGCAGTGTTTCATGTTTGGACCAAAACACTGCTGCATGTTTTAAAAACCCAGCAACACAAAAGCTGAGGGCTGGTCGATATACATAATTAACACTTTTTAGCTACAAAATGTACAATTTTGAGTTTCCTGCACCTTCACCACATAGATTTGTTTCAAAGTCACCCATAGTAACAACCTATAAGCTACACAAGCCATGAAGCAGCTGAAAATGATACAATTGGAGACAGAGGTATTGCTAATTGGCAAGCTAATTGACTGAACTGCTTCTCTCTACATTTTCATGGCTGACTTCATGAAGTTGTCCACATCGCTGCTTTGTACCTTATTTTGTATTTAACCTTGTCATTGATCCAAGTCGTAATAAGCTGTCATTTAACTACTCTCACTCACCTCCACTCTTGCCGATCTGTCTGTAGCATCTCCAGAAGACTCTGATGAAGGAGGCTCTGTTATAAGGAGTGGCCTTGATGTAGTTATACTCTCTGAAGAGGACGTGGTTACTGTTCTTCACACTGCTGAAACTACAAACACAAATTTAAAAATGAATAGAATCAGTTAGCTAAATTCATACAGAAGATACACTGAGCTGCATTTACAATAACCAATGCATTTAGACAGGCAGCATCACAGTATTACTGTACATGTGAAACAAAAATGTGTGTAAATGTTTTTCACAGTTTGAAAAAAACAGAGGAACTTTATATTAAAACTGCAGCTATTTATTATTCTCACAAATGATTAATCTGACAATTATTTTGCTGATCAATCGATTGATCGTTTGGTCTGTAAAATCGTAGAAAATAGTAAAAAAAATGACCAGTACGATTTTCTAGAGTCGTCAAGTGACGTCTTCAAATGTCATGTTTTTCCCAACCAACAGTCCAAAACAATATATTCAATTTACTATAGTGTATGACAAATACAAGCATGAAATCTTCACATTTGAGAACTGAAAACTGAAAAATGTCGGCATTTTTGCTTTAAGAATGACTAATACAATTGATTATCAAAGTAGTTACAGATTAATTTTCTGTTGACCGACTAGTTGATTAAACGACTAGTTGTTGCAGCCCTACTTCATATACAGAAATGTGTTCAGATGTACAAATATGTACTGCTAGGTACATACATTATTGCATATTAGCTATGGTTGAGCATATTCTGCCTACATAGGAACATTGTCACGACTTTGTTCTTGGTATTAAACAAGGGGCTTGGAGTGGTTTACAATAATCTGTTAATGCATGCCATTTCGTTGTGTGTTCTTTTCATTTAAAAAGCCTACATCCGTTAAAACCTTTTCTCCAGGCCTCCTGTCTGAACTTTGTCTTTACAGCTGTGACTGACTGTGTATCCAGTGTGACATACTATTCAGCAAAGTAGCGGGTCACCCCAAACTGGGTGTATTCTTCTTTATGTTCCAGCAACTGCGTCACAGCATCACTCAGGTAGAACAACACGTTACTGTCCGCTGTGAGGAAATATAGATATATACACACACAGGGACGGATGGAAAGAGACACAGACATGAGAAATATAACATTTGACTGGTTGATAGTCTCAATTCATGTTCAGTACAAAAATGATTTTGAATAAGCTAGAAATTAACTCATAACTCACTAAACCCTAAGCTAGGAAAAAAAATCGTGCCTTTTTTCTCAATTTATGTTGCTAGCTGCGGTACCACACGTTGTGGAAACTCTTAAAATAAGCTAATAGCATTATGAAATCCTAATTATATTCACTTCTTTGAGTTATTCAAACGGGGACTCATTGAGCTGGTGACCGACACCTTAACGTTGACTTACTCGCAGCTGACTCAAAAAGTGCCTCAGTTAAAAGATTGGCTAACGTGGGTTGCAAGAACAAAAACACAGTTTGCTGTTAAAAATGCACAGTTAGCATAGAACCTACCGAGGTATTCGTCAACGGGAACGGTGGTATTAAAACGGTTCATTCTAGTCGTCATTTCAGGAGATAACGTCGACATGAACATTTATAAGCTTGAGACGTACGTAACTGTAAACAGTGAACTGTCTTGCTAGCTAAGTTCACATTAAATCATTGCATTTCTCTAGTCCTGGGATTCTGCTAGCTTTCACAGCGGTGACTGTCCGGGTCCTGACATGGTGGGCTTCCATGGAAACAGCGGGGATGTTGTGAGTTACATTAATTAAATGCCCCCGAACAACAGAGGGCACAAAGGTTCCTCTGCGGTTTTCCACATAATAATAATAATAATAACAATAATAATAATAATCATATTAACAATTGGTTTTTGGCAGAGATTTCTGTGTGGTCGACAAATAACATGCTATTATCAGTGGTGGAAAGTAAGTACATTTTCTGAAATACTGTACTTAACTACAATTTTGAGGTATTTGTACTTTGTTTGAGTATTTCCATTTGATGCTACTTTATACTTCCACTCCACCACATTTCAGAGGGAAGTGTTGTATTTTCTACTCCACTACATATATTTGACAGCTTTAGTTACTTTTTAGATGAAGATTTGACACAATGGATAATTTAACAAGCTTTTAAAATACAAGATGAAACCAGTGGTTTCCAACCTTTTTGGCTTTTGACGTCTTACAAAAAGCAGTTTGTAGTCGGGGTCACATTTCACATGTCTATGAGTTGTTAACAGCTCCACCAAATAGTGATTTTTCCCTCTAAACTTCTCACATGCTTTCATTTCAATAAATGTTCAAATGATCCAATATTTTACCAAAAATCAAATATTAGAGAAAAAGTCCAAAAACTGAAAACAGATTTGTGTATCAGAATTTCTTTCCTCTCCCATTAATCATCTCACGACCCCTCAGATTTATCTGGTGACCCTTTGGAGGGGCCTGACCCCTAGGTTGTGAACCACTGCACTAAACAAGCTAATTGTATATAAAGTAGTTAAAACTAGCTCCACCTAGAGCAGCTACAACAGTAACATGCTTTAAGAAGAAGCAATAACCTTAAATTGTAGAGTAAAGTGTAGCATCAATAGATAAATTAAAGGATTAAAAAGTACATTAGGTTATGATATTTGTTTAATATCTATTGTTTTTTATGCTTACTATTTCAGCATCATGTCTGTAGTGCAGCCATTGTTATAATCAAGACTCAATTGTTAGGCTAGTGATGTTGTTCCTGGACAATTAAAATACTGTCTGTTCTCCCTCTCTATCAGCTTGCAAGTCGGTTTGCTTGTGTTTTTCTTGTGTTGGGAAAACTACAGTACCTCAAATTGATGTTAACCCTCATATTTTCTGTTTTGCACTAGACCCTTGCTCAACACAGAGAACAATCCCATAAATAAGATCCACTGACTGAATTATAGTATTGTTTATTTACTCCACCTGCCTGCCCCTATATGTACTGTCCAACTTTCTAAATCTGTGCTACTCTCCAGAAGTGATTTTTTTGGGTGTATTGATAGAGAATGTTGAATGTAATTCTACAGTGTCTGTTGAATGTTTATCTTTGAAGTTAGGCTAAAATGTGTATATCCTGTGCAGAACTGTCAGTCAGATGTTACAGATTATTATTGTCTTTTTTGTTTTCAGTAGTTGAGTGGCTGTTGGTGTTTTATATTTTGCGTTGTTGGAGATGTAAGCTACAGTCTCACATTTGGTAATGGAAGTTGCAGTGAGAGGCTGGCGTGGATTGTTCTATTTTGTGTGAAGTGTTATAGTTGTTGTATTTTTCTGACATGATTTCATGGTTTTCTGCCTGTCACTTAGAACTTAGAATACCATCTCTGTAGAAAAGTGGGAGCTCAGGAGACTCTTCTCTTAGTTCATGAACTACATTTCTAAATTAACAGAATGTGTTGTTTCTGTAGAGGCAAAAATTGTGCTCATTACATACCTTGAAGAATGAAGAAACTAACATGTATTAATGATGAATGACTACTAAATGAGAATGTTGTATTTCTGAGTCTTAGAAAGGGAGGGAAGGTATTTTGTGAATGGGTACAAGTGTTTCTCTTTTTTAAACCCCATTGTTAAAAAAAACTGTGAGAATACCCTGGACCTTTAATTTTGGCACATGATGATCCAAGGTTTTTTTTTGTAAAGGTGTACAAATACATTATGTATGAATAACAATGATAAAAATGATAATAAATTAATAATATTAATGTATAATCATATAAATAACCAATCAAATAGTAAATCTGTAAAGGCAATACACAAAATGGACCAATAAGAAAACGGTTATCATAGATGAGGAAGGGCAAAGTTTCAATTCAGCCAATCAAATCTCTTCTAAGGAGAAAATGGCCCAATCGCTAACGGGTGATCACACCTTGGGGGAGGGCCTTAGTTTAAATTAAACCAATCAAAATTGAAATCTAGTCACAAATAAGGACGCCCATTAGACTATCGCTAATGGGCAAAATATAAATGTCTGAGGGGTGAAGTCCAACAATTGGGTGTGTGTGCTGGCGTTTTTTAGCCTAGATTTAATTAATCGTGCAGTAAGACTGTATATAAGGTCTATGATTCAACACAACAGTGATGTAGTTAGGGTGGCGCCCCTGTCTCCGCCCCTCCCGCTGTCTCTCCGCCCTTGGAGGAATTTCAAAAAGTTGCGACAAGTTACACATCAGCAGACGTGACAGGACCGGAAAGGGTGTTCATTTTATTTAGAATAAAAGCACGAAATGTCTAAATTGTACACAAAGGAGCATAGGCAAATTAAAATGTGTATTTAATGTTGTATCACTTAAGATGTTCATTAATACACAACATTTGTTGATTAATTCGAAACTTTGTGTTAACCGGGAGGGACGTTGTAGCTGTTGATTTTATTTTGAACCGGAAGCTGCGTTTTGTGTTCTGGGTGTTACTGGCAACGCTTGTATAAAGCTCGGCCGGGCTTCTCCGTAGTGATCCCATTATCACCTCCATCTCACTGGACGGCCAGCATCGTATTGTCTCTTAGAGACGCAAACAGGTATCTCAGCGGTATAAATTTATTTCCTTATTTTAATTAGTACTCGTATGCTACTCTGAGCTTGCTTGTTAGGCCGTTGTGTTTCTTTAGCTGCCGTTGTGAAGTGCGTTGTTAGGCCTGGTTGTGTTGGCGCGGATGGAAGCTTAGCTCATAGCTGTTTCTAAGCAGCTAGCGGCGGCTACTGTCCGCTACCAAACAATAAGCTCTCTGGTATTTGCTGTCTAGCATAGTTCACACATATTGTAGCAGGCTATATATTGTCCGTTAATGTGTGCTGAAAATGCTGGCATGTTTCTGCTGAAGCTGCTTAAATGAGAATGAGCGGGTTAACGGGCTAACGTAGCAACTGTCACTGTTGTTGCTAAATTAGCTAACGTTAACGTTAGTTAATGGCGTTCATCTGACAAGTAACTAACTTAAGATGCTTTACCACTCCCAGTTTGAGCAAACAGGCAATGCCATGGGTTACAACCAGGGAAATGGTTAGATGATAGCATAGCATTCAGACGGCTGTTACCGTTAACCTGATTATGACGAGATGTGAGGGTGCTGTCCAGTTTCAGAGTGCATGTAGGGAGCTGTGTAAAAGCTATGCTCAGCTGTCTGAAGATTTAAGTATGCAATGTAAAGTCTGTGTTACTTTAAGCCTTCATGTGTTCATTCTTGTATGCACATGAATTCTCGCTACTGCTGCATTTCTCATGCACACGTTCATATCTGTGAAACAACATATGATTGGGACTAAAGCTGGGCGATATGTTGATATTATTAGTCCCGTGGTATCTGATAATAAATATTATCAATTTTAGATTGGCCTTAAATGCTTTATTACACTTAAGTGGTAAACATCTCTGAGCTAGACTGATGTGTCAGAGTGGAGTGAATATTGAATGCATCTGTCTGCTTGCCTATGTTATCCACATGTAATACTGAAATATTTGATTTTGGTCAGCATTGTTTAGATTTACAGTTTCAGGATTTCGTTCCTACACACATTCAAAATACCACATCACTTTGTTTAAAAGATTATCAACCTTGAAATTGCTTGGCTTGGTACTCCCACAGTCTCTTTTCACCAGAAACACTCAGGTGGGTGTTAGTTAGTAAGTTAGCCATTGTGGCTGATGATAAGAAGCATTTCTTCAATTGAAATGTTTTCAAATGAAATGCTGCTTGTTGGATCAGGTGCATGCAGAATCTGTCATTGTGATGAGACAACTCTTGGAAGGGTATCAAGTCATGTCCTATGTGTATGCGCACCTAGCTTTTATGAATAATCAAGGTCACATTAAATTAGCAATTTTTAATGGAGTTTGATGTTCCTTCCATCCAGAGGTCTGGTTTAGTTTTTGTGTCAAGAGTCTGAAGTTTTAAAATAAATATACCTATAAACTATTTTAAAGGCTACAGTTGCTAAGTTTGCTTGTGTATGTGTAAAACAACAACAAAGAACCCTTAAATGTCTTTAGCCTATTTTCCAGACTGGGCTGGATCAATATGAAAAATGAACCAGGGTGGGAAGTTAACGTTGTAAAATGTGAACATCTACCAGCCACTGACAGATAAATGTTCAAATTCACCAGCCACTCAATAGTAAATCATTACTTTGTGCCTGAAATCTAACAGCCGCTTTCATATTTTACTAGCATAGCTCCTCCCTGAAAGTGCATTAGACAGTCACATGCTTATGCTGTCAAGTGGAGGAAGATTTTAACTGTAGAAATAACTTTCCAGGAGTTGGAGTCTCTTTTATTGACAAAAACTGACAAAGTAGTATCTTTGGTGAAGCACTTTTACTCGACTTGACATTGAACAGACTGTTGCAGCCTCTGAACCATAGACCTTTAAATTAGGGGGCAGTCTGTGTAGACATGAGGTCACTCTGCCACCCATATGTTGCATTACACTGTTTCTCTTTCATTTCATCAAGTAAATGTAAAATGACATGTTGATACTAAGAGTTTGCTTGTCTCGCTAAGATAGCTTTCCTGCAATCCCCACTTTTGCCCGTATATTTTAGGTCCCCCTCCACTCAAAAATGTGTTTTGCTTATTGTTACTTCAGCTGTATGTCTGAGCTTCACTGTGCAGAATGATGTATGTGCAGAGTTACACTGTTTCCACATTCATCTGCTGAAGGGGGGAAGTTTTTCTGTGCCCACCTTAAATCTGAGTTTAAGGCATGTACCGATGAGCATGATTTGTGACATCACAACTAGTTTAAATGCCAATCCCACCATCTTGTGCCCAGCAGTTAAAAATTTGAAATGAACAATATGTGTATTTTCATAAATTCCATATTTTTAAATGAGGGAGAAGGAGGAGATGTAATTGTAAGAATTTCATACTAGGTAATTTAGGCAAACTTTTTTTTTTAAATGGAAAACCATATCAGATTATTCTTATTCTTATTGTTGTTGTTGTTGTTGTTGTTGTTATTGTTATTATTTTATTAACAGTATTTTTATGTCTTAAAACATGTTTGGAAGGAATCTTTAAATGTTAGTCAAGCTTTCTGGTGAAATATTTTTTTAATTTCAATGCATCTGCTCTACAGTTAAAAACATTGTAAAGTAATGCATGTGCTCTGAAATGGGATTTTAAATGGAGTGTGTAAAGTAGAACAGAGTGATACATGGCCAGGCTGATATTATTGGCCGATGTTAGGTTTTGACCTTTTATTATATGGCGTGTATGTTAGCAGATATGCAAAGAAGAAGAAGAAAATGCAGGGCAAATATTGCAGCAATATTTAGCTATTTATTTTTTATTGGTGGCATTTTTATTTGACTGGCTGAATATTACTTTTTTTTATATATAAATGATTTCTTACAAACCTTTTTTCATTTAACAAATGAAGTCAAACATCTCAAATGTTAAATGTTGACTAATCACAAGCAGCTGTACAAGAAGCTTGCCTGAATAAAGTACAGTCTAAAACTGTCCAAACTGTGATTAGAAGCAGTATCTATCTGATCAGTGAATAAGTAAACAGAACTATGACTCTGACCAGACATTTAGCACCAGCTTTTGGGCTGTTTTAGATACTGACTGAATGTGCTACGCATGTTCCACTTTTTCTTTGGGTCACCTGGAAAAAGTTTGAAAAACTAGCTAACTAAAAGCACTAATGTGGATTACATACTGTAGATGGGTGAATAGATTTTCTGTTTTTGTTTACTAAAGCAGAAAATATTGTGTGGACTATGTGGATCAAGTTGCACCCCCCCTGGCAATTTCAGTAGATACAGAACCAGTTGTGTGTATTTGTCATGATTATTAGAGTGTAACTGGCTACTCTGCAGTCTTAGTGTTGCTGAATGTTTAAAAGCCATTTTTTCTGATGAAATTAGCATTTTTGTTTTAAAGCACAAGCACTGCTCGGCTGACACCAGAATGTCTGATGATTTTTAGCTTTCACTTGTTCCTCCAGCAGTAAACTACAGATGCATTGCACTGAATGTTGTTTTGTGTTGATAATGCTGTTGTTGTTTTCTAGTTGAATACCTTTGGGGAAGCCCACCCCCCGAGTGGCCATCATGGGGGACGATAGCGAGTGGATGAAGCTTCCCATCGACCAGAAATGTGAACACAAGGTGACCAACTCACTCCATGACATTCTCTGCAGTTTACTTCAACTCACTCAGTTTAAAAATATTTCCTTTTAAGTCAGATGTTTGTCACATCCAACCCATCCAATGGACTGTCTCCTCCAAAGAGAAGCTTGAGTGCCTTGTGATCAGAGAGTGATTGTACAAAGTGTTTCCTTTTGTGGTCTCATAGAGTCAGTGTAGAGCCATATAGATTTTCAGACTAGCTAATGGATTCTACTCATTATCTGGTATTTGCTGCAGCTCATCTTTACTGGAAATGCCCCCTTATTGTACAGTATAACAAAATCATACTCATTTTACAGGTTCACTGTAATATCCACCGTTTCTGCCTGTTCATCTTTCTTACAAACTTGCTTACTTCATATTTATCTATATTTGGATCCCTCCAAAAGGCTTAAAGTTTAGGATTAAACTAATACACAAATTTAATCCAAGTCTTACCAAGTCTCTTTTTTTTTCTCAAAACACACTTGCTTTGCATCAAATAGACTCCCAATTGCCTGTCAGACTGCTTCATTCAGTCCATTGGCATCTGACACATTAATGAGTCACACTGTTTCACTGGGTGACATGTTCCTTCATTACCATGAACACATACACTGTAGTTTATTTCGACTGAATTCCACACACCCCGTCCTGCTCCCAGAAATACTTAGTAGAACACCAAATATGAATTCATCTGCCACTGAAAATAGTCCCCAACAAATGCAATTTTTCCTCCTCATTTAGTAATGTTTGTTAAAAACTACAGTGACCAGCTGTTTGTGAAAATACTGAGTCTTTTAAAAATGAAACAATACGTTTGTGAGCTTTTTTTTTTTACAGATTTGTCTTCAGTGGAACCAATAGGCTTAGGGCTGAGGGGCAATATAAATTTTTGCAGATTTGCAAAAGACACTTTGACATGTCGCAGCAGGAAAAGCACAGGTATAAATCATAGAATTAAGGATGGCTAAATTCCATTTAGCTACTTCAGTTTCAGGGTCCTGCTATTGTTGATGCTGGCTCACTGTCACAATGTCATGGCTAACTGAGACACTTGAATAGAAAAGAGCCATTGTTAATGTTATTAGTAACACCTGTGCTTTTCTTATTATGACAAGTCAACATGCCTGCTGTGAAACTTCCTATAGGGAAGTCAAAAAGTATTGGGAGATGGTTTTTTCACAGGATTTGTTGAACATTATTACAACATGGAATAACGCCAGCCTTATCCTTTTTATATTTAAGCTACAAATGCATGTATTTATATAACAAAAATATATGAAGTATATTTGATTACTTTTTAAATCAACATCAGAATTTTGTGCATGAAATAAAAGTTTTATTAGGCAGGGTGGCACATCAATAGTTTTTTTTCTAAGACAAGTGTATAGAAATGATGATTAAAACAATGTTGTGGTCTCAGCAGGTATTGTTTTTACCTTCCTGAGTGTGTGAGCCAGAGAGCTAATTTTAGACTCTATATCAAAATACAAATCATTGTTGAGGTGGAACCAGAGAAAGAATAACAAGCTGACAGATTGTAGGCTTATCTCAGTTTCCTGCTGCACTTCTATTTAACATGGTCTGTATATTATCAAGCCACAAATGAAACTCCCGTGTTAATTTGTTTAACATGGGTGGGAATGTCCTACTGGAGATGTAAGATGTTCTCTCCTTTATTTTGCTGCTGACTGATAACATTGGATCTGAGCAGTCCTGTTTTCTAGTGATGAGTCCACTCATCATTAGTCCACTCTAAGCTCACAAATGAGCCTGGAAGAAAAGCCAGTCAACAAACATGTTTGTCCTACAGTATAATAAGAGGGCAAATGGAGAGGAAGATGACATGTAACAGAGAGGTTCATCCATTATGAATGTAGGTCACATCCTCTGACTGTTATTAAGACCTCCATTTTCCCACTATGAACTGGAAAGACTCTTTACATTTGTGTGTATTTGTCTAGTTTTGCTCTCTTTTTCTCAAAGGAGAAAGAGAAGCCTGACTGAATGAGTTTGACAAATCCCAGATGATGTGTATTTAACTGTGTATACTCCCTCTCTCTCTCTGTACTTGCTAATGTCTAGGTGTGGAAAGCACGTCTGAATGGTTATGAAGAAGCTCTGAAGTTGTTCCAGAGGATAGAAGATGAGAAGAGTCCAGAGTGGGGGAAGTACCTGGGACTCATAAAGAAGTTTGTCACTGACTCAAATGCCGTGGCTCAGCTTAAAGGCCTGGAGGCTGCCCTGGCCTTCATTGAAAATGCTCATGTTGCTGGGAAGTAAGTCATGGTTGCAACAAGAATTTTCACTTTTTAAAAAGTCTGGAATGAGTGTTGGCATGTGTGGAATGAGCCTCAAAAGATGTTAAACTCAGTTTAAAGGGGTGAATTTTGTTATAAGGCTTTGTGTAACTCATTATAGAGCACTCTTCTGTAAGTGAGTAACTTGATTCATGGCTGATTGTTACTTACGGTCAGAGGTCTGTCAGTGGATCTTTTTAATACTGTATGCAGCAGCTCCAGTTGGAGTCGTTTCTGCCAGCAAGGCAGGCTTTCAAGACACCACATGGATTTGTTTTTGGATGTCAGCTGACGAAGCTCTGAGACATTCTGTTCATTGTATAAAGGATCAAAGAACAGAAAATTCCAATTTTTCGCCACAGCGCAAAAGAATGGCCACTGTGACTGTCTCATAGACCACAGTGAATAATAAGAGGCTCAGAGGATATGTTTAAATGTATTACCAAACACATAACTGCCTAGAAGAAATGGGATGTGGAGATTACTGATCAGCAAAGAGAGAGGAATGTGGTGTGACTATGCTGCACAGCAGCAGGACAAAGAAACAAGAACACAGCGCATGATCTCTGTGAGAGAAGAGAGGCGATTGGGCTGAGGTCTTCCCAGCTGCACTGATGCCACAGCCCCACCCAACATTTACCTGCAAAACAATAAACCCTTTTCACTGCATTCATTTTAACTTCTCATAGCAGGAAAAACACAGGTAACCATTAGTATCAATGATGACTGTTTTCTTTTTAATTGTATCAGTAAGTCATGCCAGTGTACACAGTACACAGGCCCTGGAGCTGTACAGTTAACCCTTTGTTTGACAAGTCAAAATGTTTGTCTTTAGAAAGGTCTGTCAGGATGTCAACTAGGCCAGTCAACTGATGGCCATCAGTTGTGATGTTTGAACCCACAATGTCTCAAAGACAAATCCATAGTAGTAATATTGTAGTTGTTATAATCCAGCTGAGCCACCAGCGCTTTGGGAGTTCAGTTTGGTGCCAGATACAGTGCCTGGTCACACCGAAAAGTGCATTGTGAAATTGTTTGCAACAAATAGTGTACACGCCTTGGACACTGCTTTTATGCTTCCGCACCAGTGATAGCTATGTCATGCATTATGTTTTCGGGTTGTCTGCCCATACTTCTGTTCATCTGTCCGTCCCATTTTCATGAAGGTGACATCTCAGGAATGCCTTGAGGGGAATTTCTTCAGATCTGTCACAAATGTCCACTTGGACTCAAGGATGAACTGATTTAGAATATGGTGGTCAGGATAGGTCAGGTCGATATAGTGATAACTTCAATTTTGCCAAAGAAGACACTTAGTCTTCACTAGGGGTGCACGATTCAGGAAATCTCACGATTCAATGCGTTCAATTCCGATTCTAGGGGTCACGATTCGATTCACAATCGATTCGTGATTCAAAACCAATTCTCAATTCAATACATTCATAGATTTGATTCTAGATTGATGTTTTGAGTTACTCTTTCCATTTGACTGTAGTAGGCACTTTTATAGGTCTCAAAGAAGAAAAAATCACACTGAATCAAATGTAAACATTTACTGAAACTGAATTGATTCTGAATTGGCAGAGATAGAATCGCGATTCTTATGTGAACCGTTTTTGTTTTTTTTTGTTTTTTTTTTGTACACCCCTGGTCTTCACTACTAATATTATGAGTCTGGACAGACATGGATGTAAACTGCAACTTGATTGGCTGGTGGAGGCATACAACTGCGAGTTGGCATTTCTAGTAGCGTTCTATTGTATGAATGTTTGAAGGCACTAAATAGTACATACAATTCACTCTAACATTGAACACTTGGATAAAATGGCGAGCAGACTTTGTTGGTACTTTCGGCTTCCCAAGGACTCACAACACTGTAAAATGTTCCTATAAAAACATAGTACTCTTTCTAAATGTAATAAAGAAAACTATGTTTCGATCCCAAACTGGCTGTTCATCAGTTACAGGGACATCAAACTGGCTCAGGTGTTCATCACAGAATAAATGTTCTCAGTCCCTTGTGTGGATATGGCTACAACCACAGATTTAGTGCACATCTGCAAGCCAGACACAATAAAATATGAAGTACCTTGTAGACCTACCTTGTAGTAACTTTGAAATCGAGAATGAGTGAATCAAAAATAAAATTAAAGAACTAGAAAGATACACAGAATTACTTAAACAATTAAATTGTGAATAATGAATATACTGTATAATAGCCACAATCAACTGGGAAAAGAGGATCTGAATATAAGATCAAAACGAAACTATCTGCCAGTTACAACTTAAACTTAAAACAAAAGGATTTAATTGAAAATTCTGTAATCATCCCAGAGAAGTCCTTGTTAACAACCACAGGCGATCATCAAAATAATAGATATATTGAATGTGTTTAAATTCCAGTGTAGTAAAAGCCGTATCAAAATAGAGTAAACAATCCACTGTGGCAAAATAAACAAATATAGAAAATTCTTCTGTCAAAAAAAGTTTTTCAACTTTCAGAATTGAGACCATTTTCTCCCAGGATTCACGGACACCGTTTTTAACAAAAAGAAGGAAAAAAACATGATGAAGTCATTATTGATAAAAACCAGCTGTCGTCATTGTATGATTCCATAGTTCAGCTTGATGATAAATCTGCTGTGGCCTCTAAATTATGTATTTTTCACATTCCTGGCACAACTGCTGCTGAAGTTAGAGCCGGTAGCACAACAAATGATTGTGGTTATGAGAAGACATTGAGAAGCATTAATCAATCAATCATCCCTTGCTTTGTAGAGGTGATCAGAGCCGTATCTTTGACTTGCTGAGGTTATAAAACAATCACCTTCGTAGTGTTTTTTTTTTTTTTTTTACTGCTGTGTGTGTTTGAGTGGTCAGAAAAGGGACCTTTTTGTGACTTTTCAAGTAGCTCTACAAATTAGCAGTGTTTCATTTGCTACAAAAGTAGAAGTGGTGAAGAATCCAGTTCCACACAGCAGACTGCACAACTTTTTCTACTCTTCAAGTACCATGTTTTTTTGTCAAAACTGAGGACGCATACATAAATGTTTTCCTGCACTGTAGCTGGGTTCAATGGTTTAAATATTTGTATGAAAATAGCCATTGCCTGGCTAAATTTAGACTTATCTATGTGCATAAACCCATGCAAGTCAAACACTTCTGTACATCAGTATATCCAATGTGTTCTGACAGACTGGTTGTATCTGTGCCCTTTGCTACAGGACGACAGGTGAGGTGGTGTCAGGTGTGGTGACCAAAGTGTTTAACCAGCCGAAGGCCCGGGCCAAGGAACTGGGCACAGACATCTGTCTGATGTACATCGAGATAGAGAAGGCTGAGGTGGTGCAGGACGAGCTGCTCAAAGGACTGGACAACAAGAACCCCAAGATAGTGGTGGCCTGCATTGAGGCGCTCAGGAAGGCTCTCAGGTCAGTGCTACTTTCCCAGGTTAGAGTGACCACACAGATATAAGCACACAAGTGTCTAGATGAAAATAAGGTACACGTTTGTGCACATATCTTTCCTTACTTTCTAACCATATTATTTATGAATGAGCCATTGTTTTTGAACATACAATATTTTATTTTGATCAGAAATGTCTAATATTCTGAGTTTAATCCATAAATTAAACCTTCCCCAGTATAACTAGACTGATGTTGGCTTTGCTTTGCTCTTTACCCAGCTAATAATAACCAATTAGCTAGATAATAACGAAGCTAGAACAAACTAAACTAACTGCTAAATGTTACATCAATAGCTTGTTAACAAGGGTACTACATGCACAAAATACAAGTCACAACCCTGAGTCACATGAGTAAAAATGGTAGACGGCAATCCAGTTAAACCACAAAATTTCCCATAAACGCAAGCTCCCTGCAACAAATTATCCCCCATAAGATCATCCAAAGGATGTCCATTATCTTTGGCATTATTTGCTCTTCTTATAGAACCATCTGTAGCGTGCAAAAGACAAAGCAATAGCATTTAAGGCATTGAAACAGTCATACCATCAAAAAAAACAATTCAATATGCAGATGACATTCTTTGATACTTAACTAACGTCAACAACTCTTCTATCAGTTCAATCATGTTTAAGTTATTTGTCTACTCTATGAACTGGTCAAAGTCCAAGATACTGCCTTAAACCAACCCCATTTGGGATACTGGGTCATATCTAGGAGTTTATAACAAATCTTAACAACACAAAACTTGCTCATTTTTTTACCTCATTGTTACAAAACATGAATCATGACAGAAAAAATTAAACAAAGTAAATTACTTTACTTCAAAGTAAAATAATAAAGTAAAATACTGATAAAACAATCCCACATTGAGCAGATCAGTGTCATTTAGATCTGAACAATCACACTGGTTCTTCAGTCTGGCAGTGTCTTTTGTCTCCAGATCCAGATAATCATCCACTAATCATCTGTTGACTCTGTCTGTTATATCTTCCCTCAGTGAGTTTGGATCAAAGATAGTGACTTTGAAGCCAGTAGTGAAGATTTTACCCAAACAGTTTGAGTCCAGAGAGAAGGCAGTGAGAGACGAAGCCAAGCAGCTTGCTATAGAAATCTACAAATGGATCCGAGATGCTCTGAGACCTCCACTACAGAACATCAACTCTGTACAGGTGGGAGACACACACACACACACACACACACACACACACACACACAAAACATGAACTTTAAAGCTCAGCTTTAAGATTCACATCAAACTTAACAAGGTCTTTCTGTCCTCTGTCCCTGTAGCTGAAGGAACTGGAGGAGGAATGGGTGAAGCTACCTTCCTCTCCTCCCAAGCAGATCAGGTTCCTGCGCTCCCAGCAGGACCTGAAGGCAAAGTTTGAACAGCAACAAGCCCAAGGAGAACAGTCTGATGGTATGTTTAACTAGGTCGCAAACTACACAGGGTTACATATGATGATTCCATGATATCATTGGGATTTGTACACTACAGCAAGTGGTTGTGGAGTCACAGTCTGATGTCCTCTCTTCTTCTTTTGCTATTTTCAGGAGAGGATGAGGAGGAACCAGTGGCAGCAGTGGATCCTTATGAACTGCTGGAAGCTGTGGAGATTCTCTCTAAGATGCCCAAAGACTTCTACGAGAAAATAGTAAGTTAATCGAACTACAGTATGTGCACTGCTCAAAGGCTTCAAAAAGTAATTTTGTTAATTCAGACCAAATCATTGTCATGGAAAGAAAAACTGAAGTGTGTGTGAATTTGTAAGTTTCTATGTGATGGAACCATGAATGTTGGTGTGTATGTGACCTGGCTCTGTGTGTCTTTCCAGGAAGCTAAAAAGTGGCAGGAGAGGAAAGAAGCTCTGGAAGCTGTAGAGGCTCTGACCAAGAACCCCAAACTAGAGAACGGAGACTATGGAGACCTAGTCAGAGCACTGAAGAAGGTACTGAGTGCTGTCATTTGCATGTTTTCTGTTGGGCTATTCTATCTGGAAGTTACTGTAGACATGTACAAACAAATTTTCAAAATTTGTTGTCCTAAATCAAATGTCTTACCCAGAATTAGGATGAAGGCCAATCTGGTAACACCACATTGTTCACTGACTGTTATGTTATAGGTTGTGGGGAAAGACGCCAATGTGATGCTGGTTACAATGGCAGCTAAATGTCTAGCTGGACTGGCCTCTGGTCTCAGGAAGAAGTTTGGAACATATGCAGGACAAGTAAGTTAAAAGAATCTCTTAATATTTAATAGCAATGTTATGTTTAATTACCAGTCTCAACATGTGGGGAAGATTTCTGTGTTAAATGTGTGAGTTTGTTTTTAAATTTCAGAGGAGCTGCTGGATATCATTAGCAAAATAATTTTCTTTCTTTTGATGTAGTGGGCAGTAAAATCAAAGACAAAGTAGTTTCTGTCACAGTCAAACCGTCCTCATGCAAAATGTGCTGCTGCATTCATGTATGTGAGAATAAAGGAGCTAGGTATGAGCTTTTGAGTTTAGGAAATTATTATTTGGTGAAGAATTATATGAATTATCTATCTATCTATCTACTTGCACTGAGCAGGTCTTCTTCAATCATATATATATATATATATATATATATATATATATATATATATATATATTTTTTTTTTTTTTTTTTTTTTAAAGAATCTTTTTACCATTTTCCTTTAGTCAATCAGTTACTAACAAAGAAATACCCATGTTCACGCATTTTATAAATTATTTATTTAACAGTTTGTTATATAAGTCAGCATATAAAAAAAACAGTTCTCAGGCACAACAGCCTTTGCTTCGTACTCTGCCCTTGACAGTTTAATATGACAGCCTAAGATGATGTGGAAAGAGCAGGTTGCAGGTGCCATTATGCAACATTAGAACCACAAGGAGTTAAACAACCCCTCACTCATGGAACAAGAACTGGAAGAATATAATGCACCATTGATTCAAGATCATTGATCGTCACTAAATGAGAGCTTTGTGTGTATCCCCAGGTGGCTCCAACCATTCTGGAGAAGTTCAAAGAGAAGAAGCCTCAGGTTGTCCAGGCCCTGCAGGAGGCTATTGACGCCATCTTCCATACTGTAAGTGTAGAGTCAAAATCCTTGCACTGAGCAGGTCTTCTTCAATCATCCAATGAAAAATGAAACAGCAGCAGGGTAATGAAAGAATTATTTGGCACACACACGCAAAGGAAAGGCAAAGACACGAAGTCTGAGAATACTTTTCATTCTCACCATTAGAGTGGCTTTTATTTTGCCTGGAGTGTGGCTTCTGTGGGGTGTGTACCTTATGTCAAGCCATGTTCATATGGCTGAAAATCTGCAATCCTAGTACATTAACTTCAAAGATATGCTTGTTCTTTGCTCTTTTATTTTCAGTATGTTGGGATGTTCCTCTTACTTGTTGTATTTGTACATGGGTACATGCTGTAGCTTTTTAGTTTTAGCCATATCCTGTTTTTTGTATTTGTCATTTTAGTTACAGTCAATCTGGTCTAATGTCTAATGATCATTCACTGCAACAGTTTGGCTTATTTATGTGTTTTTAATAGTTTCTGAACGACATGGGAGAGCTATGACACAGAGGAATAAGATACATCAGGCTTTGATACACACATAATACTTGTTAGTAGGGTCACTCCCCTTTTGTTATGACAGTGTGACTTCATATAATCTCTTGGTCACAATAAGCTGTGCCAAAGCTGTCAACGTTGTAATTCTATTTTCACCAGTAGACTTTGTTTGAAGTCATGACTAACCTAATGATGTTGACTGAGTGGAGCCATTTTTTTTTTTTCAAAAAGCCTTTTTCAGTTGGCTTCTCTTCACTCGGCACTGCTGCTGCAAACCCTCGTGCACCGATTGCTAACTTAATGACTGATATTTATAGAGCACTCTACTGACTCCCCAGACTTCCTTCTAATGCATTACAGAAGATACCCTCATTTAAATTAGATTGATGGATTGTTTTTTTTTTTTTTTTAGGTTATATAATGTTACATTTGATAATCTTTTTTTCCTTTTTCCCCAGACCACCCTACAGAACCTTTCAGAGGACATCCTGGGTGTGATGGACAATAAGAACCCGTCCATTAAGCAGCAAGCCTCTCTTTTTCTGGCCCGCTCCTTCAGACACTGCACCCAGGCCACACTGCCCAAGAGCGTCCTCAAACCCTTATGCGCTGCGCTCATAAAGGTACACACATGCTGGGTGGAAATGTCTTAGAGTGATATTAGTGTTCTTGTTTGTTAATAATGTGGTAATTAACAAAGTTGTTGCTGCTATGATGTTGAAATAAAGCAGAATGGTGAAAATAAGCATCAAATGTTTTTCTCTCTTCTCATCTGTTGTGCTGTCTGTCCATTTCTCTCTGTAACTCCATCAGCAAGTGAATGACTCGGCTCCAGAGGTGCGTGATGCTGCTTTTGAAGCTTTGGGGACGGCCATGAAAGTGGTTGGAGAGAAAGCTGTGAACCCCTTCCTCACTGATTTGGATAAACTCAAACTGGACAAGGTGAGGCTCAGTGGACTGATGGGGATGAACAGTAGGATGATTGGTTATAACAGAAGAAAGCTCCCAGTTTTATTTTTGTCTGATTAACTGTCATTCTCTGCTAACCTCTGTCCTGTATTGAATGTGTTAACAGATAAAGGAGTGTGCTGATAAAGTGGAGCTTGCAGGAGGGAAGAAGGGTGCTGGAGGGGGAGGAGGAGCAAGTGGAGGGGGAGACAAGAAGCCAGCAGCTAGAGCTCCTCCCCCTGCTGAAGCTCCATCTAAATCTTCTGCCCCACCCAAGAAGACCCAAACTGCTGCCAGCAAGGTAAATCTTAGCTGTAGCCCAATTTTGTTGGTTCATGGAATGTAATAACCAATGACCTAAAGGAGCTTAATGTCTACAGTTGTACTTGACTCTCTTTCTTGTCTCTCGTAGTCGTCAGCAGGTCCACCTAAAAAAGGCAAACCATCCTCTGCAGCTGGTGGAAAAACCAAAAAGAGCTCTGACAGTAAAGAGATAACAGAAACTGAATTGTCGGTAAGTCCATGCACAGACACTTAAAGGGGCCCTGTGGAGTTTTCTTGTAAACAAAAGTTAATTTTTGCATTGCTACTCAACAAAACTCATTGTATGTATTCCTGAGGTCTAACAAACTTGTTTGATGCGTTTCCTTCCTCATAAAACATTTATAAAGCCAATTTGTTTGGTTTTAACATTTTGAAATCCACATTGTTTACATCCGTGTTTACTTGCCAGCAGGCTTCTTCTTCCCCTTCTTTTGCTGGTGTGTTGTTGCATTACAGCCACCTGTAGATCAGCGGGATGATGTGAAACCACTGGCAGAAATGTGTATCGCATCAAGTGTGTGTTTGTCAACAAACACAACAGGGACCCACTCATTTAAAGACACTGCTTCATAGTGCTGCTGGTGGTCAAAACTCCACAGGGTACCTTTTAACATTCACCTCTCAGATGAAGCTTTTGTAGAAAGGTGTGTCACAGTACCATGGGAGGATGCAGTGTTAATAGTGAACCCTCTGGGTCTGGGTAACCCTTTCAGTGTTAAATAACGTGTTTTTATCAGGGTATCTGTAGGTCTTGAAATAACTTGAAAAAAGAAAAACTATAATTATAATTTTATATTTATAATTTTATTAGTATTTCATACGCTAGGAAACACTAACAATGGGCAAGTATTGATTTTATAAAAAACTTTTTTTTTTTGTTTTATTAATCTATCTCTCCGTTGTATGTTACTTATCAGGGTCCGGCCACATTAATTAAATTGTATTTCTATTGTTCAATACTGCTGGGAAGTAGTTAAAAAATAAAAAAAAAACACTTTTTATAAATACCCCTCATATTGTTTCTACTGGTTTTCCATCCTACTTTCATACTTTGGCTGGTGTGATTATGAAACAGGTATTAAATTACTTTCTTTGTGGTTTGTTTTGTGAGTGGTGTTTTATTTTATTTATTTATTTATTTTATTGTCACTGCACACTATTCGTGTAGTGCCATGATAGAAAAGTAGGTCTGTTCTTTCCCTCCTTACACCTGTTACATTTTTTAAATCTTAAAAGGTTGAAGTGAATCAAGTCTTCTTGAGACAAGACGTTGGACAGAAAACGTGTCCTTAGTCAGCATGCATTCTGTGGGAACATACTGCATGATGGCATGATCCTGCTATCAATACTGTGATTATTCTTAATAGCAATAAATAATCATTTCAGTGTCATTTGAGTCCCACGGCACTATGACTCTGACTCTTATTCTGCATCATCAGTATTTTGCTGTTGGTTTTTCAGATCATTTAAATGTTGCCTGTGTGTTTTGTCATATCAGGTTGAGGTGTGTGAGGATCTGGCAGCAGGTGTCCTTCCTGCCTCCTGTCTACAACAGCTGGACTCAGCCAACTGGAAGGAGAGACTGGCCAGTATGGAGGAGTTCCAAAGGGTAACATGTTTTTATTTCATTAATAACAAGGTGGCATCTCACAAAAATCTGACAATCTCACTAAAACACAAATTGATATACTTAATATTATAGTTAATATTAAAGGTTTTTGTCACAGAAGTATCAATGTTGAAGAAACCCATATTATTTGAACTCTTACTACCATTAAATATTGAGTGTGGAATACTTCAAACTACATTGCATGTTGAAGGCTGTTAGAGCCTGATGTGTCACTACCTGCTGAATAATAACATGCAGGAATGTTAATCTATGAATTCATATTTGCTTGTAGGCTGTTGAGACTATGGATAAGGCGCAGATGCCCTGCCAGGCCTTAGTCAGGATGTTGGCCAAGAAACCGGGCTGGAAGGAGACCAACTTCCAGGTAACTGTCTCTGTTAGCAGCTGATGTTGGAGCATATTGAGCAATTGGTTATCTGAAGTAACCTGGCAGCTACTGTTTGAATGAACATTGCCTCCAGGAAAATACTTTCAAATGTAGGTTTTGAAGTCAAACCCAGCCAAAATTTGAAAGTATAGTGGCTTCATTTGTCCCATATCATACTTTATAGAATCAGAATTCATACTAATGCTGTATTCTTCCTTCCCTTGTGTAGGTGATGCAGATGAAGCTCCACATCGTGGCTCTTATAGCCCAGAGGGGACAGTTTTCAAAGACGTCCGCCTCTGTGGCTTTGGATGGCTTGGTGGATAAGGTTGGAGATGTCAAATGTGGTGGAAATGCCAAAGAAGGTCTGACTGCTATTGGACAAGCCTGCTCACTGCCATGGACTGCAGAACAGGTTTTTTAGCTTATTCCTCTTTCTTTTCCCTAAAACAAAATATCAAACCCCAAAGAGTGGTCAACAAGCCTGTAGACATTGACTATGATGAATGACCTGTATTTACACTGTTTGTTTCTCATTTGTTAGGCCGTGTCTATGGTGTTTGCACAGAAGAACCCCAAGAACCAGGCAGAGACACTCAACTGGCTAGCTAATGCCATTAAGGAGTTTGGCTTTACTGGGTAACTTACAGCCCTCATTTAAACTCTCATCATTATATCAACGCATTAAAAAGTCAAGTCAGTGTCATTTTGCTAACAATTGCATTTTAAAGAATGCAGGACTGTTGTTTTTTTTTTTAATTGTAAGCGTTGACAGACAAATGTGTTACAACAATTTTAAAGGTATCTGTTGACCTTCGACCTCTCCTCTGCAGTATCAATGTGAAGGCTTTCATCAACAATGTAAAGACAGCTCTGGGAGCGACTAACCCTGCTGTTCGGACGGCAGCCATCACCCTGCTGGGAGTCATGTATCTCTACATGGGAGCTCCTCTTCGGATGTTCTTTGAGGATGAGAAGCCGGCTCTCCTTGCACAGATAGATGCTGAGTTTGAGAAGGTAGAGACTTTCTGTTGGGATCAGAATACACTGATATCTTTCTGTCAAATGGTGATTATTTTTCACTGTTGCACTGGTCAAGAAAATAAACTTCAGCTCTTTTCACCACTTGTTATCATGACAAAAAGTTATGTACAGGGAAAAGGAAAATAAAATGTTTATCTTTTATGTGTTTCTCCATCACAGATGCAGGGCCAGTCTCCACCAGCTCCAATCAGATTCACCAAGAAGGCAGCAACGGAGGAGGAGGGTGATGATGGAGAGGAGCAGGAAGAAGAAGGAGGAGGAGGAGGAGGAGGACAGGACATCATGGACCTATTGCCCAGAACAGATATCGGGTAAGCAAACATTGTCCTCAATATCATATGTCATTCACATTCATAGTAATCTCTTATTGTGGTTTAACTCAGTTTTCCAAGCTGACAGAATCATTTCCTTATTTTCCACAAGGAAATGATTCTGTCTGTCAGACTTGGTCATTTCATATAAAGCAAATCTTTACATATTTGAGAAGCTGAAACTAGTATGAGTGTGATATTTTTGATCACAAACGGTTTTAACTTCATTGACTGACTTTGAAATCCATTTCAGTCATTAATTGGTCCAATTAATTTTTTTTTTTGTTGATTGCTTAGTCAACTATTTAGTTTCAGCATGGAATCAAAGCCAGCAAAATAAGTGTTGAGGCACTATGCTGCATCCCCACCATAGGCCATTGAAATATACTATTGAGTAAATGTACTGTCTCACATTTCTGTTCTGTTTGTACTTCAAATGATGAAACTTATCTCTCTCCTTTTGTCTCGTCTGTCAGCGACAAGATAACATCCGATCTGGTGTCTAAAATCGGGGATAAGAACTGGAAGATCAGGAAGGAGGGTCTTGACGAGGTTGCAGCTATCATCTCAGAGGCCAAGTTCATCACAGCCAACATAGGAGAGCTGCCTCTGGCCTTGAAAGGACGACTCGGCGATTCCAACAAGATCCTGGTTAGTTAGAGAGCAGGCCTGTACTACTGCTTTTCTGAACTTACCAGACTGTTCTAGCTGTTCTATTATTTGCCTTTACCCACTTAGTCATTATATCCACATTACTGATGATTATCTATCAAAAATCTCATTGAGTAAATATTTTGTGAAAGCACCAATAGTCATCCCTACAATATTGTCACAATATTGATATCGAGGTATTTGGTCTAAAATATTGTGATATTTGATTTTGTCTGTATCGCCCAGCCATACTTATGATTTTAGTCATGAAACTTCATGATTTCTTGCTTTGTAATCTGAAGAAATTCACCATTGAAATCAAACATACAATACATAGAAAGAGAAATTCACCATTAAACAAAACAAAACAAAACATGGTACTGAAACGTACTATCAAGCCAACAAGAGGTACGTAGGCACCATCTGGCCAGTACACGCAGATCACTCTGTCTTTAGTGGTCGCTGCTGTAGATTTAATGGAGATTTATGAAAAGTAAAAGATTTCATGGAGGAAAAGCTTTCTGAGCCCTATACTTTCTGTTTTTCCCACAAATTTTTCTGTCTTGCTGGAGCGGCTGATAACAGCACTGCTGTTTAAAACTGGACAAAATTTTGCTGAAATCTTAAATGAAGTAATTAAAACCTCAGTTTTAATGAAATTTGATGTCATAGTTCTGGGAGAAAGTGCTTAAAATGTGAAATTCTTCACAGTGTTGCATTATGCTACATGGGTTTGCAATTGAGGCACCAACACAGCAATGAAGGCTTGTCAACTTCTGCCTACAACCCAGATTAATATATAAGGACAAGGATGTACAGTATTTGTCAACATACACATAACATCTATGGAAAAAAAGTACCGGCTTTGAATACAGTTATTGGCCAGTCAGAAACAGAACTAAACCAAAGTGAAATTGTTAAATAATGTTAGTCTATAGAAGGTTTGGATGTAAGAAGAACAACATGATTTAAAATTTGAGCATTGTGTCTGTTCTCCAGGTCCAGCAGAGCCTGACTATCCTGCAGCAGCTGGCTACAGCCATGGGACCTGGACTCAAGCAGCATGTTAAAGCACTGGGAATCCCTGTTATCACTGTAATGGGAGATAGCAAGGTACACTGACACTCTCATCTCAAACACATCCCAGCTTTCAGAGGGATGTGGAGCACAAGTAGTGTTCTGTGTAAGACCTTCTGTGTTAAAGGCTCATGTCTGTACATGTCAACAGATTTTTATTTTCAATTTAATGACACTTTTTAATACTTCCTCCTTATATTTATAAAAGCTGCAATCACATTACATAAACCACATAAGTTTCATTTGAGTTACTGCACCACCACAAACTTTTGAACTCTTTAAAAACGAATTGTTGTTCAGCACATGTGCAGAACATGCAAATGTTGTAACATGCAGTCTGAAAATATACACAAATTATAATGGAGTATGAGGAATCACAAATAAAGAAAACATGCTTATCTAAAGCAAAGTGTTGAATATACAAATGTGGTCTCGGTGAAGACAGTGTCACGTCTTTGTGTGCTGATAATGAGCATGTCTCCTGTTCCTCTGCAGCCGAACGTCAGAGCAGCTGCTCTGGCTACTCTGCAGGCCTGGGTGGAGCAGACTGGGATGAAGGAGTGGCTGGAGGGAGAGGACCTGTCAGAGGAGCTAAAGAGAGAGAATCCCTTCCTAAGACAGGAGGTATATACACACACATACTCCACTCTCTTAACATGGAGAATCCAATATTCAGCTGTTTCAGGAAAGAGGAATTGTTTTCTTGCACCTTCTGGGTACAAATGAGATTTTCAGGTGAACATATTCCTATGCTATATCATAATATACAGGATGCAAATAAAAAATGTGTGTAAAATGCAACTCTCTCCATTACCCAGGTGTTAGGCTGGTTAGCAGAGAAGCTGCCCACTCTGAGGACAGTACCTGGGGATCTGATGCTGTGCATCCCCCAGCTCTACGCCTGCCTGGAGGACAGGAATGGAGACGTGAGGAAGAAAGCTCAGGACGCCCTACCCACCTTCATGATGCACCTGGGCTATGACAAGATGAATAAGGCTACAGGGAAACTCAAGGTACAACGTGTGTTATGAATGACACTCTCAGTATACTGTTTCTTTCAGCAAACTAGTTAGCAGAGGTGTTAAACTGTGCCTGATCATACAGTGAACACTGATTCATAGCTGTCCTGTCTGCAATAATGAACCTCTCTCTGTCCTCGTCTCCCTCCAGCCTGCCTCTAAGGACCAGGTGGTAGGCATGTTGGAAAAAGCCAGAGCAGTGATGCCAGCTAAACCTGCTGCTCCTGCTAAAGCTGGAGGAGGAAAAGGCTCTGCAGAACCAAGCAGAGCTGCATCAGGTTTGTGTGACATCGCAGTGAATGACTTTTAGATAGATTACAACCACAGTCTCACATGGCTGATTCTCAGTGTCAAACCATCTTTGTGGTGGTTTGACAAATAATGTTGTATTATGTGTGGGGTTAGGACTGTCATCAAATCCAGACAAAGTCATCAGTATTATTTTAGAAATTAAAAAAAATCTGCAACAACAAACTGGCGAGTTGATGGCAGTCTAGTCTATTATATTAAGAAATACTGGAAATGTGGAAAAAAAACAATTTTATTTATATTTTATTTTTTTATATTCAGTACTTTAAGTGTTATCCAAGAGAGCATGTGCTCTTCCATAGTGCAGAGTTTTCCACAAAACAATTACAGCAAGGTTGGCAAATTCCTTGACAGTCGGCACAGTGATTAAGTAACAAATATATTCACATACTTGATCAATGCCTGTTCTCTGCAGCCTCCAGGTCTCAGCCAGCCAACGAAGACTTTCCTGACAGTAAACCTGAAACTAAGAAGGTCAGAGGAGGAGCTGCTAAGAAGGTATGTGTGTGTGTTGTGCACAGTAATGGTGGAGGTATCATACTTTAAATTCTCAAATAAAAGCTGGGAGTCAAATAATTGCTTGGTCTTAAATATAGTAGCTGCGGCTGGGATGAACAAAGGCAGCCTGTTAATAAAAGCCTGCTAAAAATATTGTAGGGGTAGAATTGCTTTACTATATTGGCTCAAATGGGTACAGATGTACCTGTGTCCATTTTCACAGCATCAATTCCATCAGCACAACAAGAGAGTCCTGATATACTCGCTACTCTCAGAAAAACTCAGTGAAACTTGATGCCTCCTGGTAGGCTTTTAACATGAAGCAGTCTACCTGGAAATTGATGGAATATGCGAGCGGCTGGGAGGCTATTACTGTCAAACAAATGCAGGAGGTGTTGAGTTTCATTGACAGTAACCACTTACAAAAAAAAAAAGTAAAACCAGTAATTTACATGACTCTGTTTACTTGGTGCTGTATAAATATACATTATATTAAATTTATCAAGCCAACTGTTAAACAGGACAAGCAGGAATAAAGATTCCTTTTTAAGAAAACTTGCTTCAAATAACTGTTGGTTCTCTCTGCAGATCAGGTAAAGAAAGGCTATAGCCACCATTGTTTTCTAACTCTTTGTGCAGCTGAATAAACTGTCAGATTAAGTACAATTCATATTTTTTGACTGTGTACGTCAATTGGTTTTCATCGGTCATTTCTTGACTGTGAAGTGTGAACATGATGTGGTTTTTCTATTCGCCCAGCTCCCCTCTCCTCCCGAAGAACCTGCCCCTCCCCCTCCCTCCAAGGACAAGGACAGTAATGCTAGTAAAAAGCCCCCCAGCAAAGGGAAGGCTGCTGCTGGCAGTCAACAGGTAGATGTGGCACAGGTGTCCTCCTGATGAAACTCTGGAGTCACGAGCAGCAGATGTGGACAGAGTTTCTCACTGGACACTTGTTAGCCTGACAGATCTTAACCTCCGTACAGCTTCTCTCCTCCTTGGCCCAGCCTGGTCTTGGCTCGGCCTAATCCTGTGTCTCTCTAATTACTAATACTGGCACTGTGAATCTACAACTGTATCATCAAATTCACATGGACTCACATTTGTTAGGTGAAATTAGATCAGCACACCTAGACATCTGTTTTTAAGCCTTTTTAACAAGTAACAACATGCTGACATAAAGATGAATCAAAGTGCAGTTTATGCATGCTTACAGAAATGAAGCAGAGACTGAGAGGGGTCACATGCCACTTAAAGGTTTCAGGTCACTCCACTGCATGAGTGTGTTTCTGGATGTGTGTTGCATGTTTTTGAATAATATCACACGAGTGTTTCTGCACTCTGTTTTATATGTGTTAACCTGCACTGAGATCTTTTCAGCATAACGGCGCCGTATCTCTTGTTTCTACTGTCTGTCACCATTCAAAACACACACACACACACAAAGATAACCTACACTAACAGCTGCTTATTCCATGTGATTACTACACACACAGCCAATGAGGAAACATGATGTCACACAATTAAGTACACAGACAGAAAACATCGGTTTGCTTCCTCAGCCTCACACTGTGATTTTGGTTCCCCTCTCAGGGTGCAGCTGCTAAGAAGCCTGCAGCCAAAGGCATGAAGGATGATGAAGATAGGTCTGGGCCAATCTTCATCCTTGTCCCCAATGCTAAGGAGCAGAGGATCAAAGAAGAGAAACAACTGAAGGTACCTGCAGGGCTGAACAACATATCATGGTTCCAGTGCAGGAGAAGTTACTGACTTCTGAATTTCATTTGGCCTACATTATAAATACAATATAGTAGGGCTAGAGATAAGGCAAAACATTGAATCTCGTATTTTAATACATTTTTGGACTTGATTTCCAGGACAGTTGAGCAAAAATAATAAGACCTGCACCACCTGCAAGGCTGTCATTATTAGACATAGAGTACATGTTATCACACACAGCTATCGACCAGATGCTTCAACTAAGTAGAGCAGCTGAATAATCATTTTCAACACAGATGGAGCAGAAAACTCTGCACACTAATTCACCTGCTCCTGCTGTTTGTGTTTCTTGACAAAGTATTAAATTAGTCTGATATCTGCGGACTGCTGCTAGCTTTAGCTACCTGGCAGGCAGGGACACTGAAAAGACTGAACAAAGAATCCGCACACTGTTCTGTGATCTCAGTTTGCCTTTGTTGATGAGGTATCATCTCTGGTTATGAGTTGAAGCAGTAGGAGTCGACTGAACAGTGTTCAGAGTCATTTTCAGTCTGTCCCTCCTGTAGATGCGACCCTTAAATTCACTACTAGATAGCCAGAGACAGATAGCCACCTGCAGTCACCACAATCCTTTAAATTGCAGCAGGTGAGCATGTAGTGGAAGTATTCACACCAGTTTACACTATTTAGACATAGTGCAACAACAAGTTAGTTAATTAAATTAATTTAATTTGTTGCCCAGCCCTACAATATAGCCTACTGAATGCTAGCTTTAGCAACCAAACTTGCACTAAATCTAAGCACTGCCCCTTTTAATAAATCTACAACACAGGAATACATAGTGTTGTGAAATACACCTGCAATGAATGTGGTGTTTTTGCCCCTTGTATCACGTAAATCTTCAAGTGAGTACTGGTGGTCATTTCTGGCAGCCTTTAGATGAAAACATGCAACTGTTCCATTTAAACCAACTGTTTTCTTTAACCAAAGTTGCTGCAATTGTATTTTCAGCTGTTGACTTCCTTACTGAAGATGTCTGACACAAAACTGAGCAGAAATGCTGTTGAAATTGGCTTGAATTTGATTGTTCTCTCTCCTTGGAAATGTCTTTCTGTAGATCTTGAAGTGGAACTTCAACACTCCTAGAGACGAATATGTAGAGCAGCTTAAAACTCAGATGTCCACCTGCTTTGCTAAGTGGCTCCAGGATGAGCTCTTCCACTTCGACTTCCAGAGACACGTCAAAGCTATCGGAGTCATGATTGAGGTAGGAACTACTGTGTGTGTGTGTGTTCATGTGTCCTGCTCTTGGAAAGATGTCGTACTTTGTCTGGTTCTCATTTTCTGCAAGGGTAGTTAAAAAATGGTTGGTGTGTGTTTGTACTTGACAGAGGTTAGAGAGTGAGAGTGAAGCCACCATTAGCTGTCTGGATCTGATTCTGAAGTGGTTCACCCTGCGGTTCTTCGACACCAACACCACAGTCCTGATGAAGGTGCTGGAGTATCTGAAGCTCATGTTCGCCATGCTCAACAGAGAGAACTACCACCTCACAGAGTATGAGGCCAACTCCTTCGTCCCCTACCTCATACTCAAGGTCAGCACACGTCACACTCACATTCAGGATGACAAACACACCTCTGTTTTTCAGTTTTTCATGCTCAGTCTTCTTTCCTCTCGTCTTTAGGTTGGGGAGTCGAAGGATGTGGTTCGCAAAGATGTTCGAGCCATTCTGACCATGCTGTGTAAGGTTTACCCAGCATCCAAGGTCTTCCCTTTCCTCATGGATGGAACCAAGTCCAAGAACTCCAAACAGAGAGCTGGTAGGTCTCTACAGACATAGAGCTGGAGTTACAGCAAACTCTGTCCAAACGATTAGAAGTGAAGTCGGAGGAGAAGGCAACAAATCGGCCTCTCATAATCGGCAGAAATGGCCGATGCCGATATTTCATTTTAGAGCTTTTATCGGCCGATACCGATGACGTGCTGATAATATCGTGCACCCCTACTAACAACATTGTTTCTGTGGCTTTCTTCTTCTCAGAATGTCTGGAGGAGTTGGGTTGTTTGATAGAAAGCTATGGGATGAATGTATGTCAACCAACTCCGGCTAAGTCTCTGAAGGAGATCGCTGTTCACATTGGTGACAGAGACACGTCTGTCCGCAATGCTGCCCTGAATACTGTGGTGGCTGTCTACAACGTCTGCGGGGAACAAGTCTACAAACTAATAGGAAATGTAAGCTAGAGAATTATAATACTGCAGGATGTCATAAGACTCACTTTGTACAATTTTACATAACTCTTTCCCCCGTCCTTCCCAGTTGTCAGAGAAAGACATGAGCATGCTGGAAGAGAGGATCAAGCGTTCAGCAAAGAAGACCCCTGCAGCTCCAGCCAAGCAGACTGCCACAGAGAGGTCTCAGAGAGAGCACCCAACTAACCCCAACGCCACCTTCCTCCGCAAGCCTGCACAGGAAGACCCCAACAAACTCAAGTAGGTCGCCTCTAACATTGGTCTGCAGGGAAAAGTTAACCTCAGCTGAATAAGAAACAGTGAGGATACAGAAAGAAATGTAGCTCTACTGCACTTGTATGAAATTATACTCAAGTCTGTGTTTTTGTCTTTTTATGTGTCCACCATGAAAATAAGATGACATATTGAACAACTGAAATAGAAGAATGTGAAGGACAAACAATGAGTTAGTAAATGTCAAACATGACTTTAAAGGAACAAAGGAGGAACAAAAATGTAGTACATGAACAACATGATAAGTTGTAAAATCACATGGATATTCCATTAACATATTCAGGCACATATAAAGTGTTTTAAAGCATTATCTACACAATAGTATAGAAAACTTTCTAACATCTGTTACCTCACAGTTTCTTTAAAAGTTCCTCTTTTTAAAGTTTTATCATTGTACAATGTTGAATCACAGTGGATGTAATTAGGTTTTTAAACTGATCAATTGAAAAATACTATAGTCATGGAGAGATTTATTTTCACTTTGACCTTAATCAGATGTTGTCAGTAACAAATGAAGGTAGTTTGTTAGCTTTAACCGTCTAGTTAGCTGCTCTCTGAAGTGGAAGAATGACATTATTGCACAAATAAATCTTCTTATACGGTGTATGTTAATGTGTTAATGTTAAATATTTACTTCCTTGCCAATATAAAAATAGAACTGCTACCAGTATTTCAATTATTGATTAAAGTATTGACTTTCATAATAGTCTTATAATAGACCAAGTAGCTTATATTACAAACAATGTAAATCTCAAATATTACAAACCAAGTAGAGGGGGTGTAAAGTGATGCTTTCTGTGTCTATTTTTAGATGCAAACCAGTGGATGGAGCATTAATTGGAAGGTTGTAAAATAGCACTGCTGGGTTTCCTGTCTTAAATGGTTAACTACACCACTTGTGCCCTTAAGTATCACACTCAGTGATTCTAATTTGTTTTAGTTCTGAAATAAAAATAAAACTACAGTGGGCATTCAATCACCAAGCCTCTGAATGAAGTATAACTGCAAGCGATGTACCACTGGCTATAGTTCATTATCTGTCCCTATCCAAATAATGGAGTTATACCCCTAGCTGGCTCAGTTAGTGGTCCATGTTCAGATGCTATAAACAATAGTTACAAACATATAAAGGGTAAGAGCATATTTGACTGTTGCAGAAGAAAAGAGGTGAAGATAACAGGTGTTATGCAAAAACAAAAAGTAGGAAACGATAATGAAAACGACTCAAATTAGCATTTGAAGCACAGTGTGTTGGATGTCCCAAAGTCCTGAGTAGGTGAATTCATGTTTTCAGTCAAGTGTATAAACCCCAACATTTCCAACTGTCATTCATAAGCATGTTTTTCATTCTATCAGCCAGCCATCTCTTTAATCAGACTGTCAGATTCATCATAGCCTACATACTGTGGATTAACTGCTGTCATTTGACTGTAGTGAAATTTCACATAGATGTTCTGATCTGATCTTCTGTTTGTGTTCTGCTCGCAACTAATCTGTCCTTCTCTTCTCGTCATGTTTTTACTGAGTCATTGCATGTTAGGTTGCTCTCACAGATACAGATTTTATTTGAAAAGAAAATCGGCACATTTAAATTCTATCAACTGTGTCTGTGAAACCAACCTGTGTTTGTCTTTGGCTGGCTGATGGGCTGCCTGCCCGTCTCTTAACCCCTTCATCTTTCTTCCTGTGTGATTCTTTCCTCCTGTCTCTGCTCTGCTGCCTTCCTTTCTGGAGCAGAATAATGTATCGCACGTATAGAATGTGAGTACCTCTTCCTCCTCCTCCTCCCCTCTTTTCTGTTTCCATTGGAAAAACTCTGAATGCATTCTAATACTTATCATCCTTAAGACTTTATTCTTATTCCCCACTATCAGCCGGTATGTAAAGCACCAGACTAATGTTCCAAATGTCCTGCTGTCACTTTTAAATATACATCATTCTTACTGCCTTCATCACCCTCTTCATCTCTCTTATCTATGTCTGTATATGTTGTATATAATGAGCATGGACATAAAATGAACTGTCCTTTACTTTGACTTATACAGTCCTGCCAGTTACAACAAATATAGGGTCTCAATATCCTCAAAAAGTCAGTTTCAAATAGAAAATGGGTCAGTATTTTTGGCTATTGATCTTTACATTTTACATTTCTCATTAGTTTTGGTTGGTCATGATGTTGTAGAATTTGTCCTTTTTAGGAAAATAGATGAATACAAGGCATTTTAGAACACTGGTAATGAGCTGATTGGTCAAACAGCTGACACTGTGGTTGCTTCAACTTGTGTACAGCTTCATTCATGAAACGAGGAAGCATTATAGTATCGATGTTAGGATGAGGGGTAGACATTTGTTGTTGTTTAAAATAAAGTCAGACTTTGCTGTTGCTTCCTGACTCATTTTCAAAAGACGAATGAGCCGAGAGCACAAGCGAGCTAGAGAGTGAATGAGGGAGAGGGAGCGGTGGTAGAGAAAGCAAAACGAGAGAGATAAAACTTTATTTTCTGATTTGTTTCATGGTGGGTATGTTCTAAAGCAGAAATAAATAGCTACTGAATAGATTTGTCTACTGTGGCGACAGGCGCTCTGGAGTTTCAGTCTGCTCTGCCTCCTTTCTTATTTTCATTCCTTCATCACATCCAACTCAAACATCAGTCACGCAACAGTAAATACAAAGAACATTGTTGTTTCCTCAAGTGTGAAAACTGCTTTTCAAATGTCGCCGTTGTTTTTTTTTAAATCTGCCATGGGTCTAATTAACATAATCTACATGCTTCTGGAGAATGCAAACAGGAATGCTCAGAAGGGACTGTTAGGTCCTAGTTTTTGGTGGAAAATGAGCGAAAGAGAAACTGTGTGTTAAGAGGGTGGAGGATCAGAGGTGACAGCAAAGAGAAGAAATCAGTGTTTTTGATTTTGAGCAGTTGTGAAGACATTTCACTGGTACTTCAGTGTCTGAATATAAGGAGTGTCGGCATGCTGTGGTAGTATATATACACATTATCTATGTGGTTAGACTGTACTGTGGACTGTGTAAAGGCATTATTTAGGCTCTGCATTGGTTATGTGTTACATTAGGAGACTTGAAGTTTTGTTTTCCCATCACAAGACTTGTCACATTGAGATTAAAAGCATGTCACATTTAAATGGAAGCAGTAGGTTATAGTTAAAGCAGACAAACTGTACAGGAAACAGTTAAGATTCAAATATGTCATTTACTCAGGTGTTGTGGAAATGGTTCATGTCAGTTGGTTTTATATATCTTTAAGTTTAAGTGTGCATTGTTTTGTTTTTTTTGTTTGCTTGTTTGTTTGTTTTTTTATTATTATTTATTTTTTTTAGAGGCATTAATGGTGAATTGATGATTTATCATTAATTTGGCCAACAATCATTTAAGGAGAATTTTTGTTCTTTATTCCAGTTGTCAAGGTCTCTTTTCAGTGTGTTTTCTTCCTTTCCAAAGAAGACACTTCATGTTGGTTTTAGATCAGTGCTGCTCAGCTCCAGTCCTGACAGTCCAACAGGAACAAACTCTTCACACACTTCAATACTATGATTTGAGGTTCTCCAAATCAGACCTACATTAGACTCAAAGATAAACTAGATAATATTTGTTAAAGGTGAAAAACATCAATTATGCTTTGAACCTTTTCCCTCCTTTGTTATTGACCTCGTTGCTCTGAATACATTGACTTTGGACTGAGAACCATCAGATAAATCCACATACTGTCCTAGATTCTCAAACTAATAAGTAAAAGCTTGTGCCAGTCAGAACTGGAGCTAAAAGGCACTGATTGATCATACATAGACTAAACATACTGTCCTCTCCACTCTTCTCCCATCTTCAACCATCTATCCTTCAATTGCTCATCCAGCCAAGCCCGTCAGAACGCTCAGCACAGCGAGTCCTCCCACCCATCCATCCCCAAAGAATTCCAGTTAGACCTGGACATGATCGAGATGGACCAGAGCAGAGTGTGTGAGCTGCCAGACCTCGTCCAACACAAGCTGGATGAGCTGCTGGAGCCCATCATGATCCCCGAACCCAAGTAAGTCAGACAGACTGAAGCAGATACACAGTTCAGTATGAAACATAGGAGAGGAAGGATTAGAGCTATTTGAATATGTTGTTATGATTAATGCTGCTGTGGTTTATCCTCCAAGGATGCGTGCAGTCTCTCCTCACTTTGATGACCTCCACAACAGCACAGCCTCCACCATCAACTTTGTCATCTCTCAGGTGGCGAGTGGTGATATCAACACCAGCATACAGGCACTGGCACAGGTATAACGCATACAATCTCTCTCTCATTCAAACACACACACTCACTCACTCACTGCTTTGGTCAAATACACATAATTTATGATCTTCAGCCTTCAAATGTTGAAATCAAGTGTTAAAAAATGAAATCCATACATGTGAACATACGTATATACTTAGTCACTCATGTAAACCTGCATAGTTGCATACACACTGTACACACATCTAGACAAACACTATATCCTACTGTATACTGTACATACACATCTACATACTGTTGCAGTGAATTTCAACACAACCTCTTATTACTGCTGTTTTTATAAAATTATCACAAATTTGCTCAGACATGTTTTCATCAGTCATGTCTTCACAAAAACATGAAGATTGTGTCTGACATCACAGATGAAGGGATATCTTTAAACTTGGATTTGGGATTACTGCTCACTACCATCTTTGACCATTTGTTCTTTCCTGCCTCCAGGAACTGACAAAGTCAAACCTAAACCTCTACATCGTACTGTGATTGGCTGAAACACTTGTCATTTTTTATAGACAGATAGAGAGAGATGGAGTACCTTATTAATCCCAAAGGGAAATTAGAGTTGGGGAAGTGGGAGAGGCCACTGGTTGCGGATGTGTATTTCCTCATCCTGTATTCCCATTTCAGATATTTCTTTAAGCAATCTCCTCTCAACAAAAAAACTCAGGACTCTCCTGGATAATGTTAACAAAGTGCATCCCAGAAGCTGCTCTCTGCTCAGCTCAGCTAAGAATATGTGCCTGAAGCGACATCAAGTTGCACAGAACAGAATGAGCTGAGCAGGAAGTCAGACACAGAAAGAGCATAGAGCATCTGGTCAGTTTTCAAAATAAAACGACCCGTGCAGACTCCCGATCGTATATCAACAATAAACACAATTAAAACAGACAAAAAAGGAAACCATTTAACTACGTAACCTACTCACCCATTGTAGAAGCACATAAACCAAGTAAAAATATCCAAATCAACAAAATCTGAACAAGTCAACAAAGTCACCATAGTAACTACCTGGTTTGCTGCTCATATTTGGTACTGGTGAGCACCAGAAACTTCCAATAACAAACATCTTGATTTTATTGGAACGTCAAGACGAGAAAAAGACTGACTTAAGACAGCTTGGACTGAGTTTTATGATCACCTTACAGATGATTGATTGCAGAGCTTGTGGTTTGTCCCCACAGATTGACGAGGTGCTGCGGCAGGAAGACAAAGCAGAAGTCATGTCAGGTCACATCGACCAGTTCCTCATCGCTACCTTCATGCAGCTGAGGCTTATCTACAGCACACACATGGCTGACGACCGGCTGGACAAGAAGGACATTTTTAAACTGTACAGCTGCATCATAGGAAATATGCTATCTGTGAGTAATCACTTCCTGCTGCTACTCTGATACATACACTCATCCGATATGTCTGTAGCTCATTGACTTTGTGAGGTAGACATTGAGGACGAGGAGACATTAATGTCTTGATGAACTCCTCTGTCCTTTCTGTCACCAGTTGTTCTCTATGGAGTCCTTGGCCAGAGAGGCGTCTATGGGTGTGTTGAAGGATCTGATGCACGGTCTGATAACACTGATGCTGGACGCAAGAGTGGAGGACATAGAGGAGGGACAGCAGCTCATCAGATCTGTCAACCTGCTAGTGATCAGAGTCATGGAGAAATCTGATCAGACCAACATACTTAGGTGAGTGTGTCCAGATTTTAACAAATGGATCCTATCAAAATAAAATTTCACTTTCACATTGCATCAGTCATGCAGCATATTCCAAAAGCTCAGTGACTGCATTTCATTTATTTATTTATATAATGCTGCTGCTTGTCTGTAAGACATTTTTAACCAACCCTGACATTTATGATCAGATTCTACACAAATATGTACATTCATTTTTCAAATAGTTGTTTACCTCAACTGCAGATGGAACCAGATCTGTATTAATATATAATACCATTTAACCTATATTTTAATAAGACTCCCTGTTTTCTAATCTGCTCCAGTTTTGCTGTTTGCTGTTACTAAAAACTCCAAAATTCTCCTTGTTTACTCATTATATCAATGAATTCAACAGACTGTATACAGTATTTCCACAGCATCTGCACAGCAGCAGGTGTGTCATACTTGTTTGACAATAAAAGCCTCACAGTAAAGAGGGTATAATGATTTCTGTTAAGAAGACAATCACCTGCATAGAAAGTGTTGTTGCTACATTACTGCAGCTTTAAACTGCTGTATCAAGCCACAAAGAAGAGTTTCTATTTGAACAGAAATGCTGTTTCATGCACTCATAGGCCCTGTTCTTACTTGGCATTAACATAATGGTGATCCGATCACAAGTGGACAGCTCTGAGTACGTTAGTTCACGCCTGGCATTAGAATGCGTCTCCAATGACCACTTTGTGATTGGATCTCACTTCCCACTCTATATGCAAATAAACACATAGATCATTTCCATTTGCAAATACCAAATCACCAAGCACAGTACAAGGCAGTAGAGTGCAAGGCAGTTTCAACATTTTGGATCGCCAACAACAACCTCATCATCAATGACTCGTTTTTAACCGGGCAGCCTGAGTGCTGAACGAAAACTGCTGAGCAGAACTTGGGAGAGCATTCAGCAGTCGACGTTTCTCCATTATCTGTTTAGGAGCAGCTGAGATCATTGAGCCCCAGCTCTGTGTATCATGAGAGTTTTAGCATCCCATAATGATTTTCCACCATCACAAAAACAAAACCTAGAAGAAAGACTGAATAAACGTGGTTTGTGTTTTAGCCTGTTTATCTGACTCCTTCTCTTCCCGCCTCTCTGCAGTGCTCTGCTGGTTTTGCTTCAGGACAGTTTAGTCTCAACAGCTGGGTCTCCCATGTTACCTGAACTGGTCATGAAGGTAAGTCCTGTCACAGCGGAGGACATACACTAAAGTTCACACTCGGGATGCAGCGATATTACTGTTAACGCTGCTTTAAAATATGATGGTTTTGTTACTGTAAAGGATCAGCTACACCGAGTGTTTCTGTTCTCACTCTCAAAAAAGGAACATTATGGTACGTTGTTTTTCTATGAACAACGGTTGTACTGTGAGGAAAATTAAACAAAACTGGACAGTTGTGTTAAACAAAATTTCCATAAGTGCAACCGAAGGTCGGCCTGTAGAAACAAAACAAACCTGATGTACCAGTTTAAAATGCCATGCTCAGGTACGCAAAGTTCCACATGCTGTCACAAAAGTCACTCCCCTAATTTGTGTCTAAGGGGGGCTACATTAGCTAAAGGAGACATGTTCTGACAATGACTGAGGGATCCAACATCCCAAACTTAATGCAACATCTTCAAAATCACCATCCAGCTGTACACGTTACAGTGACAGTAATACACTAAGTAATAACTAAATTAAAAAAATCATTAGTTTAGTGGCAAGTAACTTAATGAACATTGAGTTGGTAGGGAATTAGATATAAAAAGTGTCAATTACAGTCAACAGAGTAGCAGTGAGTTAAGAGTTGAGCTTTCAGTGCAACATAAACCTACAGCAACAAAGCAGCACCATTTATAAATGAACACTGACCAAAACAGCTTGTAATCCCCTCAAAGGCTTCAGTGCAACCATTTACATCCTGTTGCTTCATCTGTGTTGAGTAAATGCTGGTATGCTACTGTAGGTAAATATACCAGGTCCTGTAGACTTCCAGCATTAGACAATGGGATCTATTAATTGCATTTTAGTGATTAATAAAACCTGTGTAAGAGATGTTTTCAATTTCTTTCTTACTATAATGGACAGGATTTTCTCAGGTCACATGTAAAATTAGAGTAATTATTAAAATAGATTATTAAAAATGAATTAGAAATTAGGCATGGATCATAGTTGATAACACTTCAGTTTATTACCTACATTAATAATAGTTCCCCTAAAGTTCATCTTAATCTCATATCAATCATAAGAAATTGTTAAAAACAAAAGGCAACAAAGAAATGTGGGGAACAGATACAATAAAACCTCTAATTATAAATGCTCATGTGATTTTATCCATCCGTAGTATTGTGAAATAAATTTATGCATAATAATCGTGAAACTGATTTTTTTTCCTCAGACTGTAATCTATATATAATCTATACTGTAATTGTTGCATCCCTATTTCACACAGGGAACTTAATTTGAAGTGTATGATGAGCCAGTTTGAATGGATGACAGGAACAGTACTAATAGTGTGTGTGTGTTCAGTGTCTGTGGAGGATGATCCGCTTCCTCCCAGAGACCATCAACAACATCAACCTGGATCGGATCTTACTGGACGTCCACAACTTCATGAAGGTTTTCCCCAAAGAGAAACTCAAGCAGCTCAAGAGTGACGTCCCACACAGAACCCTCAAGACTCTGTTACACACACTCTGCAAGCTGACTGGGGCCAAGGTAACACACACACACACACACACACACACACACACACACACTCTGGTTTGTTCTTTTGACCAGAGGTATTATTCTGCTTTGATAAGAGTATTTGTGTAAGTTATTCATCTTTTTACTGTATTGATGGCTAGATCCTGGACCACCTGTCAATGATAGAGAATCGTAATGAGTCAGAGTTGGAGGCCCATCTGAGGCGGGTGGTCAAACACTCTGGAAACCTGTCAGGACTCAAGAGTGACCGAGGCAACGAGAAGACTGGTCTGCACACGGTGAGCAACAGTCACATTTTATTGTCAAGGATTAAAATGTATTACTAGTAGCAGTAGCTTTTGTCTTCAGGATGATTGTGTATCAAAATAAATCTGTTATTGTGATGATAGATATAACAAGAATGTGTCTTATGTTTTTGATCCCAGGAGGATCGGATGTCAAAGACAAAGGTCAGTGACATTCTGACTGAAATCTTCAAGAAGATTGGCTCCAAAGAGAACACGAAAGAGGTCAGCGCAGCTCCATTCTTACAACACTTTTTAGTTCAGTAGTTGTTGCATTTCAAAGTATCACTGACTTTTTAAACTTTACAGACAGAAGGGAAACTGTTTACTTTAACAAAGAACTGTGAAAACCTAGTCATGTTTGATTAATGTATCTAATCTCCCTCCAGGGTTTGACAGAGTTGTATGAGTACAAGCAGAAGTACTCAGATGTAGACCTGGAGCCCTTCCTCAAGAACACCTCCCAGTTCTTCCAGAGCTACGTGGAGCGAGGACTTCGTATGATCGAGTCAGAGAGAGAGGGCAAGGCTCGCATCCAGACCTCAGCAGGTAACCGCCGTCACTCTGAGCTTAGGTGAAAATGTTGTATGGGAATGTAGAGTAACACTCTTGTCTGTCTGTGTGTGTGTGTGTGTGTATGTGTGTATGTGTGTGTGTATGTGTGTGTGTGTGCAGTGATCCCTCAGCATGGCGCGGACTCCAATCTGAGCAGTAACAACGAAGAGCTGAAACCAGCCGTTTACTACGAGAGACTCAAGATCCTCCGACAGAGACAAGGCCTGGAAAACACCTCCAGGGTGAGTTGACTCACATGAACACACCCTGCATGTACAGCTATTCCTTTTAGAGTGCTCTCACACCCTAACCTTTTGTTGTGGTTCAAATGAACTCTGGTGCATTTTGCCTGATTGATTACACACCAGTCTGAACAAACCAAAACCAAACAACCCGATAGAGATCCTCCTTTTCAAATGGTCTGGCACTAGTTGTTTGGTCCAGACAAAAGCTTTCACATGTGTTTACCAGATTTGTTTTTGAGAAAGCACCTTTTTAAAATTTGTCGTGAGGGAAACATATAATAGTCAATTATATGCTGGTTTCATAAGCTATTTGTTAGCGTTGGATATTTTGCAGACTAGGAAGTGGATCTCTCACACACCAGGTGCCAGATATCACAAGAGCAGTGCGATTCAACTTTTATCCGAGCTTTGATGTTCGGTGCCCAGTTTGAGCAGTGACCCTCCTGGTGAATATTTCTTGTATTCATAATACATCCCCACTGTCTTCTCTCCTCCTTCAGCAGGGCACCGGGGGAGGCGAGGACGAGCCCCAGCAGCGACCCCCCATCTCCTCCCTGCTGTCATCCAAGCCGTCTGTTGCCTCCTCCACCGACATGCTCCACAGCAAGCTGTCGCAGCTCAAAGAGTCCAGAGAGCTGTACCAGCAGGAACACAACGCACACTCCCACTCCCCGACGCACACGCACACCCGCTCTGCCTCGCCCGCCGCCAACCTGGACGACCTGAAGAAACGTCTGGAAAGGATAAAGAGCAACAGGCAGTAGGAGCGCCACCTCATCTCATCCACTAAGCCTGTGGAGTTCAGCTGGTAGTTCCGAATCACCATCCTCCCTTTTTAACTCACTCTGTGTTTCTATTCATGCTTTGGTAGATGGACCCTAAACCCCCCTCACCCCTCCCCAACACCCCAACACCCCAACACCCTCACACCCGCCCTCTGTATCAACAAATCAGGTAGCAACTCAGATTTGAACCTGACTCCACCCACTGTGCCTGTATGTTGTTAGAAATCAAACACACCTTAGCCTGATTGTAGTTCAGTACAGTTACATTGAACTAAGGCTGTGACACACACTCTTCATCCAGGTGTTTTTAGCTCTTATTCAACCTTAAAAAAATCTCAATAAAGAGGCTCTATTTAGACATCAAGTCTTTTTTTGTTTGAAGTTTCGATCATCAGTGCAAAAAAAAAAAAAGCTGAATCCAGAGTGTAGGAGTGAGTTTTGATGTTTCGTGTGCAGGATCACATAGTCACCTGTAGTTCTCAGTCTGTACAGTTTCATCTTAACAACCGAATCCCACCCATCCTCTCTGCTGTCCTGTCCTGTCCTGTCCTCTTTCAGGGTGCACCCCCCCCACTCTCCTGTTTCTTAAACCTCGTCTCACTGTATTATAATAATGAAATAGTGGACTCCCCTTCCCTTTTCTCTCTGTTTTTAAGCATCATGGCACAATATGTTTGTACATATTTAAAGGTTGTTAACCACTTAAAACTGTTTTTTGAAGCGCTTCTCAAACAGATGCAGCAGAAAACAATGTTTCTTCCTGCTGGCCTCATAATCCTGCTGCAGTGTCTTGATGGAGAAACACTGCTGTAAAGAGCTGAAGCTACAACTGTTGTAGCTGTGTAAATGCAGTGTTTGACTGCCCCCTTGTGGCTGAACACTGTCATAGACCCTACTGGTGTCAGCTCCTTCTTCTCAATGATCAACCTAAAGTATATAATATAAATATAATATAAATATTACCTTTGGAGTAACTACACAAAGTGCAAATCTACAATTTCTACATCTGTGACGTAAAAACTCCAAATTCCTTGACTGTAGTTTGCTGAAGACAAACATCTGCTGACAGGGCTTTAGAGGAGAAGTCTTTCAAAATAGCACAGTACAAATATGGCTTTAAGCTCCAGCACTTAATTTAATCAAGTGTCTGATTTATATCCATGTTAGAAATATATACTGTGTCTCTCTGTGGGGCCAGGAATAAGTGAAACTGCATTTCCACAGCAACATCAGCGTGTCTGTGTGTGTGTTTTTATTTTTCCCCTTATGGAGTTCAAAACTGACAAGGCTCAAAGCTGCAGCTGTGTGCTGATATGTGTTTTCATCAGGGCGTTTGGTCAGGGTTACTTGGGGGAATATGTCCAGTTTTATTCTGAAAGCGGCCGTCATGTGGCCTTCTAGTAAGCTTTTGTGTAAAGTCAGTGGTTTTCAATCCTCCTTTTGATTTTTAGACATCCAAAAGTTCTCAGATTTTTATATCCCGGCCAAACTGGAGATGATCAATTGTTTGGTTGTGATGAAAACCTGCAGACTCTTGGTGCTACAGGGCTTAAAAACCACTACTTTCATTCTGGAGGAGCAATTATACCACCGTCTCTTTTCAACCAATCAGAACAGAGAATCTGTCTCTGCTGTCAGTGGCGAGCTGAACTGCTTCGTTCAGGAAGTCCAGACCAAGCAGAGTCATATCCAGGTGTGTTTAAGTAGTGTGTTGGACTGTGCTGTGGGGTGACACTTGGCTGTAAATACTGTATGTACTAATGCCCTCCATTAACAGCCCCATCTGTTATTTAACAGACCGCAGAGCCAACATGGCTGTCACTGTATAGCACTTCGACCAAACTCTTGTTATTTATGTGCGGCTCTTTATCCAGCTGAAGGAGGTTCACTCTGTTCTGTGTGTACGGTTACAGAGCATGGCATGAAGTCAGTGATTGTTTTTATTTTCTCATGTAAATAAAGTTTGCATTACTAAAACTGCTGCTTAAAGAAGTCATTGTTTTTCTGATGAAGACGATGATGATGATGATGATGATGGTGATGATGATGATGTCAGTCATCTGTTCTGTAGCCGAATGTTGAGTAAAGAAAAACAAATAACATTGTTTTTGTATTTAATTCAAACGTTAGTAGTCTTACATTGTTGCTCTCCAGTTTCCTTGTATAATCCATAGTGGAAGATGGCAATAAAGTCTTGTTTTTTTTTTTAACAATCCATCTTTGAGTTTGGTGATTTTTATTTAATTTTTCTGTAAAGGGTCATATTGTTCCTACTGGTTTTCCATCATATTTTCATTCTTTGATCGATATGATGGTGAAACAGGCACTAAACTGCATTAAAAAGGTCTTTAAAAGTCAAATTCAACTGGGTGAACATTGGAGAAACCCTGCAATGTCTGAAACACAACTCCAAAACATTAAAGGACAGGTTCGCAATTTTTAGGGTCTGTGTTAAAACAGTCAGGAGCCCGAATGAATGTTGAAACATCCAAAAATCCACAATCCTCCCTCTGTTCAAACATGAATTTAAAAGTTTATCTGAAGCTAATATGAAGCTTCAGACCTCAAAATGAGTCAAATCAAGTAGATATCTTTCTACGTTACAGTCTTTTTAGTGTCAGAATCCCTCTTTTTGTTACTAAAGACGGGCGGCTGTGGCTCAGGACGTAGAGCGGGTTGTCCACTAATCGGCAGATTGGTTGTTTGATTCCCAGCTCCTCCAGTCCGCATGTTGATGTGTCCTTGGGCAAGATACTTAACCCCTGATTGCTCCTGATGGCTGTGTCATCAGTGTGAGAATGTGTGTGTGAATGTGATTCGTAGTGTAAAAGTGCTTTTGAGTGGTTGGAAGACTAGAAAGGCGCTATACAAGTACAGTCCATTTACCATTTATACTTCCACCACAGCTCAACAGGGAAACGCAAAGAGGGAATTTGATGCTAAAAAGACTGTAAATATGGCAGATACACACTTGATATGACTAACAGACTGCTGAAGCCTCATATAAGCTTCACATCAAATTTTAAATGACTTTAAAGGATTTTGGCCTCCATCACTCAGATTGAAATCACATATGAAGGGGATCTTTTAATATTCAGTATGAACAGGAGGAATGATTACAGCGAGGAAAACCTCTTTCACTGATTATATGGACACCTGACTGTTGTTTTAAGACACACTTGAAAAATTGTGAAGTCGTCCTTTAAGCACCGTGTCGCTTTATACTGATCACTTGTGATAAACTGCTAAAATTTGAGGATGAAACATGTTACTAAATATAAAGATTCACGTGTTTTCACAACACCAGATTACTGAAATGAGAAAGGGTGTATCAGTTTGAAAGAGTTGTGACAGTTGGTTCAAACCTTTTGCGTGTGAGGTTTTACAGAGTGCTGATGAACACATCTTAAAGGAGCAGTGTAATCCATTTACATCATAGAGCCTAACAGGATCATTACAAGATATTTCCACTTATAAGCTTAACTCCTATATGAACGCACCAAGAAAGTATAACTTTGAGAAGTTTTTTGGATAAAACCATGTCCACACACCCTCACATTCACATTTAATGATACCTTTCATTTAGTTTACACACATGCTATTTTCATATTTGAAATTAAAATTAGCTTTTCAGATAAATTTAATATAATTAATAAATTATCTATTTGTATATCACCTTTCTTACAGGTTAGTGCTTCATAGATGACTGACAAGCAAATGATAAGACAACAAATGTAAACAGTAAAACAATTTGAGACTGAGATAAACTTGAAAATGTAATCAAATTAATTTAAAAATAATAATACAATAGAGTGAAATAAAAACACTTTCTGACAATTTCTAGATGAAGCAAACATTTAGTTAATTTTGCATCATCAACACTCAACTTCTGTTATCTTTCAGTCGTACTAACATCATCTTCTTTCCTCTGACTCACTGTGCTGCTGGTCAGGGAGACATCCAGCCCACATTTATCAAACTTCTAAGAATTACACTTCCGAAAGCTCTAAAATACAAACTTAAAGAGTAAAAGTTCATCGCTAATAAAACACATTTATCAAGTGAATCACACTTGACTACAGAGACGTGTCAAAGTAAGTTTTAAGAGCAACCCTCAAGTGACAGGTTATTCAGTAGTTTGTTATTCTGCAGGATCATATCTACAAGGTTGTTTTATTTGTGTGAAATCTTAAAATGTTCAGGAAGAATTAATGTGAACTTAACAACAATCTTAATGTGTTAACAGGGATGAAATAATAGGAAACAGAATTGTTGCTTGTGTGCAACCCTGATGAACATATACATAAAAGTTTAAAGTTCCTCCACTCAAAAACGTGTTTTACTTTTCCTTCCTTCAGTTGGATGTTGTTCTCTGTGCAGAATGATGGATGTGCAGTTTGTTTTTATATTCATCTGCTGAAGGAGGAAAGTTTCTCACCTTAAATCTCAGTTTTTAGTGAGGTAGAAGAAGTATTAGTAGCAGTAAAAGCATGTCATTCATCAATTTTAATCAAAGAACAGTATTTTTTATTAGTCTTAAAACACGTGGTGGGGATCTTTAAATAGAAATAATGATACTGCTTCAAATAATGTATTATTCATCATGAACAATGATATCTAATACAATCAGACAGAAAACAGCTTGGTTTCTCTGATTAATAGTTTTTATTTTTTAGTTTGTGATTAAGAGTAAAAGTGCAGGGTTTTTTTTAATCTTTATCAGTCCAAAATGTTACTTTTATGAGTTTGAGAAATGGCCTCCATCATGTGAAAGATGCTGCTCACACTGCACAGGAGGGTTTGAGCAGTGTAAGTTCCATTTAGAAATCTTTTATTTAGTATTAATATATTGTATAAATCTCCTAGTGTCTGTTAAATGCTTTGGCATGTTCCCCTCATGTGTTATCTGTTACTGTAGGTCCATTTTGTCTTTGTGGAACTTTGCTGCTGATCAGTTGCTGTATTTTGAGTTCACTTCTGTTTTCTTTTGACCTCTTTTAGGGCCACATTTACTTATGAATCACTTTCGTTTTGGGGGGTAAAATGAGTCCAGTGCCTTCCTGCTCACACCCTTCATTACCTGATGCTGACACCACATCAGACCACAGCAATCTAAGCTTAACATTCCAGTAGTTTTACATCAGTGGGACGTCAGACATCGACACGTCATGAGACTTTTTCAAGCTTTATTTGAGAAAATAAAGAATACAAATATGTATGGAAAGAGTAATTATATATTTAAGAGTTTTAAACATTTCAATCTACAAATATTAAATCTAAAACAGCTCAGTACATGTTTTATACTGTGTACACAATATACTGAACTACATATAAAAGTAATATACACAAACTGTACAGATTTATGGCACTGAGGGGAAAACGCTGATAAAACACAGCCATGTACAGAGCAGATTGACACACTGCTGAGTTTAATGAAGCTCTTATGAAACTGTGATTTCTTCGCCGTCTGACTCGGACAGCTCTGACTGTTTGCTGGACTCTGATGGAGAGGAAGGATTGTGATGATGATGGTGGTGGTGGTGGTGATGAATATGTGACTCGGGGCTGTCCAGCTGTTCTCGGCTGGTGGGTGCAGTCCTGTCCAGCCTGTGGCAGTAGGTGCTGCCCACATCGGTGAGGTCTGGGTGGGGGTTGGTTTTGGTGGGGAGGGTCTGCTGGCGGCAGCCGCCGGTAGACAGCAGCTCTCTCTCCTTGGAGTTCCTCCATTTCATCCTCCGGTTCTGAAACCAGATCTTCACCTTCACAACACACGAGAAGAAAAGAAGAAGTCACAATCATGGACCTCCTCATCACTTCACGCTTACACATGGAACAAAATGAGGTTTAAATGCACAAAATAACAGCAATGGAGAAAGAAATATTGTTGTTCTTATTTAAAGCGGATTCCTAAAATAAATAATAAAGTAAAATAGTCCTTGCTATGCACCTGTGAGTCTTTGAGTCCCAGCTTACTGGCCAGTTTCTTCCTGTCTGGCTTGCTGATGTACTTCTGCTTCTGGAAAGTTCTCTCCAGAGCCTTCCTCTGGAGGTCCGAGAACACCGCCCGCCGCAGCATGCCCCTCCTGGGCTTCCCTCTGGGGGCCAGGGGCCACGAAAACGTCCCTGGGACCGGAACCACAGAAGAAGAGGCTGGAGGGACAGAACACAACAACATGTGTTCACTGAAAAAGTGGAATCTCCTGCAGGTATCACACAGTTTCCATGTCACATGTTCATGTCCTCATTTTCTCACACACAAATAATACACAAATACAGGAAAACCATCACAAAAAGCAAACAGTCAAGCATTTCCAAAAAGGACAAAGAACAACTTAAAAGGCAAAGGACCAAAAAAATCATATATTCAAAAAAAAAAAAAAAAAACGGAAGGAAAATATAATATTGACAATATATTGAAAGGAACTGTTCTTGTGTCAGAAAAATACAATTGCATCATATAAACGTCCTCATTTCATCTGACTATTAAATCACCTGCTAATATATGAATTCCTGACGAGCCTGCTGGTTGAGACACTTACTACAAAACCTCAGAGCTCTGTTGCATGTCATGCTGCTCTCTCTGCTCTGTTTACTGTCTCTCTGCACTGTCAAACTGTCAAATTAAGGCAAACATGCAAAAAAAAAATCTAAAAAAGGATTTTGACGAATAACTTAAATCCTCCAGTGATGAAATCATTTTATTCTAATTTACAGGGTCATTGAACTACGTCTCAGGAGGTTTTACTATTGCTACAGAAATGAATAAACAATTCATTACAATTAGGTCTGTGATTATTTTCACGATTAAATCCATTATTCTATAAGACATTTTTCTATGTAAAAAACAAAACAAAACCCATCACAATATCCCAGAGCTCATCACAGAGGAGTCACAAAACAAGTGTGAGAAGCTGAAATCAGTCTCTTTTTTTGGCTTTTCACTTTAAAAAGATTTTTTTTGAATGGTTGCCAATTAATTAATTTTCTTTTAACCCACTAATCATTTAATCTAATAATAGTTTCAGCTTTAATTATAATAAATATGTGCAGCTGTACTGTGGTCAACTATCAGTAAAATACTGCCCACACAACAACCTGCGGATGTAAAGTTTTTTTTTTTAAATTGGACTTAGACTGTGTGGGTATAACACACAAGTTGGTTGAAGTTCCTCTGTTACAAATATTGTTTATATTTCATCAATAATTGGCTCCGGCGATGACACAAGTGACATTATTTGATAGCTGCTCTGCCGGTGGAGGAGACTGCCTGCAGCACTGATAAAAACTGTGACACACAGTTGATTGTGTTGTATTTCAGTTTTAATGTCATCCAGCCTGTGATGAATGAACTGAGCTCTTTAGCTAGTTCTGCCTTCACTTTTATTTCTACCTACAGTGTGTCTAAACTGTCAGAAATCAGATTTTAATGTGCACTAGTTGAAGATCTTACTGTATGCACCGCTTTCTGGTTTGTGAAGTGATAGGAGTTTGAATCCTGCTTGTGAAGATGATCTTCAATGATGTCTCCCTCACTGTAGATTCTACACATCCTCCCGCTTTAAATATCAAATTTATCAGTGCTCTCACTTCGTCAGTGTCTCCCGGAATGTCCTGCTTGAAATCTCATGTTAAAAAGCCCAATTTGTCCGGCAGTGGAAACAGAGCCTATGCTAATGAGACAGGCTCTCCAAAGCTGAGCTCACACTGCCTCTAATGAAGCATGAAGGGGGGGTTGTATAGGCTGCAAATGCATAGAGAAAGCTGATTGTGTTGTAATGAATTGAGTGGAAAAGGCCGTCGACAGGCCAGTATATTACAGGCCCATTAAAGACAGGTCAGCATAATGTAGAGACACTTTAGATACTGAGAGCTTACAGATGATCTCAGTCTTATATACCTGCATTACATCTTATCTGCTTCCTGCTGATGGATGAATATGATTCAGGCCTTTTTAAGTATATTGACTTTTTGTAGAATTGATCATTATGCTGGTGGATGTTGGAACCTGTTGTGCAAAGAGATTCAAGTACGCAAAACTAAATGAAATGTAATCTGGGTGAAAATCAGCGAATTGAACAGAATTTGTGAGCAACATTGCTATGTCAAAGATTCTAAATGTGTGTGTGTGTGTGTGTGTGTGTGTGTGTGTGTGTGTGTGTGTGTGTGTGTGTTTGTGTGTGTGTGTGGTTTTGGCTCCTATTGGTCACGGTGCTGGGAGCTTTGTGGGCAGGCAGAGGGGCTTGGTGGGAAAACGACGGCGCGTGAAGAGGCGCTGAGTTCCTGAGCTGGGAAGATACCCGCCTCACATTTAGACCATGACAAACGGCACTAATATATTTAGAGCGTGACAAACCGGACTAATTTGTAGATTAGGACAACTGGTGCTAATGTCAGCAGTCAGCGCGTCACCTAAATAGGCCTTCAAATTGGCGGAGCTGATTCCGAGCTGTCCGGGGTATTCCCATGCTAAAAGGCTGACAACATCTAAACAGCCGGCTGGGACCTCACCGTCCACATCGGCTGGTAAAATGTTTTCACTGAGGATTTCAGATGGTTCAGATCTGATGTTTTAAATTGCAGAGTCCTGTTCAGTATCTTGAAAATGTTCTGGTTTCCTCCCACAGAAGTGCACTATTACTGGTATGAAACAAACAAAACATCTTGACTAGTTTAATAAAGGGCTGTGACACCTAAATCATTTTTAATAAAAGTAGTATTGTCAGTTTATACCAGTATTGATCAATATGTCCATTAAATAAGTCTTTTTGAATTGGTGCTTGAATCATCTATAGTATCTACTGTTGGATGAAATTCTAAAGGCAGATAGAAACAATATGGTGGCATGAGCTCTTTATGTGTGATTTCTTCTTTATATTTACTCCTCTACATGAAGCCAGCCTTCTGATTTCAATAACCTGTAAATAACACCGAGGAAACATTTAGTGTTTGTTAGTAGTGAGAATTAAGTTTAGCTAACTAAGATCAGAGTCCAACAGAAACAGACAGTGTACTGAAAATACAATTCATAAAACTTTTATGAAAAAAATTTTTTTTTTTAGGCTGCATGGCCAAAAAGTGTTGCAATGCTTGTTGCTCATTCATCACAGTCAGCAGTAAGTGGCTGAGACTCCCAATGTGAGTTTTGTTTAGGATCAAAGTGCAGACCAGAGAGTGAGCTTTAATATATTAACATTATTAATTGTTGAGATTTAAAAAAATAATCCCTGTAGATACATTAGTATAATGTTATGAAATAAACTGAAACATTTTTATTACACCTTTTAAAAACAGACAAACCAGAGAAAACTATTTTTGTGCATATCATCTTATTTATCTTGTCATCATCTCATTAAGGATAATATCTTAATGAATTTCTTATTTTTATTACTACAGGCTCCTGATTTGGAGTATTCAATTAAATATAAATGATGATGGAATATATTCAGGCCTACAGCTGAGACACAGCTGACCTGCAACCACACTTAATAGCAGACAGATGCTAATTTCTACTGTTTGTGCATTTGTGCATTATATTGGTTGTGCATTATAACAGGTGTGGATAAACTTGAATGTAAATACAGTGAATGTACTTGAGTAACTGCTGGAAGGTTGTGAACAAGGGATGGAGTAAATCCAAATCACTCATAAATTCACTCTAAATAAATCTGTTACTGAGAATGGAGTGTTAATGAGGTTCAGAAACTGCTCTATAAAATGCTCATTTATAGAAGTGGTGGGTCCACCTACCTGTGAAACAAGAAGCTCTGATGAAAGGATGGAGACTTCCATCAAAGAAAGGTAGAGGGAAGGATTTAGTCTGCAAACTCTGGACTGGAGTAGAGGAGCAAGCTGAAAAATGAACACAAACCGACTTCACATCCTTGTTTCACACATGGAAAAAAATACATCAGATATGTATCAAAATGGATAAATATCAGTAAGTTATTATAGCTCCTTATAACCTTGTTTTAATAAGAAAATATAGCCAAATATATGCACCTCTACATGATGATAAATTTAAGCTGAATGCAAGTAATTCTACAGAGCATTCACTACCTCACCAGGTACATTTTCAACAGAGTCAATGCATGTTTACTATATTTGGCATATTCAGCATCCCAAAATCTGTATATGCCAATTTGTGAACATTAATAAAAGCAATTATTATTATTCTTATTATTATTATTGATGATAATAATAATAATAATAATAATAATAATAATAATAATAATAATAATAATAATAATAATAATTCGGTCTTAATATTTTGTTATATTATTTGTCATTATTTTCTTTTGTTAAAATAATTATTTATAATATTATAATATATTATATCTACATCTAAGATATAATCATCAGACCATCGTCATCCAGTATATTTTGAGGTATCTCACCGTTCCGTGTGGACGGTGCCAGAATGGCACTGACGCCGAACTTCAGGTAGCTGGAGTCCGGGCAGGCAGTCTGCGGGGAGCCGGAGCTGCTGCGGCTCTGCTGGCCGGAGCTCTGCAGCACAGACCGCTCTGTGCTGAGTCCTGACGCCCGGGGAGAGGCGCCCGGCCCCGGGCTGAGCGAGAGGATGTCCCCGGGGCTTCTGGAGGAGAAAGTCCGATGTATGTAGCTGTATGTAGGTTGGCTTATTCGGAGAAGATCTTCCACCAGGAAGCCGGAGGGGAGTGACCGGGTCAGAGGCGAGGAGAGAGCAGCCGGGGGACGCAGTAAACCCGGGTAGAGAGGAGGCGGCAGGGCGCTGCAGGGAAACATCATGGCTGTTCCAAAAAAAAAAAAGTTTCTCTCTCTTCACTTTTTCTTACTTTTCTGGCAGAAATGTGTTCAGGAAAAGTGAAGGATAAAATGAACAACACACACTCTCACACACTGACTGTGTTCTGTGTCTCTGTGCCCTCTTCGAAAAGGTTTTATACAAGGGACTCACTTCTTTACACACACACACACACACACACACACACACACACACACACACACACACACACACACTCAAGCACATTCGCGTGCACACGCACAAGTTCAACCCCCAGCCCATCTCTCTGCGTGAGGCTCTTGAACACAAAGTTCAGGGCCAGAGGATTGGTCAACGGCTCTCTGATGCATTTCTGATTGGACTTTAGTCAAAAACAGTTAAAAAGCCCTCCTGGTTTCATCTCTGTCAGTGATCTGATTGTTTGCTTTTAAGATGCAGCTGATACAGAAATTGATTTTCACTAATTAAAAATTAGATGCATGAAGGCTTCACCAACCAACAAGTGCATGTTGAGAAACAGCGTTGCCATGGTGCATTATTTAGATTAATATGTTCTTACTGTCTGAGAGAAGTAAAAAACAAAAAACAAACAAACAAACAAAAAAACAACAGCATTTGAATGCAGCATTTAGCCGCCCACAAAAACGAAATAACAGTCAAGACTGAGGAATAAATTATTTCAGCCCAGCACAGTATTTCTGACACATATTCAGACTCAGTTTGTTGACTTTTCACCTTGTGTGAGAGCGTTCAAATAAAATCAACAACAGTAAAATTATAATAAATCAAATAGATAAATGATTATAATAATAACGTTATTGTTATTATTAATAATGTCAACATACAGATTATATTATTAGGCTACATTTTTTATTACTAGGTTATTAATACTGCTCACTTTGAGTTTCACTATGAATGAAAAGTGCTGTATTTTTTATAATTATTATTTTTAGCCTATTATAACACCGCCCCTCACTATAGGTGCACTATAGTTAAGCAGTATCTCAGGACTGGCCGTGGCGCATTGTGATTATATCACAGTTCACATACTGTCAGAATATGAGAATAATATTTTTTAGGCACCTGACTTGAGCAGACAGAAAATGTTAAGTGAATAAAATAAGAGGTAACTATAAGCAGAGTTACCTCCTCCTCCTCTTCCTCCTCCTCCTCATGATGATGTGAGACTCTACAGTCTTGTTGTCTTCGCATTGCATCATCATCTTGCGACGTCACAGATTATCTGTCATTCATTCCACACGTCGGGGAGACATAAGGTGGCCTTTCCGCTTAAAACGATTTAAAGAGAGAGAGACTTAAAGTCAGCTTTGTTCTGGTCGCCTTTGATCATGCTGACGCTCTGAATGTCTCCTGGTGACTTGAATGAGTGTAGAGTGATTTGAAGTTCAGGAGGGAACACATTGACAGTGACAGCAGTGTAACTCATACAGGCATATTTATTTGGCCTTTGCGCTTTTTGCTTCAGTTAACTCTTGAATTAACGATAAAAATGTCAGATTTTTACTCTTATTTAGCCTATGTGTTGTCTCCAAATTGTAGCTTAGTGGCAGCAAACAGTCACGTATCTCTAAAACTGGACAAATGAAAATGAATGCTGTGTAGGCATAATGTTGCATCATTTATGCTAACTGAAGAATGCCTTTTTCTGTCTTTAAATATTTGGCACTAAACCAAAATGACCAAATTCTTACCTTAACCTAAACACAAAAGGCCGATGCTAACTTCACTTTGAAAAACGAACATCATGGCAAATTCTACAGCTACTGACAGCACAGACAGACTGTATTAGCCTACAACTTGACAACTTATGTCATGAATAAGAATGCTGAAAATATTAGCTTATACACAGTAATGCCGTTTTTGAAAGATATCACTACTCCGCATAAACAGTGATGCTTTTTTATGAATGAAGTTTGGTATATGGCCTAGCCGCAGACAGGTCGTCACAATTATACAAGTATTACACACCTGCAGTGGATGCACTTCAGACAGACAGACAGAGGTCAAAGAGGAACAAAGGAGCTTTTAAAGGGACTTGAGGGGCGCGAGAGGTGAGTCCCTGAGGGCGCGTGATAAAACCTGTGACTAATGGTATTTGAGCACGTGCTCAGTCCGTGTATCGTCCCTTCATCCAGTTATTTCATTCAATCTGGAAAACAAACAAGAAACAGAATCAGAATTGTGTGCGTTTTTCTTTTTGTAGGTATTAAAAAAAGAAAAAAATAGAGCTGCAACGATTAGTCAATCGATCGCTTTAACTGTCCACTATTAAATTAATCGCCAACTATTCTTGATAATCTATTCATCGTTTGGAGTCATTTTAAGAAAAAAAACCTAATTCTCTGATTCCAGCTTTTCAAATTTGAATATTTTCTGGGTTCTTTAGTGTTCTGAAGTAAACTGGATATCTTTGGGTTATGGATAAAACAAGACATTTGAGGCACATGATCTTGGGCTTTGGAAACAGCGATCCACATCTATCGCCATTTTCTGACATTTTATTGACACAACTGAAACAACTAATTGATATAATCAACAGATTAATCGATAATTTAAGTAATTGTTAATTGCATGCTTAGAAAAGAATTAAATCATCAAAAGAACCAAAACATAAATCTTATTTCTGTTAAATGGATTTTTGTCTTAACCGTGCAGGAAGCGATGTCAGCTGCAGGCACCCATGGGCAAAAAAGTTTATAATTTAAAGTTATAAACCTTAATGTTTTCTATAAATTAAACCTCATTTTAATACAATTTGGTTGACAGTTTTCAGCATTGACCATTCTTCTGTTTGCAGTTTTTGATTACTGCTTGATAAAGTAGTTTTCATTGTTAATGGCAGAATCTGCCATTCCTGTCCTGCACTGAACTTGTCTACTTAGGCCTACTTACAATGTGAGTGTGTTTAGCTGCACTATTAACAGATGAACCAGTTGCTCTTTTGTTATTTATTTAACATATGTATTCTGTTATATATATATATATATATGTGTGTGTGTGTATATTCATTTATATATTTCTGACAAAGTAGCTACTCTGTAGTAATAAACCCCACTTTCAGTTACCATTAGTGACCACAGGTGTCGCCAAATCGTCCAGGAAATCTTAAGGATTATAATTTAAAAGTACCAGTGTGTAGGATTTAGTGGCATCTAGTGGTGAGGTTGTGGATTGCAACCAACTGAATACCCCTCCCCTCACCCTCCCCTTTCAAGCGTGTAGGACAACACACGGTGGCCGTGAACTCGCAAAAAATGTGAAATGCCCTCTCTAGAGCCAGTGTTTGGTTTGTCCATTCTGGGCTACTGTACAAACATGGCGGTGCAACATGGCAGACTCTGAGGAGGAGGACCGGCTCCCTGTAGATATAAAAGCTCATTCTAAGGTAACAAAACAACAACACAACAATTCTTATTTTGGGGTGATTTTACACTAATTAAAACATACTTATGAATATTATATTCCATGTCTGCCAAATCCACTCCACTAGATGCCACTAAATTCTACACACTGCACCTTTAAATGTCTGAGGAGAATTACTCTTAATGACAAATAGACATCTTAACTTTCACTGTTGGGTTCAGCAGTGATGACAGACAGCCTGTAGTCTGAGACATTTATGCATTGTTGGACCTGAAACATCTGGACTTATAGCCTGCAGTAGACTAAACATTGTAATGATACTAAAACAACAACAGATAGTAGTACAAGCTTCACTGTTAAAACATCAAAGTTATACACATCACACACTGTCACTGTTTTAGGAGGGGTGTGAGTGTTTTTCCTTGTATGAAGTCTAAAGTGTGATGTCTATATGTGACATAGTGACATTTAATAAGTGCTTAGGCCTATTTACTAGCCCATGTAAGTAGAGCTGCAACGATTAGTTGATTAATCGATTAGTCGATCAATCCAACTAAACTATTTTAATAATCAATGATAGTTTTTGTAATTTTTAAAATAAAAATGCCCCAAATTCTCTGGTTTCAGCTTCTCAAATTTGCTGCTATGATGACAGTAAATCCAATATCTTAGCGATTTGAATGGTTTTGGACCAAACAAGACATTTTAATACATCTCCTTGAGCTGTGGGACATTATAACACATTTTTCACTATTTTATGACAACTCATTGAATAAAGGTTGCTTTCATATTTGTGATTATGCCTTTTTTTCTTATTGGGCAGCACCTGCAAACTTTCCGATACATGGCAAATGGGTTTACATTGTAGCCTCATTAATCATATAAAAAATCTGCCATGAACTACAGTACAATAAACCATGAATGTATAGGGTGTTAATTACTTTAGACCACAGTATACAGTGAGCCCAGCCCAAGACATTTTGAATTCAATTAATGATTTGATTTGCTTCCATATTCCCATTGTCCATCTCAGAAGATTTACATGAAACAGAACTGTATCTTCTTCAAAGGGCTATTTCACCCAAATTACAAAAAACCAAAACATTTTGTCACTTACCCCCAGGAGTATCTATTGATACTTTTGGTTATATTTGTCAAGGTTTGAAGATATCTGTCTTCGAGATTTCTGCCTCCAACCCAATACAACAGAGATGGATGGAACTCACTACACTGAATAAACTTGCATTTTCAAAAAATCAAGAGCAACTTATCAGTGAACAATTTTCATTGGAACTACTTTCTATTGAAGAAATAGTCCCTAAAAAATCTGTTGACAGTGATTTCTGTAGATCATCCAGAGTTTCAGAGATACTGTTTCATCATTGCTGTATTTTTTTACATGTACTTTCTCAATGCTAATACAATAAATTAGTTTTAGAAAAAAACATTTTAATTGTCCAATACACTTTTAAACTAAGCTAAGCCTTTTAAAACAAAATTGGCATTGTGCAAATGTGCTAAACAACAATCACTAAAGAAAGAAAATATATCTGTTAAGTACAGTGTCCTCTTTTATTGAAAAAGTGGGGGAAATGAATAAAAGGGGAACAAATATTTAAACATATTTACATGTTCTTGTTCCTGAAATGATTGTGGATTGCTATGCAATTAAAAGAAATAAAAATATAAGCAAGAAAAAAAAGGAGGAAAGAAAATGAAACATCAACAAATAATAACTTTAATTTACTCAGCAGGCCTTGTGATGATAAACCATAAGGCCTAAAGTCATAATGAACACTATCATATCCATTTTCAAGAATTTTCAGTTAACTGAACTGAGCAAGTGCTTTTATTGTACACTGGCCTGAATCTATATACATTTAAATGCATCTCGTTTCGGTATAATCTTGTAAACTACTCATTATGAAGGCATTATGATGGAATGATCCGCTCTTCAACAAAAGGAACCAATCATTAAATGTGCAGCAGATTTGCTGAGTGGCAGCCCTGCCGGGAAATACGACACCTTAACCAAAACCCCTCTCAAAGAGAGAGAGAGAGAAATTGTTACGTTCAAAGCATTTTATTCCTTCAGAAAATCCCTCTATTGTATTGAAGTGGAGCAGATGGTTCTCTGGGAGGGAATATGGGCATCAGCAGAACTAATTTCTCCTCCTGGTCCGACAGACAGACCAGCCTGCTGCTTGATTCTTAACCAACACAACAGCTGTTAGTGAATTAAACACCAGTTAAGACTCATTTTAAAGCTATTAGCCTCTAGAAGTCTTACAACATGAACCCTCCCCACCTAACTCCCTGAATTGATAACACATGCAAAGAGGGGGAAACAACTACGGCTGTGTCTACGGTGAAGTAATAACTAGTTAAGACTCATGTCACAGCTCTAAGCCTTGGTAAGTCTTAACGAACATGGACCAAACACACAAACTGATGAAATGACGATACATATGAAAAGTGTTGCAAATGAAGGCATGTGAAAGCTAAATATAACTAGAGCCCAATAAAATCTTTTTAAAATGACGGAGATAAATGTTCAACAAGAAGCTGTGTGCTGTATTTATGTTGAATCTGTCTTTCATATAGGCAACAGGAACATTTCTAACATCTCCCATTATGATAAATAAACACACTAAACACAAGCCTGATTTATTATTGTGATATTAGTAATTACAGTGGAAATGTTCCATTGTAATTTTAAATGACAAAGTTGAAATTCACATATTCTGTGATTATACTATTTAAGAAATAAGGTAAAGGAAAAGAAAGAAAAACTAGTTCCAGCACAATGCTACATTTGTTTAAGCTGTGTTGGGTAATTACTTGTATTCTATAAACTTTATACTAAATTTATACATTTAACCCTTACATACTGTTCATATTCTGACCCTTCATAGTATGGAGCGGGCCATTTTTGACCTGGCTTAAATATTCCTGCATAGTCCATATACCAAATTTTGTACCACAAATGTATTTTGCATCCATAGATATCTTATCAGTCATTAATAAATGGGTGATTGATCCTTCATTGATGTTTTAGAGAGCAGAGAGAGTATTTTCTTTAGGTCTGACACTATTCGTTTATAGAAAAAATGTATTCGCAATCACACTATATTATGATCTCATGTTATCTATCTATCTAGTACAGCAACAAAGCTGCTAGCCTCCTGCTAACACTCTCCAGCAGCAACAACCTTTAACTTAAGTTATGGCTGCCATGGTTATTTATTCTTTTTTGCATATTTTTTCCTCCATGACACCTGCTGGGTAGTTAAAAAAAGAATAAATTGAATCAAAGATGTTTAGCAGAAAGAGATCGACTTGTATATTCTATAGGTTTCATCACACTCCGGACATCATGTTACTTTTGCCACAGCTCTGCAGAAATCTATCGATTTGATCAGTGTTTGAGTGGGAGCAACACTGACAGGCTTTTGCAACAGTATACAGTGACCAGCCATTCACATAAATACAACAGTCCCATGTTCTCAATGTAGAGGAGGGAGCCAGCTTATTGGAGTGATCCAAGCTTATAGTAAAAAGGTAGGATGACACTGTGAAGATACTGTATTCTGACTCTATACTCAGTAAATCAATAGTCAATAGTATCTTCTCTCTCCTCTCTCTCTCACTCTTCTTTTCACCCATTGTCTCTCCCACTCTCTCAGTGTCTCTGGGCCAGAGCATCTGTTTCCAGGCAGTGTGGAACAGAGTGGATTAGTGGGGCCCTGGGTGTCGAAGTGCGGCGACAAGCATTAAAACCATATTAACTTTCCATTAAACATCATCTCACTCTGTCGAGGGAGAGAGAGACACAAGCCCTGGGATAAAGCTCCTTAGAGAGAAACAGAGAGAGAGAGAGACACAGAGAGAGCGAGAGGGAGAGAAAGAGAGAGAGAGAGTGTGTGTGTGTATGTGTCTCCCTTTATGCACCTGTTCCCTCAATGTACTTTTTTGCATTGTAAAATAAAATTTAGGACAATGCATTTGTCAGACATTTTAAAGTGTGTGAATGAAGTTTATGTAATGTAATTTTACAGTTAGACTCATTGTAGTTTTCTCAGAAAATGATGGCTGTTAAACTGATTTAACAACACTTCAGTGAATCAAAAAAACTGTTTAGATTCCCCAAAACCAATTGTTATAATATTCAGACTCATCATGATTAATATGCAGATTTGATACCCTGTGAGATTAAGATTAATTTGAATTATTTCACTGCAATGGAATACTCAATACCAATCACTTGTTACATAATTGCCTTCAAGACATTTACTCAAATGTAAACTGACTCTCTCATTGAAAAATCCAGAATCTATCAATATGTAAATATTTTTTCAAAAGCTGAACTGCTGGACACAAGATGTCTCCTTCTCCACTGTAAAGTCCGTTCTCAGTGTTTGTGCACTGGAGGCTTCAAGTTTCCACATCATACTTGCGTAAATTGCATACTGGATCATGATTGGCTCCAAACAATCATCCTTGTAGGTGTACGTGTTAAATTCAGATTTAAGGTGAGCACAGAGAAACTTTCCTCCTTCAGCAGATGAATGTGAAAACAAACTGCACAGTGAAGAGAAGTGGAAGACTTTAAATATAATATATCTTTGGTACTTATATATCTTTGGTACTGATGTTCCCACACTGCACAACAATATCTGGTATTGTGACCTTGTTTTCACTTTGCTTTTGTCTACATACAAGTTGTCTGCATAATTTCTTATATGCTCAGGAATTTTTGCCAAAAAGGCCTGCATTGCATGCAGCTGTACAAACTTGTAAAAAAAAATAGTTAAAGATTAGGTTACAAAATAAATGAATTTTTAAAATTTCATTTCAAGGATGTAAGAAGAGTACTAGAATTGAATCTAGTACTCTAGAAACTCAATCTCTGAATGCTTAAATAAACATCTCACTATGAAATACTCACTTGCCAGGGACCAACCCCATGAATTTTCATCAAGCAGTGTGAGAGTGTGAGAACGTCCACCACATATTGAATTCATACAATAAAAGTAAAACTTGACCGAAGCGATTAGCCCGTGTTGCTGACAAATATGAGAAATGGCTCGCCTCAGTGTCCCCATCATAGCCTTGGGACACTTGTGACATAGAGCACGCTCATTGAATGCTCATTAGTTGTAGATTGGTCATGGGAGCTCAGAGCAACACATCACTGTGCTAACAATCTTTCCCATTATAAGAGCTTCCATTCTTCCATTCACAGGCCATTCTGCTCTAATCTTATTGGAGTCTCATAACGTTCTGCGGCCCTTCAGCGGGAGGCTTAAAGCACCTGGCAGGTTGTTTAGAGGGGAGCTTGTAAATGCCTGTGGTTAAAATGGGCTCCGGGGCCCAAACACAAGCCAAGCACTGCCGGGGAAGAGGGGAGGGGGACCGATTTGGTTGTCAAGTCTGGTTTACATTTTGGTTTGTCAGTGGAGCGGGGAAAGAGAAAGTGACCCAGTGCTCACACCAACCTGTTGCTTCAGTTCACTCGCTCATGTTTTTTTCTTGTGCTATTCAGAAGGTGCTTCGGACCGAGCGTCGTCTCAGAGCAACAGGAAACCACTATGGAACACTGGCAATCACTGCATAAGCATATTTAAATGTTGTCACCAATATGTTTCACCAGCACACGTACTGTGCTGTACATTTCTCAGGTTGTCAAACACAGCTTGTTTCTAAATCTACATATAGCACTGATTCCTTGAGCATAACTTCACTTTAGTAATTCAGCCCATCTCCACTAAAGGTGCCATTAAACAACTTTATGCCTCCACACTCATATTACATCATCTGTGTTTAACAAATATAGAAAAAGAAAATGAGATGTTGTGGGTCAAAATGTATTTTTGCTGACCAAGACTTACCAGTGGCTAACATTCGCAAGCCAGCTAAGAAAGCAAAACATGCATAAGAACATAAGAATGTGACTCCAGGTAACTCTAGTTACCTGGAGTCACATTTCTCCTCTTTTAGTTGCAGCTAACTGCACCAAGCTAGCAGGTATCGGACCTGTCTGTCCACTTAATGCAAATAACGGAGCGTTATAACACATTACAAAGTAGTACATCACTGCCCAACACTGCTACCATCATAGTAATATTTGACAACACGAGACATACAACAAGACATAGAACAATTTATGTATGGTTTGAAAAAGACCACTTTTATTGACATATATTTAAACATCATATGTTTTGAACATCTTAACTGGGCAATAAAGAGACACCCACACCATTAGTGTATTCACATTTTCATGGTCTATTTACAGTGGCAATTATGACATTGATGTTTCACAAATAATTAAATTCATTTTTAAAGTTAAATTTGAGTTCAGCCCACTTTGACATGTAAATTTGCGCCATCCACCACCACCATAGCCAAGTTGCTTGAGCTGTGTTTCCTCTGAAGGGTGGTCATATTGTGGAGTCCAAAATGAAAGAAGTAATGTATAGTAATGTATATTCCCCCAACCTCTGTACACTACATGCAGACAAGGTACCGCTGAGCATGGTGTACCATCTTATCATTCCCTCTGACCCACTTAAAGACCAAGATGAGTCCAAAGTAACATCCTCGATTATGGCAACATATATCCTTAGAGTTCCAGTTGTTCTTGAAGTCAAACTGAAACAAAAATTAACTTTTGCTAAAAAATCAGTATATACATCCTTGGATCTTGTTTTGACTTGTGTACTTATTTGGTCAATTAGTAAGAATTAGCAAAGAGAAGAAATTTAAGTTTTATTTTTATCGTTGTTAATGAAAGCCTTATTCATGTTGTCCAATGGGCATACATTTTTTGGGAATACCGAATGACGATGTCGCTACTATAATTTGATTGGTGCAATTTCTGTGTGGGCAGGCACTCAAAATACTTTGTTATGTGACGTCAATTCCATCAGCCTAATAGGCTGAAGCCTATCTGAACAAGCAACAGGGCCCATTTGTGAGCATTCTGTACATTACACTGTGATTTGAATCACATGGCAACATACTAAAGAGTGCAGAGTTTTTACAGTCTGGTCTGTTGTCATCACCACAACTGTACCCATGAAAAAAGGCAGATAATACTAGCTAGAGCTCCTCCTCTCAATATGCAGGATGAACACAGCACTGAGGGGGAAATTGTTTCAGTGGTGCTTATAGGCTTTACAGTATGATGTCCATTTAGCAGTGTGCCATGGAAGTTGATGGCACATCTCTGAGCAATGACCACTGTGGGTTGTCACTCAAATGATACCATGGGGGACACCCATCAAAAGACTTGAGGCTGAGATGCAGTTTCCACAAATATGTCCAAAAACAATTTTATATTCAATTGAAAAATGGAAAAAATGCACAGTGCTCAGTATAGTATCATTATTTCCTTTCACAAAAGTGTAGAGAATTCAGATTTCTGTTGCACTTTATCCATGAATTTATTAGAAATCATCCCATTTTCAAAAACCAGAATGATCTTAGGGTCCCATTTCACTATTCCTACATTCAGCATAGAAAGTTACACAATTCAATACTAAATCATCCACAACTAAAACCTCCTTTAATGAGGTGACATGTAAAAACAATGGAGAACCCTCAATGTGTCAGAAATCAGTGTGCATGAGTGTACAGACTGAGCAGAGACTTCAGTCACAGAAACAAAACCCTGGATTTCTCTAAACAGAGACTTCCTTTCTCAGTGCTGTGTGTATATTATTATATCAAAAGCTATTCATTTCAACTGGCTTGGGCCCTTTGGTTACTTCAGAGGGGACTTTGTTTTAGCCTGGGGGTTTCAGAGAGCCTGGGGAAGCACCTTGTCCAAAGGCCTGTATTAAGCTGAGCTGATGGGTTGAGCGTAGGGTTGAGGGCAGAGACTCAGAGCTAGCTGAGGTGAAGAGACTGAGGTTAGCGCTAGGCTTGGAGCTGAATACAGCCAGTCTTATTTCTGAGGCGGGCTGAATACAAGGACGCCAGCGCAGCGCTGCATGGCTAGCAGATATTGAGGCGGGCCACGCCACATAATTGGATTGAGCGCCGGCCACGGTATTTATGTCACTTCTCGTCTTGTCAATCCCATAACAGGCATGGCAACGGCGTGGGGATCTCCCATGGTGACGGGGCTTTGCCTTATTCAGATAGAATGGAGAGAAAAGAGCCAAGCCTCATTTAATTCACATTTAATTCTCACTCAAACCATTTTAAGGGCTGATGTTATTTGCATAACAGGGAAAAAGGGACTCTGCCTTTTCAGTGTCCCCATGTGTGTGTGCGTGTGTGTGAGAGAGAACAGGAACAGTGTTGTAATTGAAAGTGTATAGTAGGCTTATATATGCATATGCTGAGGGACAAGCGTTCTCACACGGATCAGCAGACAGAGAGATTCTGTTGCAGTACACTCATGCGTATGGCTGTTTATCTACTGATTCAAATCATTGATGTGATGGCATTTCTATAAACCGTGACACAGTTAGATCTCAGACAGAATCACATGAAAACTAAGATGGACATTAATTGAATCTTTTTGTCTGATTTGATTATACCGCACTGAACAAACACAATACTATCATGCCACAGAGGCTCTATGTTCTTACCTTAAGGAATGTGACACTCACACATGAAAACAATTCTTTTCATATTCACATTTAATAACAGAAGGGCAAGATTTGCTGTATAATAATCAGTTCCTGTAATTCAACATGGGACTAATGTAATTCCTGTTTATTTTAGAATGGGGACCAGAATTCGAATCAGATTGAATTACATTTACAATTTTGTGTCAAATAAGATTAAACTTTCATGATCTCAGTGGGCCAAGAACAGTAAACAATTACAAAATGTATGAAGGGATGTGTGCAAACATTAAGATAGAGGCTGATCAGTTGTGTTACAACAGCTCTGCAACATATTGACACAAATAAAATGAATGAAAAAGATGCATAAAAAGTATGCAGATGTATAAAATCATTAAGCATGACAAATGGCAGAAATATTGCAGTACTGACAGAAGTACCTTTCAGAGATAGACAGACAAACCAACAGCCAGAGACATAAAGACTGAGGGGAGGAGACAGATTAGGCCAGGGAGAGGTCAGAGGTTCAAATCCCCAACAGAGACTCTGAAAAATGTAACCTTAAAAACTCCTCCCTGGATGGAGCATTAAAAGCCAACAGCCATTTTACTTGTGAGTGAGAGAGAGAGAGTACTAAGCGTATTATACTAAACTTAGCACAAAAAGTAAGGAAATTTGTGTTTGGTAGATTATTTCTTTGTTGTAACAATGCTTTTTGGCAATAAATCTCATACCTTTGGAAAGCCTGTTTATTTCCCTTTTAAATGGTATCACATTTGTAAGGAACATGCATTTGTGGGATGAGCAGCAGAGCTGAGTATTCGGGTTGCACCCATGAAAAATTTGCCAAATCTTCTCAAACAGCCTCTGCCATTGGCTCTTGTTTGGTGTTTGGCGGATTGGATGATTGAAGTTTGAAGAAACAAGACATATTGGCAATTTAAAAATTTATTTATTTAACAAACAGGAACCTCAGTAGCGTGTGGAAGAACCATACACAGCCAGAACAGCCTGGCACCTCCTCCTCATGCTAGTCACCAGCCTGGTCACACACTGCTGTGGGATGGCATCCCACTCTTCAACCAGCATTTGTTGCAAGTCAGCCAACATGGTTGTGTTGGTCACTCTGGCACGAACAGCAGGCCTAAGCTGATCCCACAAGTGTTCAATGGGGTTGAGGTCAGGACTGCAGGCAGGCCATTCCATCCTCTCCACTCCCAAATTCTGGAGGTAGTCTCTGATAAAGCCCGCTCTGTGGGGGCGAGCGTTGTCATCTTGGAGGATAGAGTTTGGTCCCAGACTGTGGAGATATGGGATTGCCACTGGTTGCAGAATCTCATTTCGATATCTCTCTGCATTGAGATTGCCTCCAAAGATGACAAGCCTCATTTTTCCAGTGAGGGAGATGCCACCCCACACCATCACACTGCCTCCAGCAAAAGATGTTACTCTATTGGTGCATCAATCAGCATAGAGTTCTCCGCGTCTTCTCCACACTTTGACCCTATGATCCAAGTGCTGTAGGCAGAATCTGGACTCATCGCTGAAAATAACGTTCCTCCACATGTTCAGGTTCCAGTGCACGTGTTGCCAACACCAACACAAACGGGCCTGACAGTATAGGGCAGTCATGGCAGGCCTCCTGGCAGCCCTATGAGACCGGAGATTGGCTGCGTGCAGTCTGTTCCGGATTGTCTAGGCAGTGAGCCGTCGGCCATATTGTCCTGCAAACCTTGAATGCAAATCTGTAGAAGACAGCCTATGGTACCTAAGTGCTGACAGGGTGAGGAAACGGTCTTCTTGGGGTGTCGTCTTCTTGGGACTCCCACTTCGCGGCCTGCCTCTGACATCTCCTGTTATATGGAACTTGGCCTTCACTTTGGATATGTTACTAGGGCTCACTCCAAATAATGCTGCAACTTGGTTTTGCGGAACACCAGCTTGAAGTTGCTCTATTGCACAGGCCCTATCCAGATCAGTCAAATGTGGCATGCCGATTCTTGGAGCAGACACCTACTGACCACTGTAGCAGGGCCCATGCTCACAGGTGCTGCCAATCAGGTGCCTGATTGGGTTGATTGGGGTAACAGAAGCTCAAAACAAGAGTCAATAGCAACAGCAAAATAAGCTGTTTGGCATTGGCAGAGAAGATTTGGCAAATTTTTCATGGGCGCAACCCACATACTCAGCTCTGCTGCTCATCCCACAAATGCATGTTCCTTACAAATGTGGCACCATTTAAAAGGGAAATAAACAGGCTTTCCAGCGGTATAAGATTTATTGCCAAGAAGCATTGTTACAACAAAGAAATAATCTATCAAACACAAATTTCCTTACTTTTTGTGCTAAGTTTATATTAAATGACTTGCCATGCCTTTTCCTCCAACCGTTGCCAAGATTTAGCCAAATTTTAAAGGAGAGGAAAATAAAGTCCAAACTAATAGTTTGAATTTGAACAATGTATTCCCAAAAGCGTAAAAAATAAAATCAACACATTTTAAGTATAGGCAGTAAGTAGTAGAAGCAAGTGGCAACCTCCAGGGCTGAAAAATGAAGCCAGTGTGGAAGCGCTAAAAACTGCAGTTCCTTGAATGGCCACTTTAGGCAGGCTCTAAAAGTCAAAAGAGTCAATCCCCATAGACTCCTATGCCCAACTTAAAATGCCAAACTTTACAGCAGAAATAAACATGTTTACAGCCTGGTACAAAAAACATTTTTTTGGTCCCTATAGCTAATTTCCCTTTCATGACAACTGTACAGAGGATGATTTTTTTTATTACTCAGCCATTTAAATTTTATTAAGCCATAATGTTATGCATAATTAAGAACGTAGCTTCTTTGAGTGACAGGTCACTAGCCGCTAGGTGGCTTGCTTCAGCAACCAGGCTTGATTCAACCTGCCTCAGCTCCATCTCTTTGCCCATTTTGGATTAGCTGGGAGTTAGGCGGAGTCAGGCACTGCCAAGATGGCAACGGCAAGCTCAAAATTTGAATGCAAATATAAATTGCAGACTGCCTGCTGCGCCACCTGACTGAAGCCAACCACATTAATATGCTATCCTGCGTGCCTCATCTATTCTAATTCTAGGGGAAACACTACAGTCTATGAGTAAAGGTAATTAAAAGTAAGCATAAGTAAGTATAAATGAGTAAAGCAGAGGTAAGGTTGCTTCCCACTATGACAAAGGCAGCCACCAGTTAGTCCAACTGGATGGATTTGGTTTATCAAGGATGCCTGCATGGCAACACTATACATAAAATAAGCAGAAACGGCAGATAGGTCGCACTACTGTGTTTAACAATATATCTTTAAACTTTACAGTTACGGCTGAAAATGACAAGAGAAATAAACAAGTTTGCCGATTTTACATATATCCACAGTTCAAATCAATTGCCAATTCTCTAACTGGAAATGACTGTTGTTCGGTCTGTTGTCGCAATATTACACTATGTTTAATGTTACTTGATTATGATACCTGCTCTGTTAGCACAATTTAGCTAAAATAGCTAATGTTAGCCGAAGTGTGCACTGCTCGGTGTTCCCAGTAAGCTTGCGTTAGCTTGGTTCCTTGGTAGTGGGGCGTGAAAGGCAACACCCCACACTCCTTATTTGCAAGCTCCTGGCTCCAAACGGAAAAGATGGCGCTGACCATGAGCTGCAACTCTGGGCTTCAAACTGGCTCCAATGAAACAAATGGGTGATGTTACACCTTACTAAGTCTATATATATTCTATGGTCTGAAAAACTCAAGTCTGAGCTTGGTTAAACGATGGAACTTAACATTATAATGTTATGAGCATGACAGGCTGACAGCTCTTTATTAGTGTCTAGGCTATGACCACTCTCTAACATAAGGTGTGCACATATTTGTGTGGTAGGAGAGATAACTACAGAATGAAAGGAAAGACTGGCTAGCTGTCATTTGTTTGGGGCTTACCTCAAATTAGTGGCTAGTTCAAGAAGAGGCTGACTGAGTGGCCAACTATTTATCGAAGACGTTCTTCTTCAAGTTTTCTTGTTTTTGGTTGGTCCAAAAGGAAACAAATTCAGAGGTAGTTGGCTCCAAGTGGTGTTCACACCACAAATTGACATGAAAGGTGGATCTGGAAGCTTAGTGACAAAGTGACCACTCGCAGGACTAGTTGGTAAACTGCTGTAGCTTGAACTAACCACTAACTTGCTAATTTGCTAGCTCACTATCCAGCTCACACTAGTCTCAGTCACAGTAACCCCCAGACTTACTTTCTATTTTCTCTCTACTGTTGTGTTTACTTCCCCTGAGATTTTGCTCACCATTGCACACCATTTCATTCAATAAAAAGGGAAAAGGGAAAATCACAAAAAGCAAGAGACATGTAAAATCAAAATTTAAAAAAAGAAACAGACTTCTTTTAATAGAACACTGACTAAATATTTTTGTGTATGGATTTAATATTCATATTTTGCTACTGCACTAGCTTACGTTCTTATGTACCTACTGTCTGTAAGCACTTCTGAGCATTATTTCAACAGTTAGTCTCTATTAGCACTTTTGTGCTCAACAAAGCAACCTGATCTTATGAGAAATTCACACATGAAAAGAACCCCAGACACTTTCCTTCCTTGACCCAAAGTAATTTAGAAGCCAGAAATGAATGGATTTATTTTTAATCATCAGCTAAAAACTGCAAAATATAAAAACAATAATTACACAATAGGAAAGATTGGGGCTAACCAGTACAAAATAAAAGGTAATGGTTATTTGTTACTTGAGTCATTGTGTGAGAGACACACGGACGAGAAGCAGACAGACAATCTAATCTGGTCTGCATTGAAAATCATCCCCTCTCTGCCTCTACGGCTCTCTTTAAACCTGAACCTCCCTCTAGCTACACCCCACCCCTCTCCACCCAGGACTAATCCCTGGTTCAACCTTTGATTTTAACTTCAACTTTCTCCCTTCATCCCGCCGTCTGCCCAAGCAGAGAGCGAGAGAGAGAGAGAGAGTGAACAGGGATAAAGTGACTAGTCAGCTTCCTGCTGCTTCTCTCTTCTTGTTCTTTGTTGGCTTTCGGCCCTTTAGCCTGCCTCTTTGCTCACTGCATGCGCACACACATGTTATGATATGCACAGTCTACACGTATATGCATGTGTGTGGTTTGATCTGGTTTCCTGGTGGACTCTATTGTGTCGGGGCAGGAAACAGCTAATCCAGTCAGATCCAACCCAGTCAGGGATCTGCTGGTCATATAATCTGACTGGCAGGAGCTCTGCTTTGGGAGAGCTTTACTTTAGAAATAAATAAAAATCTATCTTATTTCCATTGGGTTTGGTGTCTGTTGATGATAAGATAGATATCATTCCTATCCCTCAGATTTAAAGGAAAAAAAGGCTTGAAATTGCAATGTTCGTGTGAATTAATGTCTGTGAAATGGATATGGCTTCTTATGTTTGTGGGTCAAGTGAGGCCATCAGCTGAAAGCTGCCCAGTGTTAAAGCTTACCATGCAGTCATCAGTGCTTCAATGGCTGAACATTGATGTATGGATAATGCATTTGTGTTCATCCCACAAGTGTTCACTTCAAGCCTTTCTGTACCTGAAATTACATTTATATATTACAGATTTGCAACAATAAATGCCCTTTGAGAGAAATGTAATGTCACTCCAAATTATGTTGCTCCAAATTATGTTTCTGCAAAGTTGCAAAATAGTCATGTCTGAATGAACCTGGTCTGCCAATATGTCAAAAGAGTGATATTCTACAATTTCTCATTGTCAACAAATGCCATAAATTGATCCTACTAAGTTTTGTTTGTGTATCAAAGCCTGATATATATTCCTCAGGTTAGAGCTCCATTGTTGTCCAAAATCTATTAAGAACACATCACTGAGTGGGTGGGTGACATGTTCCTTCATTATCATGACTCAATCCCAATCACACCATCCTGCTGCCAGAAATACTCACTAGAGCAACAAATGTAGATTCATCCGCAGCTGAAAATAGTCCCCAACAAATGCACAATTTCCTTTTGATTGAGTAACGTTTGCTAAAAACTACAATGACCAGCTGTTTAAGAAAATGACTGAGCCTTTTTAAAAAATCAAACTATCTGTGATCTGTTTACGATTTATCTCTTCATTAGGAACCAGTGGGCTTGGGGTTGAGTGCCACAGACAGGGTAGGGAAGTCAGAAAGTATTGAGAGATGGACTAACACATTGTTGGCTTTGGTCTTTTCATGGGATTTGTTGACAATAAGAGAAATATAGTCACTCTTATCTGTTAAGGTCTACTTGACTTGCCATCAAGGTTGAAGTACTGTGATTAATGGTCCCAGTGTAAGAAAGCTGAATGCTGATGGAACAGGGCATTGCATTTTGTCTAGTCTCTAGAACTTGTTTAGATTGAGATTAATGGGTTAACCACATTTTTATGAAAATCTTATCCAACAAATATTTGGCATTCCAATAGAAAATACTGTGACATATTCCCTAGCTGTAATGAAATTCATTACTATCTTGCTTTTTAATGATTTACAGTGCATGTAGGAGAGTGAATAAAACATATTTCAACTATTTAATGGATCTCTTCAAGGGAACTCTTTTCTTCAACAAACTATATAATATGATGAGATTGGCAATAATTTGACCTATACATATTCACTCTGGCTCAAGCTGCTTATGCACTGTGGGGTTAAAATGATCCATACAGTAACATTATTAATTAAAGAACAATGGTGATGCATGTTGCTATAAGGACAATCTAAAATCCTATTAATTATTTTCCAAATTTTATAGACTGTAGTGTTTCCCCTAGAATTAGAATAGATGAGGCACGAAGGATAGCATATTAATGTGGTCGGCTTCAGTCAGGTGGCGCAGCAGGCAGTCTGCAATTTATATTTGCATTCAAATTTTGAGCTTGCCGTTGCCATCTTGGCAGTGCCTGACTCCGCCTAACTCCCAGCTAATCCAAAATGGGCAAAGAGATGGAGCTGAGGCAGGTTGAATCAAGCCTGGTTGCTGAAGCAAGCCACCTAGCGGCTAGTGACTTGTCACTCAAAGAAGCTATGTCCTTAATTATGCATAACATTACGGCTTAATAAAATTTAAATGGCTGAGTAATAAAAAAAAATCACCCTCTGTACAGTTGTCATGAAAGGGAAATTAGCTATAGGGACCAAAAAAATGTTTTTTGTACCAGGCTGTAAACATGTTTATTTCTGCTGTAAAGTTTGGCATTTTAAGTTGGGCATAGGAGTCTATGGGGATTGACTCTTTTGACTTTTAGAGCCTGCCTAAAGTGGTCATTCGAGGAACTGCAGTTTTTAGCGCTTCCACACTGGCTTCATTTTTCAGCCCTGGAGGTTGCCACTTGCTTCTACTACTTACTGCCTATACTTACTTACACTTACTTACACATGCTTCTTTGCGGTACTTGTACTTTACTTGAGTATTTCCATTTGATGCTACTTTATACTTCTATTCTACTACATTTCAGAGGGAAATATTGTACTTTCTACTCCACTACATATATTTGACAGCTTTAGTTACTTTTCAAATGAAGATTTGACACAATGGATAATATAACAAGCTTTTAAAACACAACACATCGTTAAAGATGAAACCAGTGGTTTCCAGCCTTTTTGGCTTTTGACGTCTTACAAAAAGCAGTGTGTAGTCGGGGTCACATTTCAGATGTCTATGAGTTGTTAATAGCTCCATCAAATAATGATTTTTCCCTCTAAACTTCTCATATGCTTTCATTTCAATAAATGTTCAAATGATCCAATATTTCACCAAAAATCAAAGATTAGAGGAAAAGTCCAAAAACTGAAAACAGATTTGTGTATCAGAACTTTGTTTTTTCTTCTTTCCTCTCCCATTAATCATCTCACGACCCCTCAGATTTATCTGCTGACCCTTTGGAGGGGCCTGACCCCTAGGTTGGGAACCACTGGACTAAACTAGCTAACTGTATATAAAGTAATGTAAACTAGCTCCACCTCCAGCAGCTACAACAGTAACATGCTGCTTCACTATTAATAATCTAATGATGTCATATATAATAATATATCAGTCAGAGGGACCAAACCACTACTTTTACTGCAATACTTTAACTAATACTTATGTAAATTTACTGTGGTAGGATTTTTCATGTGAGACTTTTACCTGTAATGGCATGTTTTTAAATTGCAGTATTGATGATTTTACTTAAGCAAAATATCTTCTTCCACCACTGCTATTTCAAATGTCTTTAAGTAAGTCACATACTTAAACATAATACACATTGTTGCACAGTGAAAAGAAACACACATACGTCATTGTTGGTCAATAGGTGCACTTTCACAGATAATGCCCCCAAACCTCTTGCTTGTCTTTTCTTTCTTTTCCTTTTCTTTTCTTTTCTTTTCTTTTCTTTTCTTTTCTTTTCTTTTCTTTTCTTTTCTTTTCTTTTCTTTTCTTGTCAGGATCATAAGTTCCTTTCTGGGGGAAAATGTCACCAGGCCTTGTGAGTAGAACATAATGTGCATTTTCACAGTGGAGATATTCAAATGGCTCAAATGGCTCATTTAAATATCCATTCTGAGAAAAACAAACACTTTTCATATTACAAGCAGACTGACAGTCTTACTGAAAATCACTTTTGATACTACAAGCAGAGCATCGTGTCCATTATCATTGAAGAAAAATTCAAAAGGCTGAATGACTTGCTGAAGGCTGAATTCAAAGCTGCACATAAAGAAAGAAAGATAAAAACATTTTCATTTCCTGTTTGAAAACTGTGTCAAGTCATTCTTTCTCATACAGCGAGCGTGCACGGAGACACACACGTGCATACACACCAGATTATGGTCATGGCGCCCAGCGTGAGTGCCATTCATTCTACTTCCTATTTCAGCTTTGTTTGATAATTTCAATTGGACTAAAGTCAGCAGCCCACGCAAAACAACCTGCATGTACACACACACACACACACACACACAGTGACTGACACACACTAGAATAAAGGAACAGCCAGGAGGATATCCCCATTTCTTCCATATCAGGGCTCCTTTGAAAGCTTTGACTCTGAGCTGAATGAGAGATTTCACTGAAGCCATTCACCTCAATGATCTGCTCTGATCTACTCACAATCAACCATATCTGTCATACATGGCTAGGTCTGAGTCCCAGGAGAGAGAGAGAGGGAGACAGAGAGAGAGAGAGAGAGAGAGAGAGAGAAAGAAAGAAAGAAAGAGAGAAAGAAAGAAAGATGTGTCAACTCATGCAAATCAATAGTGTCTAGATACGTTCACGTGCCACTCGCACTCTCCCTCTCTCTCTTTCTCTCTCTCTCCCTCTCTCTCTCTCTCTCTCTCTCTTTCACACACACACACACATACACGCACACACACAGCTGTTAGGAAGTCAATAGTGAGTGGTGGGACACTGGAATGGTCTTTAGTTCTGCCTTTTTCCACAACCAGACAGTAATGGTATCAATTTACCATGGGCATTACCAGCATGAACACACACACACACACACACACACACACACACACACACACACACACACACACACACACACACACACACACACACACACACACACAGAGCGAGTGATCCCTTAGTTAAAGGGTGATTTCATGGGGGTGTCTTGAGAAAGGAGAGGAAAGCTAATGTGTAAATCCCTGCCTCCCAGGTCCAGGTGCTTCTATGCTCCAATGCTTGTCAAAGTCAAATGCAACATTTTTCAGTCCATGCAAGTATAAAACCATACTATTTTTCTGTATTTTCAATTGACATTGAAAAATATTCAATTCAAATGTGTCTAAATCTGTTCTGCATTACCATATACACACATCTTTTTGTAGTACAGTTAACACACCATTTGCACTGGCTATTACAGTACCATCTATATCTGCATTTATGTATACCACTACCACACTATCTTCAGGTAACCTCATGGCAGCATTCAGTTATTCTAAATGAATACTAAATATATACATCTATTTTAAAGGCACTGCCAACACAAAGTTACATTTTAAGTGTGTTTTCCTTCAAAACATGGTATAACCCCTCTATCCCATATGACTATGAAGAATAACACACTCCTCAGAGGCAAGTCGTGATCAGTGGGTAATAAGGCCCCATGTAATGTATTATTTTTAATAACCACAAGGTAGGTTGTGGATTATCACTTATCTTATTGACATATTTACAGAATCTCTTGTACTTCATTGTATTCATTCTACTTTGTCATCAGATTCAATTTTCAAGTGACATTGGGTCTCATTTTTGTATTCCTCTCCTAAACCTCTCTGACTTTTTTCTGAGGTTTTCGTACAACTGTTCCCAGTAGGATTCAACAAACTCTCTTAACTGCACAAACTTGTCATAAATCACTTGTTTCAGCTTGATGAATGTCACCTGTTCATGAGGAGGTGAAATTCCCTGATATTTCATCATTAGCATATTTGACACCCCTAAAATGTCCATATACAGGTCTGTTTGTGAAGTTTCATTCACAAAAAATTTTCCCGAAGAGTAAAAAGAAGAATTTGAGGTTGTTGCTGTCAGAAATCAGCAGACACATTTATCAGTGTCGGACGTCGTATAAGAGGAACTGAAACAATAGACAAGATATTAGAGAAGAGAATATTACAGCCTACAGCAAGTGATGTTACACTGAAACACCCTGAGCCAGATGTTTACTACTACGGACATAAAAATCATCACACTGAAAAAACCTCTCAGTAAACAGTGATAATGCTTACCAGAATATTCATTTTGTATTATGTCTGTTTTAGTTATATGTTTTATTTAATTAAATGTCAGAGTCCAATTTAAAGCATTATGATTTTAGGTCAAACAAGTTCATCAATTACTTTTTTCTGTCAACATGATGAAAAAAATGTTATTAATTCATAAGTCTGGGAAAATGTTGATACTGAACATATGAATGAAATATTCAGTGACAACATATTTCAATTTTTTACACCAAAATATCAAATCTTGCAATACAATATCCACTGTTAGTAACTGCAGCAATATTAAACATTTTTATGGTTCTGTTTAGGCAATGGCAGCACTTGGTTAAGGTTAGGGAAACACTGTGGTCTTGGTTTGATACTGAAAAAAGTCCCAACGAATTGCAGCTTGAGACACAATGTTTATTAAAGTTTAACCAAAACCACAATCTTTCATTCATCTTCAATAAAGTGCTTTTGTTTCCTAAATCTAACCACACTAATTATGTGAACCTCAGTCTCTGGTGTCAAAATCCACCCCCCCACCACCTCCCTCCAACCTCAATGTGGTATATAAATGTGGTGCTCCAAAAACTACAAACATGATCCAGGCAGCGATTATATTTGTTAACACAATGTTAAAGGGAAAACTATTTAGTAGTAAAAGTGAACCCAAAAACTACTGTCTGTCCCAAACATTAAAACACTTTTAAGCCTAGCTGTGTACCATGCATTTGTGTATCAGTGTGTGTGTGACGCTGCATTGATCTACTACAGGTTTGATGTGTGTGTATGTGTGTATGTATGAGAGAGAGGGAGAGAGAGAAAACCAGAGTGAGAGAGAGTGGTGTGTGTGTGTGTGTGGCCTGCCCTCCCTACATCTTTAATCCCTGTAATAGAGTGAAGATCATGAATAGACCTCTAGCCTGCCCAGCCTGCTCCACTTCACCATATGTCAGATAGCGCTGCAGCTCTCCCCAAATTATCATTCCCATCATTTACTTAATATCCCCCTCCGCCCCTCTATCCCTCCCTTCCTCTCATCCATCCATCCACCCATCTACATCTTTTTGTGTTGAGAAAATTGTTGCTTTTCAACTTGAAAAGAGAGGAAGGAATGAAGGGCAATCCTACGTGACCAATTGCATTCTGACATAATAATTCTCTCCCTAGGGAGATAGAGGTGGACATAAAAAATGAGTTTTGTTAAATATCTAAAGTCTGATCCACAATACACTGAGGTAGTGGAGTGGCCTTATTTTTTTTTCAGAAATGGCAGCCATTTATTGTTTTCACCTGCAGGTTGGTGTATTACTAAACGCTAACACTGGTCAACCACGTCTTATTACTTATTTATGCCTATTCAAGTTGCGTGAAACCTAACTGCAATAAATTGAAGTGGCTTGAACCTTTTACTTTCCTGCAACAGCCAATCAAAATGCTAATATCACATGTTAATGTCACATGACATTCAATTAGCTACAGCTAGAACCTGCTGACATTTAATCAACTGTTAACAACAACCATGGAAAGCTAACAGGTAGTAAAAATGACCCAAAAAGAAATCACTGTGATTGCGCATAAAAATTCATTTCATGTTTCATGAAAGTAAATAGATGAATTCATACATGCTTCAGAAATAAAACTTACAGCATAGTTCACCACATGACCACAAGTAGCATACATAGTTTCATGGTGCAATGCTGGTACTCAGCTAGCTACTGTAGCTATGCTAGTGTTGAGGTACTTTATCATTGTTTTGTTGGTCAAGCCTATATATATGTGCCAAATAATATCATACTTATGAGTATGATATGTAAATAATGTGTAAATAATTACTTTCACTTACTAATCACAGATCTTGTGCTGTCTTATTTGTGAGATTTGTGGACCCCTGACAAACCACAAGCAACCACATTCGTAAGTTAATGGGATTGAGTTGTGAAGTGGGAGAAATAATTATCTGGTATCCAGGTTCTCAAAGTTCCATTCATGCTCTGCACTGACAATGTCAGGTGACTGAGTGAAAAAGCCTTGATAAAACCCACTGTATACTACCTGCCCAGCACCTAACAGCAGGCAGACAATGTTAGCGACTAGCAGGTGACCGTAGTGGAGCATTTAGCGGTAAGAACCATATATATCCCTCAGGTGGAGACCAAACCAGAGTTAGGATGAATATTGGACTTACATTCACTGGCTTTACAGATACGACTGACAAAGTGGCCAAAAAAGAAAAATACACAATTAATGGATCTTTAAGGAGAGAAGTCAAGTACAACTTCCAGGGAACATGGTGGAGGAAGCTAAATATGTAAGCTCTGCTCTGAGAAGCTAATAAAGCGTGCTTATGAACTGGAACCTGTGACACAGTGCCCTATTGAGAGAAAACTGAATCTATATTGTAGAAACCTGATAAAACATTGGGCAGTTTAAATCAGTTCTCTTTCAGATTCTGGGTCACTTTTGAATGAATTCAGCAACTACAATATGGAGTGGTACAACAAGCATTTCAAATTTTCCACAGACTGTCTTCTTCTTTATAGCAAAGGCTACTGAGGCTTGTGGGTACTGTAGTATTTGCAACTATCTGGTATATCAAACTAACTGATTACTCAGAAACTAAGTTGAGTGACAATATAAACCTGTAATATCATGAAATTATCCAGAGTCCTTTGCTTTTGTGTGGGGAACATTGAGGATATAATAAAAAGAAAGCAGTGGTGTGGGAGGATTTTACTCAACACTCCTGCATTGAAACCCACATCACTTTTTTTCTGTTTGCCTCTACACTGTAGTTTGATGAAGGTTTTTCTATAAGGCCATCGAGGCCCTGCTAAGCCACACAGAGCTCTATACATACAAGGCTCTGCCACCCGAATGCCTGGCTGATTATTCTCCTCAAGTGCCGCCGCTGCAGCAGGACTTTGAAGTTCCACATTCATCCATCTCTTTCTCCTTTCTCCCTTCTCTATCAGTGTTTCTGTCTTGCTCACGACTAATACCATAATGATGTAAAGAGGCAGAGGAGGAGGGGATTTGAATTAGAGCGCCATCTTTCTCTCTCATTGCTTTTAATGGCTCTTATTGTGAGAGCTGTCAGGTCACAAGGGCTCTCTGAAGGAGGGATAGGGCCATTCCTTCTGCCACTCTAGAGAAGGGATGAAGGGAGAAGTGGATCAGGAGAAGGAGTATGGGCCGCATAAGTGGGGTAAGACCAAAGTAGAGAGATGTGAGAGGCAGAGAGAGAGAGAGAGAGTGCCAGCGGTTGTTGGGTTTTAATTAAAATGCTCTAAGGAATCCTGAACAAGCCTCTTCTTTCTTTTTCTGAGTTCAGAGCTTAATGTGTTGGAAAACTCATCTGGGTTATAATGGGAGAGGGATGAGAGAGGAGTCGAAGAAGAGGATGCTGAGAGCAAATGAGAGGCTGTTTACAGATAAAGCCATTACCGTCCCTCGTTAATCAATTAACTCATTCTTGGATAATGAAAAGACTAATTAACTCCTGGTTAAAAGGCCATGGGAGGTTTGTGAAGGAGAGATGGTTGCTGAATTAGAGAAGTGCTAAGAGGTATATGACGAAAAAACAAATTGAACAATAGAATGAGCAAATCAGTCTTTTACAACCAGACTCTGCTCATTTAAAGTAGAATAAAGCGTTGCTTTAAAATGCAACATAAGTGAAAACATTTAAAGTGTTTTCCTGCGTGTTTTTCTCTTCTCCCTCTTCTCCCCTCTCCTTTCATTCCTCAAATATACCCTTTCCTTTCCTTTCCTTTCCTTTCCAGGGGAAAGCAAAAATGTTAAAACCGTGGTACTAAAACTGTGAAATAGTTCTTAATTGAAAAAATAATAATTTGTTACGACAGTTTTACCAAAACCCTCTTGATTATTTTAGCATGAATAATCATAAATAACATGCAGAAACAGCATGTAGCATTTAATTATGCAAGTCTACACTAATGTCTGCATTTCAAAACTAAATTACATTATCACCCACTCTTTCTTCTCTGATTTTGCTTGACCTGTTGCCAGTTGAGCTGATTATGATGGAGCATCTGTGTGGGCAAGTGTTGAAAGAATATACCGGCCACCTAGCAGATTCCTTTATTGGAGGTGTAGAAAGTGTAGGAGTGTGAATAAACTCCAGAACTATACCACACTTACTTCTCACTTTTGCAGTTTGCCACATGTCCACTGACATGTAGATTATGCCATCATGGTCATTTGGGTCAGATTGAATACATGTTGCAAATGATGCTCTCTAACTCCAGTTCTTTCAACTGCGTACAGCCCCTTCAGCATGAGGAGAAGCAAATGTCACACAGTTAAACCTGATTCCCTTGAGGTTTTGAACAAGCAGTGTCTTGGACATGGTACTATACCAATCAAGTACCTCTTGCATGGAGATGATGCTCAACTCAGGGCCATGACACCTCCAGACATTATGTGATGCTTCTCTACTCTAAAAGGCAATAGGTAATTTAGGAGGACTTATGGTACATTGGGGAGTTAGAAATAAGTCTGTCCTACTGTTAAAACAAAATTTAGACTAAACTGAAACCATGGAGGTACTATACAAGAGAAGCCAGACCAGGCTGTTCTTGAAGAGGTTTGAATCATATAATGTATGCTGAATGCATTTCTACCAGACAGTAGCACAGTGACATATACAGACAAGGCAGCATTGTTTAGGTGATGTTAGAAGGTTCATCAAATTGTCTGACAGCCACGTATTGAAATCTGATCATCTGATGTTCAAGTGGAAGTCTTGAAAAAAAAAAATCAAACCCCTAAAACAACTTTAAGACCCAAACTGAACCCAACCTGATGGTAGGAATCAGGGCACGAAGCACTGTCCTCTGTGTCAAAATCTAGATTGTCCTCCTAAGAAAAATTGCAGTCAGTTGTTTCCACAGCCTGTATATAAAGATGGGCGTAGCTAGGTGTGACATCACCCGTTGGTTTGCATTGGAGCCAGTTTGAAGCCCAGACTTGCAGCTTATGGTCAGTGCCATCTTTTTCCGTTTGGAGCCAGGACATTCCAAATAAGACATGCAAGATGTTGCCTTTCATGCTCTGGAAACACGCCCCATTACCTCAGACCCAAGCTAATGCTAGCTTACTGCAAACACCTAGCACTGCACACTTGGGCTAACATTAGCTACTTTAGATAAATTGTGCTAACAGGGAAGGTATCATAATCAAGTAACATTAAACTTAGTGAAATACTGCGACAACAGTCTGATTTAGTGTTTGTCCCGGAGCCAGGGAGAGCAGCAGGTGAGCCAACTGTCAATTACACCTGTCAATCACAGGTGTCAATCAACGCCCACACAGCAGACATCAAAGCTACTATGAGAAGTTGAAGCTTTTTGAATGGGAGCCGGTTGGAGTCAGAATCTAGCAGCCGTCAGTGCAAAACAACATAGCCTGCTTTTGCTCAAGTGACAGAAGCCCACTAGTGGCCATAGTAATAAGATGGGGAGCTAAGGAGGAAAACAGATGACATTATTATAGAGCGACAAAGTTAGTGTAGGGAGGAGAGTTGGGTGGATGGATGGGACAACAAAACATCCAACCTTAACCACGATGGTCCCCTAACCTTAACCAATTAAAGTTGAGGAGGTAGCAATTCGAACCCAAACCTCAAACCTAACCAAACCTTAACCATAGCATTGTTATGTCATAAAACATTATTTATTTTCCAACAGTGATTTGTAGTGGTTTTGGAAGGCACAGCAAAATGATGTTATCCTCATGATCGACCTATGTCTGTATGTGTGTTTCTGGGATTTCATCCCCACTGGCAAATATGATCCAAGAAAGTGAATAGCAAGCAATACAAGACTGACTTCACAACACGTTTGTGTCCACAAGTCCTAACTTGAAAAAACTTTACATGGACAGGAGTATGTGTTTGCATTTCTTGAACATGCACCCCTGCAATTACTTTACAGACAATATTAAGTCAATTTTCCCAGGGAATTTTTAAAGTTTAATTTAATCTTCTTTTATGCTACACTCACTTTGTTTTTCTTTTTCTCTTTCAGTGTTCCCCCGTGTCTCTGTCCTCTAACTGTGCTGCTCACTTCCCTGGAAAATGCAGTGAGAAGGGAAGTTTGTGGGAGTGGGTAGCAGTTAGATTTAAGTATCCAAGCTCCTTTCATCCAGAGAGAGAGACTCTATAAAAGAGGCAGTGAGGCATGCTTGAGGGCACGGAGTGATCTGCTGGCTTCTTCTACCTGAGAGGAAACACAGGACAGGACACACACACACACACACACACACACACACACACACCATACCAAAGGGCTGTCAAGTGCAGCTGAGAGAGGCTGTGAGTGGGGTAATAACAATGGGCTCCTGGGGCTACAGGGTGACCCCTAGGAGTCTATAATTCAGAAAGGGGTTAGTCTATCATTCATGCACTCACACACACACACACACACACACTCTGAACAGATTCACAGAGGCAAGACAGGCAGTTCATTATCAGTGAGGAGAAGCAGAGGGAGGGAGGAGGAATGAGGGAAGATAGAGGGAGGGCTGAAAGAAGAGGAAGGAGGACATAGTAAGGCAGGAGATTAGGAAAATAAACACATTTCTATAGTGAGTTACAACAGCAAAATAAGCTTCAGTTCCTGTATTAACAACATTACAAGCAACCAACAATGTGGAGAGCAAAGGTCAGGTCCGTAGAGACAACACGGTTTAGATCCCTGAGGACTTGTGTAAAAGAGAAGTGCAAACCTTTGACTTCAAGCACCAGCAACAGAACATGTTTTGGGGTCTCAAATCCTAAAGTTGTTATATAATATATATAATCTGTCATTTATGAATCAGAACCTTTTTCACATTGTCTCATTTTTGAACTGATGATTCAACGGGCAAAATTTCATGTGGAAATCAGTTAACTTTACATAAGGAGAACTAAAATAAGGAGAAGTAAAATTCCAAGTGAAATCAATTCATCATTCTCAGAGATACATTAAGTTTTAACTTAGAATTGCCTATTAGCTTCAGAACATTTATGAGTTTAAAGCACGACTTAAACCTATGAGTTTAATTAATACAACGCAATAACCAAATTGATGAAATTAGGTTTGTCTACAAAATATATTAGCTTTTTAGTATACATGACTGTAGTAGAAACCCCTCTTTTAGCTAGTATGAATAAAGTTATATAACAGAGACTAGTTATGTATCATAATCATAAACAAAACCATTTTCTCAATAATGAAGCTAGACCAGGCTGGTGGCTTTGTGAGGCTGTATTTATTAGTGCTTCGAGTTAAAAGCTAATGCTAGCATGGCAACATGCTCACAATGGCCCTCATCAATCAATCAAACGTAAAAACCAGTGCAGATCCGAGCGCTGAAATCATCTCACTACAGAGTTCACGTGTGATTCATGAAACGTTCGTATCTCACCACAGCATAAGAATGATCGGGCATCGATAAACGTGGCGGCTGAAAACAATCGTCATTTAAATAATCCCCTATATATTCTGGGTTCAGAGGCCTCACCCCTAGAGTTTACGACATGGAGATGCGGAATACGGCCAAAAAGAGAAACTTCTCAGAGGATGAAATAGAAACCCTAACGTCGCAAGTCCAAAAGAACAAGTTAGTTCTATTTGGCAGCCTGAAAAGTGGCATCAAAGGAAGTCAGAAAAATGCAGTGTGGAAAGAAATTACTGCTGCGGTCAATAGCATTGGCATCGACAATTGAGCTCCAGCTGAGGTTTGAATATTTAATTTATGCATCCGTGATATCTATTTATCTATCCATCTAATATCGCAATTCTTTACATTTAAGTGAAGAAAAAATGGTCAGACCTCAAAATCGCCACCAAAAAGCATGTTGCTGCCCTTAGGCACAGCACCATGCAGACTGGAGGAGGCCAGCCGGACCCTGGCCTTGCATTGACAAGTGGCGGAGGAGACACAGACGCACCACGTGTGTCCGAGCCAGATAATGGTAAATATTTAATAGCCTAGACTACTAGTATTATTTGTGGCCTGGCCTATATTTAAAATGTACTCTGTCGGCTACACAAACTGGTCCAGCGGCAGCCCCACCGAGCCAGGCAACCACCAGCTGTGAGGGCGCGTCCTCCGCCCCCCGTGCTGGCCCACCACCATGACCCTGGATTCTGACAGCAGAGGTCCTAGAGAAACAAACCGAAATTTGTAGGTCAATGGTGGAGATAAATCGTTCACTTCTAGCAATCATTGAAGAGCCTACTTGCCAAACATAAGTATTTAATACTTTACATTTTAGAAGCGATGAATGAGGTCCTGTCTCCTTTGTATAGCCCCCAGATAGGGCATAGGTTCATCTGGTTGCATCGGAACATCAAATGGCACCCTGTTATCCTGCGCAGTATTGTGCAGAACCCCACAGGCCAAAATTATGTTGCAAACTTTTTCTGGTGTGTACAGTAGAGTTTCCCCTGCTGATCCTCGATAGAGCCATCTGCCCTTAAGCAGCCTGACACAGTGCTCCACTGTGGCCTGTGTGCGTATGTGCGCACAATTGAATCTGCACCCAGTGGGGTTACCAGGTATTCTGTGAGGGGATAGCCTTTGTCACCTAGTACACACCAAAATGTTAGTCATTCGAATACTTTTAGAATATTACTTTAACACAGTAGTTACTCACTGAGGAGATGGCTCCGGCCCTGCAGCACGCCCTCCTACGTATTTTTAAGTGATGAATATGTGGCTGCATATGTTTAGATAATAATAATAATAATAATAATAATAATAATAATAGTATACATATAATTCATAAAATTCAACATTTTAGATGCCATATTTAACCTAACTATAAGTCTGGGAACCTCTGTCTGTCTGTGTCTGTCTGTCTGAACGGACACTGCACTAGTATGGTCTAATAACAATTATCCGACACAGCCAGATTTACTACTTTGCACCGCAAGTCCACGCTGACTTAAACACTTGTGTACACGAGTTGGGACTTGACGTGAGATTTGATATATATATATATATATATATATATATATATATATATATGTGTGTGTGTGTGTGTGTATGTATGTATGTATGTATGTATGTATGTATGTATATGTACATATATGTACATATATATACATATATGCAACTCAAAACACAGCAACCTAAAATATAACTGCAAAAAAAACAAATAAAGGCAATAACAGGCCACAGCCTCATATACAGCCATAGCTACAGTGTATTCACGACTGAAAGAATACATATCACTGCAAAGCAGCTCAGCAAATACACTAGTGAATTTAACTATAACCTACTAGCTAACAGAACTATCAAGTTGACTGAACAAACTACTCCTATTTTAGTCAACATACAATTTGGTTGGTTGATAGAAGTTAAAGCCTGGAAGGGGTTATAGTGTTGGCTCTGACAGGGGTATACAGTGATCCCTTTTTGTTCTGTATATAAGATTTTTGCCTTGAACTCGGAAAAGAAGAAATGTAATGACTCATAAATTATTTTCATATGATACAATACAATGTAGAAGTAGCATATAAATAGTGCATATAATTTAGTAATATATGCATACAATCTCTGCCAGTTGGTCTTTCTTCCAACAAATGTTGATATTCTGGCTCAAAGATGGCAATGATTAATATGCAAAAATCCAAGCTTTAAAACATCAAACAACATTTTGAGTAATGTGATGTCACAGTTGTCCCAACACAGTGCTATAGAAGATGTTTAGTTAGTAGAATATTGTTCTATGCACTGATAAGAAAACTATTATTGCATTAATGTGTGTACTATTTGCTCACTAACTTAAGAAGCCAAAGTCAAACCTCAGAATTAGAAACTGACTTAAAGAAAAGATTTTATTGACCCCAAAAGGAGAAAGTTACAGCAGTGCAGGAAACAGGGAAACAGATAAGAATAAATGCAACAAAAAACTACACTGATCAATATATTTGATATTAACTGAAATTTTATATAAAAGGCTTTCTCATGGGGTTAAAATCATGCAGAATTAACAGCAAGTCACCTGTTCTAAGAAAGCTATTTAGCCTCAATTAGCTCACAGTTTTGGTTTCAGAGTACATTCGTGGTTCAGTCTCATTGCCAGAAACCTTTTTCCAGCACACACACACACACACACACACACACACACACACACACACACACACGCACACACACACACACACACACACACACAGACAGACACACACACACAGTCATGCTTCCATCACTTCAGAGGACATTACATTGACTTACATTCATTTCCTGGAGACTTATCCTAACTTTAACCATGACCACCACATGCCTAACCCTAACCCTTACCCTAACCTTAACATAGTCCTAAAAGAACTTAAACTTTAAACACCACCTGCCAAGCACCAAGCAGCAGACAGACAAAGTTAGAGACTAGCTGGGGAACACAGTGGAGCATTTAGCAGCTAAAGAGACAGATATTTTTTCTCAGGAGGTGGTGGAGACCAAAACAGAGCTTAAAAGAGAGAATATTGGACTCACATCATCAGGTATGACTCCAAATCAATGCTAATGTTGTCCATGTGTTTTGATGTGTAAGTAGGCCATTGCTTTCAAACATGTTAGCTGTAAAAACGTTATAAATCAGTGATATGGTGGCAGTTGGATATCTGTCAACTCATTTTGATTTTTATCTGCCCCCTAGTGGTCAAAAATTGATGAATGCAGCTTCAAGGATATTTGTATAGATGAGAGAATCAAATATGTTGTGTTTTTACTGTAGCACAACTAAGTCAGGTAACATATCACCTACATCAAGACAGCATACGGTTACTGGTGTGTGTGTTTTCATGTGTGCCTGTGTGTTAGCAGATACCACACAGAGCTGTGACGAAAGGAGCAAAATACAGACATTTCACACACACACACATACACACAGAGACACACACACAGAGAGAAGTTTTTCAGCTCATTAGGCAGAGGGTTGCGTGTCTAATCAGGTTTTGTATGGATGGTGGAGGGTCATTATGATCTAATTTACCTTTAGTGGTCATTCAGCTGGGCTGAGAGGGAGGGAAGAGGAAGGAGGAGGAAGGAAGGAGGTGGGAGGGAGGGAGGGAGGGAGGGTAGGCAGATGAGACTGGATGGAAGGAAGGAAAGGGAGGAGAAGGAGAGGAGGAAAGGAGCAAGTCAGTTGCATCTCTCTTTCTGGTGATAGTCATTCAGTCATTATATTACTGTATTTTTAGTTTTGGCATTGTGTGGGTGTGAGCGGCTAAAATAAAGTGTAGCAGGATGTGTTACTGGAAAATAAAGTTGATTAAAGAGAAATTAGTAATGGGAAATTCATTTTATCTTTGGAGTGTAAAACGTATAAACATGTCTTTAGCAATCAGTAAATCTGAAGCTGGTAAGTTTATTCCCATTCAGTGATTTATTATACTGTGGCAACCAGAAACAGATGATTGTATGATAACATACAGTGTGATGACCATAACTTGGGAGAGACTCAGCGACCAGACATATGTCCGTTCTCTTTTTAAGAGCGGCTGGGATTGACACTAAAATGAGAATAGCTTGTCCACCTTAAAGGTCCGTCCACCTTAAGTGAGCCTGGTCAGGTTAGGCTAACCCATTGTCACTAACTTCGGAGCTAACCTCCTTCACTTTTCTAGAAATTGGGGAAACAACAGACAAGACTTTTCTTGGTCTTGAGAAGCTGCAGAGTTTATTAATTGACACACTGTAGCCTGACCTCTTACTGCTAACCTTTATCTCTGCTCCACTCACATTTATGTCACTTTTCTGCTGCTCTCCACACTCTCGCTACACACACACATTACACACTGCCCTGTTCCTTAAAGGAGCAATGTTACTCTCATAACAGTATCTTTCATGTAGATGCCCTTGGAAGAATGAGGAGAGGGAGGATTCTGGGATTTGATGCACTAGTCGATGACTCAAAACAATTCCACGATAATGTAGAGTGTTATCATGCTTGCACAGTGTGTGAGTGAAAATCATTAGTAGCCCATTGGTATTAATGATCGTGTGAAATTTTAGCAGCGGCGCTCACAGTTCTGCAGTAGCAGTGTATGAATATAGGGGAAACACTGTGTAATGAGTGGAATGAATTATGGATGTGTAATTATATGACCGGGAATTAGATAGGAGAAATTAATTAAAACAAATGAAATGAAATTATTCGCATAGGAATGCATAATTAAAGCTGCACTAATCAATATTCTTGTATGAACACAGATATCACATGTATGGTGAAAATTGTCAGTTGGAATGACAAACTCAGAGATTTATCACCCAACTCTGCATCGTAGCATCTTCTGGCTAATTGTTCTGGTTTTATGACCCACAAATTTACCTTTCTGGCTCACTCTCAACACCTGGTTTCCAGCCACAGTAGATAGCAGTTTTCATTGAAAAAGCTGTGATAAACCCACTGTACACTACCTGCCCAGAACCAAATAGCAGACACACACAGTTTGCAACTGGCTGGGGAACACTGAAGTGAAGCATTTAGCTGCTAAAGAGTTTGCTAAGAGGCAATAGTTTGCAATAGCAATATCATTCCTAAAAGGCCATAATATACCATGCAGGTTCAAAGGTGAAAATAAATAAATTATATATATAATTGTATAACTGTAGAAACTAGGGAAAGGCTATGTTACTGTTCCATTGTTAAGCTAGGTTATCCTAGCTAAATGCTGGAACTAACTCTCACACTGACATGAACCTGAAATGAATCTTCTCAACTGACATTTCAGTATATTGTGTTATAAGGAAAATGTCTTTGTTTTATTAATGCGGCACAATTTGCTCAAATTAACCCCTGTTTCTCCCTCTTTATTAATGAGCTTCACTTTCAAAAGAACAAACACAACCACAGAGTTACGTAGAGGCCAACTGGTGCTAACTTTGGACCCCAGGAGCTGGTTAAATTCCAAGCTGTTCTATGGTGCAGGAACATGTATACACGGGGGTCGGCTGCCTTTGTTCAAGTGTGTTAAATGGGTTAAAGAGTGGTGTCCAGAAGCAGCAGTGTGTGTCCTGGTCAGCGTGCAGGGATAAAGGCCTCCATATGGTGCTGGTCAGTCAGCTCCAGCACCCAGCCAGGAGGGCCGACCACCTGCCAATCACACAGAGCTCTCACAATAATAGGAAGGAGTTACTCGGAGCCTGCCCACACACACACACGCACGCACACACACACACACACACACACACACACACACACACACACACACACACACACACACACACACACACGCACCCACAGATACACACACACACACATATTGACAGAGGTGCAGAGCAAATATAAATTTCCAAATAGCATACCATGAACATTGGGGTCAATATGACGACTAATAAGGAACTAATAGTATTATTGTTACTATTACAAACACATAAAAAAAGACTATTGTGTGATGTCTGATGTTATCTGGAATTAAGATTTGGCACGACGCGCCCAGCTTTCATACATTTACTACTGGATATATTTGAAATTCCAACGTAGACATAAAAAATTATTTATGTTTTGCAAAATTAAATGGTATTATTTAAAAGAGTTACAATTTTCTGAAAAACTTATGAAGTTGTTTTTGATGAGGTCATGTGACCTTGAAGTTGCTAGGCTTTTATTGGGCCCCTGGCAGACACATGTCCCCGTTAAACCAATTGATAATTTATGGTGGAGAATCATTGGACTATAAGAGGAGGGATGTCAAATTGACTCATGCTCATACTCATACTACAACACTGAATGAGTATAAGTACATGCTAAATTATGCATGAAAGAAAAGTGAACTTGAAAAATCAACTCAAATTCAACAAAATTTCCCGGCACTTGGCTCTGGAAAAAGGATGTGATGTCATGTTTCTAATGCGAGTAATACCATGTACTACAAATGGTGATGAAACGCATTTGAGGTAGCTAGATGTAACAGGAAACACTTGCTTGAATTTGTCTGTTGTGTGGGTTTCAATACAATGAATGGGAAATGGAGCAAATATTTATAGGACGGCAGTGTAATGTGTCCATAGCTTTACTGGCTAGAGTGCTGCTCCACTGCAGTGCACTCAGTGCTGCTGCCACTGATGGTGGGAAGATACATAAATGAGTACTCTGCTGCTTAGCAGCACTCCAGTTGGAGGGAGAGGAGGAAATCTGGCACCATCTTTGATTTTAAAATGATTTGTATTGACTTTTTGTTTGTTTTTTTGTTTTTTTTTTGAGGTGGTGGACTTGCAGTGATACATAGAAATAATTTCAGTTGTTCACCAGTATCGTTTGGTTGCTTCTCCATTTTTTGAGTCTATTTCTATTTCAGTGTCTTGGTTTTATTTTAAAGGTGCAGTATGTAGAATTTAGTGGTATCTAGCGGAACGAACTTGGCAAAAATGTTTTAATTAGTGTATAATGACATGAAAATAAGAATTGGGGTTTTTTTTTTACCTTAGAACGAGCCCTATATATCTACATAGGGAGCGGGTCCCCTTCCACAGAGGCTGCCATGTTGCACTGCCATGTTCCACAGTAGCCCAGAATGGACAAACCAAATACTGGCTCTAGAGAGGGCCTTTTGTGTTTTTCACAAGTTTCAGGCCGCCGTAGGTTCTCCTAAACATCTGGAAGGGGAGGGGGAGGGGTGTTCAATTGGTTGCAATCTACAACCTCACCACTAGATGCCACTAAATCCTACACACTGCATCTTTAAAGAACAAATTGCCCATGTTTTAATCTACAGACTATCGCTAAACAGGGTCATAAAGCAAGAATCCCTTTTAAAACCATTAACTCTGTAATCAGTCCCTCCCCAGCCATCCAGTTGAATCATCCCTAGAGAGATGTGAAGAATTTCTTCATTACTTTTAAAAATAAAATAGTATGGATTTGGCAGCACATGAATACAAGTTACAGAGAGATTGATGTAGATTCTGTCCATCTTCAACACTAACACTACACTACACAGCACTCAGACTGATGTGGTCAAGGTCACTAATGACTTACTGCTGTAGATGCGGGCCTGTGCTCCATTTAAATTCTCCTTGAGTTCAGATCAGCTTTTTACACAGTGGACCACAATGTCTTAATCAGCCATCTGAAAAACTAAGTTGGCGTCAGTGATGTGGCTCTGGATTGGTTTATCTCCCATCTCTCAAACAGCTCCTCTCGGTTAAGCTGGGAGATGCGTCCTCTTCTTGTGCTCCCCTCTTCTGTGGGGTCCCCTTTTATTTACCATTTTCATGCTGCCCCTCTGGCATATCATGCGTACACATAATATTGATTTTCACTGCTATGCGGATCACTGTTATGCAACTGTATGTCCGGACAAAGCCTGGCAAAATCAGAAATAATGATAATCATTCCCTCAAGCCTCAGTCCCAACATTATGAACAGTCTCTCAGCTATAGTCTGGGTGCCTTATTTCATAATGTGAAAAGAGAGGCCTGGAACCTCTGTGTATTTTTTGATTGACAGTTGTTTTTTGATGCTCAGGTGACTAGAACTACGGACAGCTGCCCGTTACTGGCTGCCTGTGACTTTTAGAATTGATTTAACTTCCCCCCCCTATATCTGTGACCTACTCACATCTACTCTCATCCTATAGCAGGGCCTGAATGATTCCTGAATATCACCTTGTCACTAAGGGTGACTGGACCTTTGCTGTCCGGGCCCCTCAGCTGTGGAACTCTCTGCTTGAGGGTCTCAGGCAGGCAAACTCAGTGTCTTCTTTTAAATCTCTTCTTGAAACTAATTTTTATCTTCTGGCTTTTTCTTAACTGATGGTAATTTGCGTAACTATTCTGGATTATTTTGTCTTGATTTTTATGATTTGGATTTTATTACATTTTTATACTCCTTGTTTTAACTGTACAGCACTTTGTAACTTTGTTTTGAAAGGTGATATATAAATAAAGTTATTATTATTACTATTTAATACATTGTTAATATAAAATACCGATTAGAGCCTCTTTAAAAGGCCTATTCTGTAAAATACACACTCCTGATTGTAGTAAAATGGTCTAAAAAATATTCAAAAACGAGATGTGAAAGATGCAGATATTTCATCATTCTTTTTAGTTCCTAACAATATTAAAGAAGCCTTTCAATATGACTTTAGATACTGCAAGTGCACAAAAACAACAGGGTTTAGTTATAAACATAGTCAAATATAGCATACAGTGGAAAATGGTTGTCAGTAATGGTGTGCAGAAACACAAATTTGTGAATATTATACCAAAAAACTAAATGTTTTGACATTGTGCCTGAGAGTGTTTTGCCTCCTGTTCCAGACACCTACTGGGGAAAAATTTAATCTAAATTTTCTACCAGTCTTAAGACAGCTAAGTATTGTGGTGAATTCCCCGCAGGACCGTGTGTATGTGCCTCCATTTGCTCCATTTCCAAGCACTTGCATTAATCTTTTGTAATAACACTTGAGGCCTCTCGCTCGTCTATGAACGCTGGAATTGTGTTTATCTTTTCAAACGCTTAGAGAAGTCATTCACCGACAACCATTCACTCAAACTGCTCTGCCACAATGCAGCTCTACTACAAATCAAAGCCTCTTAATGACGCCATTCTTTTGACTGAATTTCAACCATTCGTAATTCTTTGGGGAGCTTTCGGCACATTTGATTAGGAGATTAAAAAAACAGAAAATTGGTCGCAGAAAAAAATAAGAAAAGCAGCTTTGCGGGGTGTTTATAGATTTCAATTGTGTCCACTGACAGAGGGCAGGGTGTGTGGTCGAGGTCTTCAAGTGCTACTTCACAGTCACACTCACATGTTTGGAAGGATTGGAGCTCTGATCTGCTTAGATCAGTGGACTGACAAAAAATCTTTTCTGGTAGCTCACATTTTAAAGCTGATATACTCTGTTTTGTAGAATGCTAACCTGCATTGAGTTATGAGTCTGTATTATGTCATATTAAAGGCATTTGAGAAGGCAGCATGTCAGAACCAGCAGCTAATAAAAGAGCTGTCTGGTAAAAAATAAAACACCAAGACATCACTTTTTTCAGAATCATCTGGCATCCCAACCAGGCTTCCCATGACCCAGCAGCACTGGGTCCTGACCCACTGTGGGCTCTGATCAGTTGACCTCAATTTGCACTTCAGATTCAAAGTAAAATGACCGGTTTGAACCCTGGCAAAAAAGGGCGTCACAAAAAGTCTGTGTTAACAAAGAAAAGCACAATATTGTAAATATGGTCTTTCACATGACAGCACTTTATAAAATGCTTATATCTGGTCTGATTATCTGGTCATGCATCCAGCATTTTGCATCCCAAAAGATTTTGCTTTTCTTTTTTTTTTTTTTTTTCACTAAAATTGTGATTTAAAAACTAAGCACTACTTTGGCCAGACATTTGAAAACACTGACTTCTTATATCAAAACTTTTCAATTAAAGCTGTTGGTGTTTACTGCATATTTGTAATGATATGGAAAAAAAGATGTAAATACACTTAAAAACACTTTGCTGATTTATATTCGACTGACATTAATATTCAAACATTTACATTTGATTCCAGGAGGTGCAACATTTGTCCACATGAGGGTGCTCTGCCCACACTGACAGAGGTTCTCCCATTCTGTCTACATCAAACTGCAACACTGCAACACACTTACATACATTTTCAGATCTGGAGCAGCTTGGTGCCTGCCTCACCCTGGTTCTAGCAGGGATTAAACCATAACATTTGACTCTATAGTTAGAGACATGTTGCAGCTTTTTGTTGTATGTGATCATTTATTAAACCCTGGTGTAACAGAAAAATAACAAACAATAAACATCCATATGAGATATGTCCATCTGCTGTGTCTCACTGTGTCTCAGGGTCAGCTGCAGTGCCTTGTATAATGTCCCTGATTCTTTGTGTGTCTGCCTGCAGCGCTTCATTGTGAGGGTCAATCTTCAGAGCTGCTTGGTAGTCTTGGAGCCCTGTGAAAACACGTCACAGCTATATCAGCTGCCAGCACAAAGTTGTTCTGCTTTGTTATTGTCAGTGTATTTTTAACAATAAAGTACAACATTTTGATGCATAGAATAAAAATGTTGCTGTTCAAACCTTCTGCATGGAGCTGCAGCTTGCAGAGAGCGGAGCCTCGGCGCACATGGGCTCTGGCTCTGGCACCTGCGTTGGCAGCAACAGGTGGAGTCAACAGTTCAAGAGCCTGCAGAGAAATATGTGGGAAGCTGTTTATACACATTTCTCATACAGTAAAAGCTACATATTTTTGGAATACATTGGGCCTCACTCAAGAAGCACTCGTACGAACAGATTCATTCTTAAAATGCACGTACAAGTGATTTAAGAACATTTGTGGTGTTCATCAATTTTGTCGTACGGTGGTCCAGACCTGTCGCACGTGTCATGAATAGATCATCTCTGCCTCTCTTCACTGGGGAGAAACACCTGATTGACTTACAGTTATAATGTTCTAATCTGAATTCATTTGGAGTTTAAATTTGATACCGAAATTAACAAAAGTTTAATATATAACTAAAACAAATGTAATGCAAAGTTACTGTTTTGTTTGCCATATTATCATCATCATGACTGCCAATTTACTGAGAGGTTTTTTAGATGTCAGGATTTTTATTGGCATATTTTGGCGCAGCAGCTTCTACATTTCAGTAGTTGCTATGAAACTTCTCTCACTCCAACAGCTGCCTCTGTCTCTCTGCAGCTCCCTGTCCAGCATCATGTTGTGTTGCAGCTGACAGTGTAACATCACCTGCTGAAGGCTGTAATATTCTCTCCTCTAATATCTCTGTGACTGTCACATGACCACCTCTCATATTAATCATGGAGTGATTTGCTTTAGAAAGATGTTTTTTTTTAGCATTATGGAAGTGATCTTCTGATTTTTGTAAAATCTTGTCCGTGCATTTATCTTCAGTTAGACTTGACTACAGTCTCCTTAAAAAATCGATCAGACAGCTGCAGGTGATTCAGAACGCTGCTGCTCGAGTCCTCACTAAGACCAAGAAAGTGGATCATATAACTCCAGTTCTCAGATCTTTACACTGGCTTCCTGTCTGTCAAAGAATTGATTTTAAAATACTACTGTTAGTTCATAAAGCACTGAATGGTTTCGGGCCAAAACGCATTTCTGATCTGCTGCTACATTATGAACCATCTAGACCTGTCAGGTCATCCGGGACAGGTCTGCTTTCTGTCCCCGGAGTCAAAACTGCACTGTAACATTTATTCTTGTATTTTATACCTCTCTTACTTATGGCTGTTTTTAATTGCATTTAAATGTTCTTTTACTGTGTGTTTCTTTTGCACTTTGCCTTGATGCTGTTAATGTTTTATATAAAGCACCTTGAATTGCCTTGTTGCTGAAATGTGCAATATCAATAAACTTGTCTTGCCTTCTAATGGCCAGTATGAACAGGAGGAATGATTACATCCTATCCTTTAATGTTGATGTGAAAATGAAAAGTTTCCAAAACTCCAATACGTTACTACAGGTGTCAATAATTTTTCACCTCAGTAACTTAATTGCACTCTTCCTCTTCTTTTTTTCTCACTTTTGACATTTTACTCCACAAACTCAATGGAGATATGACATTGATGTGACATAAGTATCACCTGTTGTCTTGTGTAGTTTAAATTTTATGTATGGAGCAGTGGAGCACAGACTGTCACAGACTATGTGTAACACACAGACAGTACAGACCTGAGAGGAATCTTCAACGGCCTTGTGAAGGTTTCTTAACTTCAGATGACACGCAGCTCTGTTTGAATACAGAGCTGGAATCTTTCTGTTGAGTCTGATAGCCAGGTTGTAGGCGTTCACTGCAGCCAGGTAGTTTCCAGTCGCAAAACATTTGCTGGAGGAAAAGGAGTTTATTTAATGATTTCATAATACATAAAAACAAGAGTTGACGTTAACAATGGTTTTGAATACTCACTCTCCTTTCTCCTTTAACCAATCTGGATTCCTCTCCTCCTCCTTCAGGTCCTTCAGCTCATTAACATCTGCATTCACTGCACATCTGGCTTCTGCTTGTTTTTTGAGCCACTGGTTGGATAAAAAAAAATAAATGCTATGTTATTTCATAGTATTATGTATAAAATATCACTTTGATGGACCCATGAAATATGTCCAAAGTGATCAAAATGATATTTTGCCAGCATAACTGAATTAAACTGATATGTAAACGACATGTATTTGAAAGTGACAGCTTGCCCATATCTGGACAATTTAGACACTTTAACTCCAAAGTATAAATGCAGATACTAATCTACTTCTGGACAGTACAGAAAAAGATTTAAATAAAATTTATCTTGCCACAAAAATCTAACAAATAACATAATATAACAGGTAGCTGTCAATTAGAGACACAAGTAACATATGTTAACACTATTGAAGGAATTGTATTTGCAGGAGTCTACATTGAATAAATCACAATTGTCAGCTGTAAATAAATTAGATTAATGATTTATTTCATAGACGTATCACTTCATGACTGTACCTCTTCCTCCTCTGGCACTCTGGACTCTCTGAGGGCTGTTGGGAAAACCCGTGGGGTGAATGTGACTCGAATATTTCCAGAGACTCTTGGAGGAGGCAGATCCACGTGTTTTTTCTTGCTCTTTGCTTCACTGCTGCCCCTTCCATCTAAACACAGGAATACAGTGATTAACATACCGAAACCAAACAGTAAGGCACATTAGATCGTGCAGGAAATTACTGACCAAGTTTGACCTTTCTCCCGCCTGAACATCCGTTCTCATGCTTTTCTGTCACGGCTTTCACCTTGTCTTGATCACCTCTTTGACTTTGGAGTTTTAGTTGGGCTTCTTCCTCTGCTTTTTCTCTCTGCTTCAGCTGCCATGCTTCCAGCTCTGCTGTGGTCCTCTCTCGCTCAGTGTCCTTCATTTTCTGGATCCTATCTCTTTCCTCCTTTTCAAGCTGTGAACAAATATGATCAGTTATTTAAATAAACATCCTTCTAGACATCAGAGCAGGTATTAAATTATCATTTTTGGACACTTAGTGAGTATCTTACCTTCATCATTGTCTCCAGAGCATATTTCTTCTCTGTATGCTGTTTCTCTGCCTTGGCTTTGGACTCTGCAGCAAGCTTCTCCTGGTGTTTCAGCAGAGCTCTTTCTCTGATCTCCTTCTTTTTTTCTTTATCATCTGAAACATATTGACATGTAATGGCAGATTTATCTGTGTGTGAAGGTTTGGGAGAAATTTAGTCAAATCAAGCAGACATTAAAAATCATATTGATGGGGGAGCATTTAGAGTCAGTGTTCCCTTCTAAGCAGAGAGTTGGGTGTAACAATTTAAGAGCCCAAACTGAAACACTAACATACTGATGTTTTCAGCTAATATTAGCTTAATCCATATATGTTTGTTGTATGTATTGTCAATCTTAAAAAAAATCATTTAAGTCATTTATCGAGCTAAAATTCCCAACATCTGGTTCTCTTTCTGCTTTTCTACATACATACATGCATAGAGAAATAATAATGCATCTGAGAAATAATAATGTGCATTTCTGACTATTTTCAGACACTTTATTCTCTCTCAGTACCTTTGTCACAACTCTATAATAAACTCTATAATGAGACATCCTTGTCAAAACTCTGACAAGGATGTCAAAAAATAATACATGTCATGGTTTGGGTTTAGTAGCAACAAGTCCAAAAGTAAAACAATGCCCTAATGAGCTGATCAATCCATGCACTCTCTTACTTGTGGTTATCATCAGCTGCTCCCACAGTTTGTTGGTCCTCTTATGCAAACTGATGACTGCAACTCCATTTCCAATCTTTGCTGTGCTTCTGTCATCATCTACAGGTTCAGACAGGACGGCTTCAAACAGATATGGTGGGAAATGCACCTGAGCAGGCAAGAAAGGGGAAACCATCCCAGAGTTCAGTGTGACGTACTGTATTGGATGAAACTCCTACAAGTTTAAATGTTATTCAAACAATGTCTAAATAAGGAGAGCAAGAATTGCCTAAATACTTTAAATAGTATTTGCAAGGGTTTTATTCGTGTATTTCGACGTGTTTGTGTGTAACTGAATTATTGGCAAAATGAACAGTGCGGTGAGACTAGCTACATAAAGGGACCGCCACGTTGTTGTTAATTAGGTTAACTTTACCTTCAGGTACTCGTCTGTACACAGAATATCCACCTTCCCGGCTTTCGCTCCTTTTAAAGGCACATTTATATAAACCGTCGAGTCTGTCTGCGTCCATGAGTAGTCTGTCACCAGCAAAGGCATTTCCAACACTGCCAGCCAGAGTCAGCCTCCTGCTGGAGTTGCACTAACAGCTAGTTGGAAGTCGCTTAAAACCAACTGCGTAAAATGTCGATGGAAAAAAATGGACTTCTGTGATAAAGGACGAAGAGTAATGAACGGTAGCTACCATAATACATTTACCAGCTACAGGTTCTAGTAGGCCTGCTGCTGCATGGCGTCTTGTCACTATGGTGACCAGAGAGCCCGCATGTTGCCTTCATGTCTATAGGAAACATCACTATTCCACAGTGTAATATGACGACGATGATTTATCGTCTAATTTTCTGTCGTTACACCTTTTAAAATTATACAAGAGGTAGTAAAGATCATCGTAAATCACATTTTTGATTTATAAAACCTTAATTCTATTTGTGGAAAAAGAAAAGAACACATTAGACGAGCTCTAGAAAAATAAATATTGTCGCCTATTTATAGTATACTTTGACACTCAAATTTGGATTAGATTAACTCGTCCAGTGGTTTTTGAGTGGGACGTTTGGCAATTTACTGTATCCCACACTGAGTTAATGATTCCTTGCTGTCTGGGTATTTATAAAAACAACAACAACTACAACAGCAGCAGCAGCAGCAGCAGTACAATAACTTTTTACTTTTTACTCTTTACAGCACAAAGGCAGAAGTACATAGTGCATGTCACATAGGAAATTAAAGGGGTTATTATGGGTGATGCAAAGGTAGAACTTGTGGTAGTCTAGTCATACCAACTTATGAATTGATTTATATATAATTTATACATAAATAGACAAAAAGCAGTAGACAAAAAGCCTTAATGCAGGTGTACAGTGCAGGTAGAATTTAAGACATAAAGCTGTCTCAGCAACTGACGCCTTCTCCTGTCCGTCCTCTTCTTTCTCTTGTCAGTGACATCCATTGGGGAGAGGGTGATGAATCCCTTCAACATATTCAAGGCATTATCTTAGCAAATTATTAATGGAACCTGTTCAGCAGTATTATAAAACTGAAAGCTTTCTATAAATGTTCTTATATGTCTTAATGATAGGTCAATATAATGATTATTAAGTTTTAAATACCTGGAATGCTGAGTAATGACCATAAATCAACAGTTAAACAAATTTAATTAATCTGACTCATAAATCAGATTTTTATACAAGCAATTAATGGTTTAGGCTCTGTCTGGTGGGAATGCTGAAGTCATGCTCAACTGTTAGTAAAACCACCAGACAGGAGTGAAGGTAAAACACTGACACATGTATAAGACAATGTTATCAGCCTGGTCAACGTGATACCTTTCAGGCATTTTCCGCTTTACTGTTGAGGCAGCTGGATCTTCTTTACAGAAGGCTGGTGGTGTTCAGTGCTTTTTAAATATACTTAATTTGTTGAGGTATCATTTCAAAGTTATTATAGGCCTTCCTCGCTACAATAAATGTATATTTATTCACTTGTTTAATTATTTGTATTCAAAGGTGATTTAAAGTTATTGATAATCTCTGTCTGTCTCTTCAGGCAAGAGGTCATGTTTGGACCACAGATGAAAAGGAATAAAAGTGGTCTTTTCACTTTAGTATGATACCACCAGAACTGTAGAACCAGACTCTGGTCTGAAGACGTTTCTATTATCTCTGATTTGTCTTGGTGTCTGCAACCAGTCTGGTTAATTATAGTGGCTTTTTTGCCTTTACTACTTAACATTGCTGGCTGCTCTAGTAGCAGACTGAAGAGGTTGTACTGCTGTCAGTCACGTGTCAGTTTTCTAAAGAGATGCAATGCTTTAACATCACCTGCACTGTCCTTTACAAGTGTTGGTAATGCTGATTTTCCTTTGTGTGTCTTTGCCATGTGAACAAGTGTTCTCATTTTAAACATGTGAAAAGATATCATACTTTCATAGTTAGCATGTAAGAATATTTAATTTCTAATGGAATTTTATCATCATCATCATTTATCAGTCGGACTGTCTGTCAGTTGGTTGCTTGGTCCACCACTTCGGTCCAGACTGAAATATCTTAACCATTAAATTTTGTACAGATATTCATGTTCCCCAGAGGATAATTATAAAGACTTCAATGATCCCTTGACTTTTCCTCTAGGGCCATCATCAGAGGCCACCAGAGGAAGTTCCCAGGATATCTTTTCGTTACATGGCTTCACTGAGCCTAACACTGGCTGTCCAGATAACCAGTACGATGAAGCAACCTATCAAATAGCTCAGTCAACTCTGCATTTTCCAGCTACAAGTGCATTCATGTGAAAGAGTTGTTAATTATGAGTGACATCATCAGAACCATGAATGAAGTACTTCATACAGTGTGAGATGAAACTGTGATGCCAAGTACCTGCAGAAAACTTTTATTTAGGGACAGCAAAAAGTCATATTCATCGAAGTGAAATGTAAATGATAGCCTGTAATCATACAACAGAATAAGAAGATGTAGAAACACTAGAAATAATTTCCACGTATTAAAAGTAGGCTAAGTCTTAAAATACACGTAGGAATTATTATATATGACTTAAATATTGAGTGAGTATTCCTGCTATTTAGTTGGATGATGAAGAAACCATTCTGAATATGTCATATAAAAAGAAAACTGAACAGAAACTTAAAAGTAATGCCAGACTGTTTCTGCTACTGAAGCAAAGAGTGGAAAAGTAGTTAATGACTGATGAGGTCTATCTGACCCAAATGTTGCATCTATAATCATGGGAGCCAATTATCAATGTAGATTATTTTTCTAATAAAAGACAACATTTGGTTTTTATTTCCAGCTATCATCACACAGTTGTCTTATGTTATTCTGATCTGCAGTGATGGAATCAGAGTGTAAAATCATCCACACTGTCAGCTGTCACTCTAGGGATAAAATAAACTTACACAATTAAAAAATGCATTATTATGTGTTTAGTGTCATAAATGATCTCTTCATTTGTTAGAAGCTCTGTTTTAAAACTAGAGTGGAAATAGAAAGCCTGGAACAATAAAATGGTTCTACTCACCTATAAAAATATATATTGCTCTTTTTTACTTGTCACTTAATTGTAACTCAGGACTTTTATTCATGTTGGGATCCTGTAGGAATGATGATTATTTTTTTCCAGTGATATGATTGGTCAGTGGTCGCGGTGTTGACAGGTTGTGAGCCAATCCTCTGAAGTTAACCTGCTCCGGATTACCATGGTGATGTAGTCCAGTAAAAAGTGAACCACAGTCATAGGACTGAAAACCCAGAGTTGAAACTGAAGTTACCTCGCTAACCCCAAATCCTGCTTCGTAGTACAGGCCTCTGGTCAAAACTTCACTTTGTCCAATACTTTGGTTTATGATCCAATACCTGCAAAACTAATCACATTCCCATCAGCCTCAGCTGTACTTGATGTTTAGTGCTACTTAGAAAACGTTAGCATGCTAACACACTAAACTAAGATGTTGACAATGGTAAACATTATACCAGCATGTGAACATCACCATGTCATTGTGAGCATGTTAGCATGCTGATATCAGCATTTAGCTGAAATCCCCACTGTGCCTAAATACAGCCCCACAGAGGTGCTAGCATGGCTCTAGACTAGTTTTGTTAAAAATTAAACTATATTTCTATTTCTTTTTAAAGATGTGCATCTTCATTAGGAAGCAATGGCCTTGAGTACCAAACAAAGGATAAGGAGGGAGAGGTGGTTTTGGTCTTTTCATTGGATTTGTTGACAATAAGAAGCTTAGAACCTCTCTCCACTCTTCCTCAGGAGATGGAGTTCACTCCGTTGTTATCTCCATGTCATTTCCATAATAACTCCGCAAACTGTCTGTGAAGATTCTCAGTCATCCAGGTCATGGTTGTCCAAGGAGGGTTGAATCGAGGGCAACTGGACTTCTTGGTTGTAGATACTTGAAGACATTTTGTCTCTTATCTAAGAGGCTTCTTCAGTTCTAACTGACTGGCGGGTATTTAACCTCTGTGTGGTCGTTATCAAGGTAATTGATACCACTTGGTTTGTTAGTGCTCCTGGCTGTTGTAATGACCATTTGTTAGAGTCGTCAGAGCAACCTGAGGCTAAGTGTAACTCAGCAAACTATAGCCATTGAGGAAGACAATTCAATGTATTGGAAACTCCAGAAAAAGTTAGTAAAAGGACCATGAGTTTATTTGTCAAACTTGCTTTCCAGTATCAAGAATAACTTATCACCTTCAAGAAAAATATAGAATAACACCACATCTTTAAAATCAACTGCCTAAATCAGGCTTTCTGTTGACCCTCAGTCAGAAACTCAAAGGCTCTGCATGTCATAATTCTATCACCAAACTGCACGGTAAGTAAAAAAGCTTTCCCTTCTAATCTGTCAGTGAACTCTTTCTTTCCTTTGACCTGACTATCAAAGCCAAAGAAACCTTTATCAGAGTATTACAGAGATAAAAACAAGGCCAGAGATAGCATCACAATTGCCAAGGTGATATTTTACAGACTGTGTGGTAAAACCTGTCTGTTCATCTACATTTACGGGATTCTATCGTAAACTCCAACATCATATCATGTGTCCTGAACAACAACTTATAAAACTATCAAAACTTTCTGTGTTGGACATATTGTTCTTGGTAGGCTGTTGATATCACAATCTCAAAGGAGAGTTTGAGTCATGTGAGATAGACCTTTAAACATTGGCTGTATCTGTACCTGTACTTTCTTGGCTTTATAGCACGTGTAGCATTTCCACATCTTTCTCAGATCTTAGGAAACACTGCACACTTTAACAAGTGCATGTATTTACAGTCCCCTTTAAACCTGAAAAACACATTGAACTACAGCTGACCCCAGAGTCCCCTCTCTCTCACTATAATAAAAGCCATATACTATCTTGGGCTGCAGGTATACTGTCAAGGTGAACTGGAAATATAAAATCTGTTACTCTGGTTACACAAACCACAGTAACATTTGAAGTGGTATGATAAAAACACCTACAATAATCAAGTCAAACATTACTCAACAGACATGATAAAATGGTTTATAAGACAGAACAGTTAGAACTCTATTCACAGTGTTGTACTGTATTGGCAGTGCATTGTGTTGTGCAATGAATTGTTGGACAACAGTATCCATCAACTCCACACTCAAAAATTAAGGTGGTTTATTCTGCATGTCTGCTTACTGGTATATTAACGCTGCATCAATTAATTTTCTGGCCACTTGGGGTAGTGGATCTGAAAACACTGACATACCAACAACTGACATATTTTCACCATATAAAGTTGTTATGATGAACATGTCAGCAGACGACTGATGAATGTAAGTCCAGTATTCACTCTCCTTTTAGCTCTCGTTTGTTCTCCACCAACTCTCCACCAAAAATATCTGGCTCCTTAGTTGCTAAATGCTCCAAAGTGTTCACTGGCTGTCTTTAACATTACAAGCTGGAAAACCAAAACAATGAGCTAAAAGAGTCTAAAAGGTGTTGTAGAGCTTAGGAGAACTACAGAGTTGGGGGATAATTCTCTGTGGGTTTGTTATTATGAGCAACCAATTTCACATTACACAAATTCACTTGGTCCATTGTTAGTATAAAAATATTGATAAGCGCAGCTTTAAGTGCAGTTAATTTTGTCATTTGTCAGTGTGAATGCACTACATACAGTCTGCAAACATACTACTTCATACTACATACTAGCTTAAATATACTTATACTATACAACAGGGACAGAGAAAGGGTCAGTCCTCCTTCAGGAAAACTGTGGTGGTTGATGTGTAAGCTCAATCACATAGGAAAAAAATGGCCCCAAAATGTAAGCTCTTTACAGGTATAAGGAGATATTGATATCTGATAAAGCCAGGGCAACCTATCGTGATGGTCACTTTCAACTATTTCTTCAGGTTTTCTGAACTGGCATAAACATCCAAGACATCCAAGAAAAAAGACTGAAGCCACTGACTAAACATTAAACTATTAGAACATCACCTTAAAACTTTAGTCAAAGTTGGGAGCATTGTCCAGTTTTCTGCATCATCCACTTTAAATCCCTGCCAAAGTGCCGTTGCTTTTGCAATATAAGAGGAAAAAGCCTTCTTTGAAAAATTTGTGAAATGATTCTACCTGAGAAGGAGGGTAGAGGGTTGATTTAGAGGCAGAGAGGCAACAGTAACCGGAAGGGTTAAGGGCTGCAAATGGATAACTCCTCTCTCCTCCTGCTCATCATGTGCTTTACAGCTTTGCATCCATAAAATGACATTCATAAAATGGTAGGGTTATGAAACTGCTCCCCTGTTAAATTCTAACTACAGAATAGTACATCAGATAATTTCCTGGGAGATTATGAAGAATGAAGGGAACAACAATGTTGTTGCCATTTCCTCAACAACATGTGGGCCCTATTTGCTAGTGCAAACACAGTCTTTATGCATTTTTCCTCATACGCAGGCCTTTTTTTTGTTTTTGCGTCTGCGCCCTATTTACTTTACTTTTTCGTTTTTTTCATATCTAAAGGATTTATGATGAGCCTGTACTAAAGTAACAATTTCAGTGTATGAAAGGATGCAGCCTTTAAATACAGAGAGGCTTTTGGCTTATTTGTCCCACAATTTTCATGACCCCCTGACATTTGATTATTACAATTAGGATTTTTCATGATCTTGTGATCTTAACAGAGCTTAAGGACACAAATGTCCTCTGAATTTTTATCTCAGGGAATATGGGGACCTGAAGAACAGCTTATATATACAGTATGTTTTATAATTTTAAGTTACACATAGTGAGATTTTAAAATATACCAATATTTTTTAGACTCAGCATCCTTAAATTTGACAAACTTTTAAGCCAAGAAAAATCAAGAAATACATAAATGAATAAATAAATAAGAGTTTTTCCTACCAGCACAAAAATCTCTCATAACATGAATGAATTAAATATACATAAATATACAAATTAACTGAAAATCTTACAGAATTTTCCGGCCTTCAAAATGATCTGGGGTAAGAGGGGGCTGGGCCCACTTAGATTTATGGCCTCAGTGTTTCCAAAATCTTTGCTATGGCCATGGGTCTTAAAATGTTTCAGTGTGTAAAGTGTGGATATGATGTACATTGATTTACATGAACTTTTCTTCTGTTTAAAAGGCTAGCGATTCAAATTATCTCAGTGACAACAATGCTGATAGTCAAGTGTAGTTTGGATGAACTGGAATAATGTCTACATTATGATATGAAAACTCTATAATTATGTCAGAAAATATAATTTAATATTGTTAGTATTGTAAGATTATAGTTAAAGGTCAGTTATTATAATATCTGACAGAGCCAGTTTTGTCTTCATCAGGTGGGGTGGGTGTTTACAATCTCACTGTTAATGTATCACCTGGTAAAGTGAATGGGAGGGGAAATGCTACCCATGGCTACATATAGAAGTTCACCTTCTACCCTTGCATGCACTGTCTCAGTGTGGGGCTCCATCGCAGGCAGACAACATGGGGAAAGGTTTCTACATCAGTAAAGCTGTTGGGATAGTGGTCATCATCGTGGGTGCAGGAGCCCTGGCTACTATCATAGCTCTGTCTGTTGTTTACTCGCAGGAAAAGGCTAAAAATAATGACAATAATGAAGTGTCGCCAACGGACGGAGGAACAACAAAACCACCTGTCACGACACCTGCCCCATCCAATGAGCCTTGGGACAAGTATCGTCTGCCCAAGAGCCTGGTGCCAGACCACTATAACGTCACCCTGTGGCCCCAGCTGACTCCAATTAAATCAACAACAACGAGACAAAATGAACTCTACATCTTTACAGGTAAGGCTTTATGTTATGGACAGATGGTTTTCTTAGTAGCATTCATCTGGTATTCAGAGCCTAAATCAATCCTCATCGTTTAACAAGGATTAAAACCAACAAGAGTTTGTAGGCATTCTTTTGGGAGGAAAAGGGGATGGAGATAAAGGCCGATAGAAGGCTGATAAGTTATATCTCTAAGGTAGTATGATGTAAAAAGAAAACGAGACATAATGAAGAAGCACTCATCTTTCAGGAATCCTTCTTCTTGTAGCTTGCAGAGTTTGTGCATCAGGCTGTATCCCATAATGTGCAGAAGACTGTTTTTGAGCCAACTTAGAAAGTGTCCACCTACCTCTTGGTGTTCATTATCAGCGACTTGCCACAGTGTCCTTTTTGTTACTACTGCCAAAGTAGTAGTGCATGCTTATAATGTGAGTTTTATGGACTAATAAAGAACACTGTTTCTTATCAATCTCTCAAGTATAATTTATAAATGCATTTCAAAGCCCCTGTTCACACCTGATACACCTATTCAGGGTTGTCAATTAAATCGTTTCAGTTAAAGTTGGGAGAGAAAGTTTCATAAGGTCACTTAACTTCATATAATGTGTGTTCTCCATGTAAAACTAACTAACCAGGGAGAGTGGTCATAACTCTGGAGAAGATGTCAGTCAGGTATGGTCTGTACACACCCAGAAGATAATTGGTGTGTGAGTGGGCTGCAGCTTTAAACATGTTATTGCCTACAAATAAAAAATGTATCAAGTGTATATTATACCAGTTTGAACAGCAGACATAAGAGAAAAAATGGAGGGAAAACAACACACCCTGCTTTACCAATGTCCATTTTAAAGGGATAGCACAATGTATAAGAATTTACATTGAGCTTGACAGCTTATTCTTGACCTTCGAGACAACAACATTGACTGTAGAAAAACATGGACAAAGTCAGTGACCTCACTTGTGTCTTTCTGAAGGGTGTTTAAAACTTTGATTCAGGTTTTCCATTCCAAGTTTATCAGTCAATAAAACTGTAATGTGAGTAAATGGGTTGGGTTTTAGATGGAACTGAGGTTGGATGAGCAAACTGCATGACATACATACACACATTACAAAGAGTGAAATAAACTTTTAAGACATTAACATCTCTTTGAAGACATTTTAATTGCCACTTTTTAAAATTTGAACAGAAAGTTTAATTATTTACTTGATTTTTAAAAGCCCAAATTACATAATTTCAATCATATCTAATAATATAATTTAATAAGTCAATGGATTTACATTCTCCTCCACCTGCTTCATCTTCTCCTCTTACTGCTGATACTTCCTACTGATCACAATTAAAGTTACTTCCATGTTGTTTCAGGTAATTCCAGTGTGGAGTTTGAGTGTGTTGAGGAGACTGACCTGATCCTCATCCACTCCAACAAACTGGACTACACCAAACTCGAGAATGGCCAGTGGGCAACACTCACTGCAGTGGGTAGTGAAGTCAAAGCCCCCCAAATCAAGTCTTCCTGGCTCCAGAATGTGACTCAGTACCTGGTCCTACAACTGGATGGTAAACTGATAAAGGGCCATAGGTACCAACTCTACACACGCTTTACTGGAGAACTGGCTGATGACCTGGGAGGCTTCTATAGGAGCGAATACATAGAGGATGGAGTGAGAAAGTATGTGCATTGGGTGTCAGATAATAGGCCTTGAAATATAACTAGTGCAAAAATAAGTCCAGAAAGTTTCAGAACTAAGAAGAAATGTTCCAAATGAGTTGTTACACAGGACATATGTTAAACCTTTTAAAGAAGTAGGATGACATTTTGGAAAATATGCTTGTTTGCCCTCTAAGAGTCAGATTAGATCTAATTATGTCAGTTTTGTGTCTGAACCAGCTTTAGCCTAGCTTAAAAAAAACTCAAAACTGTTTAATTTATGTTGTTAACAGACAAAGTTGTCACCAATACCTCATAGCACACAGTTGGTTCTTTTTGAGATGCCTTGCAGTCAACAACAATCAACACTTGGTTGAAGAGTGGCTCTGGTACCTAATGTTAACTGGACAGTCTCCTTTTAACATTTCTATTTCTCAATGTGTAATTTGTGATAAACAAGATACAAGATGTTAGTCAGTTTTGGAGCTTTTGGAAAGTGGATTATTTTACTTTTGATAGTGCTAGACTGGCAGTTTCCCCCTACTTCCAGTCTTCTGCTAAAGGCTTTGCAGGCCTATCTCTGTACTTGATGCACAGAGTTGAAATTGATATCAATTTTCTCATCTGGCTCTAAGTACACCAAACAAGCACATTGCTAGAAATGTCAGGTTTGTTTCTTTAAATATCAAGCTTAATTTGTCAATTTTCTGTCAGGGTTGTTGCTACTACTCAGATGCAGCCAACAGATGCCAGAAAGGCTTTCCCTTGTTTTGACGAGCCAGCCATGAAAGCTATTTTCCACATCAGCCTGATCCACGACAGTGATAAAGTAGCCCTGTCCAATAGCGAGGAAAAAGGTTAGTTACACTACAATGATGATTGGACAAGATTATTGTTGATTTACAAGTGAATATAACAGAATTTATATGGTTGACTAAAACTGTGGACAGAAGGATATTCTAAAGTGACACGTTTTTGAAATTTGAACTCAAACATATACAAAACAAAAACCTGTCAAAACTAGTTCTTGACAATTTGAAAGTTAACTTTGTGATCTTGGGTAGTAATATAAATAATGATCTGATATGATAATGATCAGTAATAAAGAAATTGATGCCAATGATTCCATTAATTTTTAGGCTATAGTCACTTTTTGAAAATCAAATCAAATACACATATTATTATATAATTAAATTTCTCTTCTACAGAATCAAGCAGCATCACCATCCAAAACAAGAATCTGCAAAAGACTGTTTTTAAGCCAACCAAGAAAATGTCCACCTACCTCTTGGCGTTCATTGTCAGCGACTATGCCTTCATCAATAACACCATTGATGGAGTTTTGGTAATTTGGATTTTGTCCCTATTTCATGAATGTGGTTTGTATTTCCAGGAGACTTAGCGGCATGTATTCATCCAGCGTCCTTTTTGATACTACACAGGGGACGCCATAATAGTAGGAATTTTAAAAATCCTGCACATGGTACTTTAAAAGAAGTAAACAGGTGTGGTTCATTTTTATGCCATTTTCTATGGAGAAATTCCATTATTGGTGACACAGGCTATGTAACTTTGTGATTAGATATTAGCTTGTTATCAAGCTAAGCAAAGTATAGTAAGCTAAGACAAAAAATAAAGTAAATCAAGTTTTTTGCATATAGTAGAAGCAACTTTGATGGTTAACATTAACATCAGCAGACATGGTAAAGTTAGCTGTTTACAAGATAAATAGCTGAACCTGAAAAGTCAAAAACTTGTGTGTTTCGGTTAAACTAGCTGACACTTCTTAAGCTGCAATTACTTTTTGAGCTTTTTTCAGCCATTTTTCAGTTGACTTCCCCCCTAAAATCCCTTGGCCATTCTTCTTTTAAGTAAAACAAAAGTCCCATTCTTGTAGTCATCCAAGGGATGTGATTGTAACTCTGAGTTTGTTTTGGAGAGAGGCACACATATTAATGATGTAACACAAATACAAGTTAAAGCTACTTTGTGTAGGATTTGCAGATTTCTAAGTCTGGCACCATCCGTTCATGTATCTAAGAAGACACTGTTGCACAAAGCAATGCATAATATAGACTGCACCAATTTTTAACAGGATTGAAACAGTTTCACTGGACTCTGACAATAACTAACAACATCTTAATAAAAACAGATATGTTTTGATGGTCCACCGGCCAAAAAACATATTTTTTGGCTGTCCATCGACCCACCAGGGTTTGTCCCAGTATGCCTGATGGCCAGTACACCACTGGCCGTAACCTACTGTTGCGGCTATAAAATGGCAGCCTGCAAGCTACAGAAACGTTGAATATCTACGTTTCAACACGTGAAATACGTAGCATATTAACATTTCAACAAAACGTATCATATCAAAATGTCAACAAAACATATTATGTCAACATTTCAACAAAACGTATCATCTCAACATTTGTAAAGTGACGTAGTTCACATTCGATCTATATGAGCTGATCTTTCCTGGGAGGAGGAGGGGTCGGTGGATGGTTAGTAACTTTGTTGGCAGCAAGTTGGAAGTCAGCAGAGAGCACGGTTAGAGACCACCTTGAAACCAATGTCCACTTCCCATTTCAACTGAAAAAAGCAGGTGTTTTTAGTGAGACATCAGGACATTTGCAGCCATTTTTCTGGTGAGAAAACCGGTTGTTTTTAGTGAGACATCTGCTGTTTTTATTTTATTTTTTATTTTATTTTAACTCAAACCATGATCTTTCCCTAACCCTAACAAAGTGGTCTTTGTGCCTAAACCTAACCAGACCTTAATTACAGCATTGTCACACCATAAAACATCATTATTCAACGGGTAGAAATGTTAATATGCTACATTTGTTGATATGATATGTATTTCACGTGTTTAAACGTATATATTCAATGTTTCTGTGGTTTGCAGAAACGTTCAATGCCGATGTTTTCTTCTAGAGATTGGGTTGAAAATGGTGGATAAATAGTTTTGAGCGTCATACGACCCCCACAATGTTTCACTATCAGAATTTGATTAATTTGGTCCAGTAACATTTAGAAAGTCTAGAAGAGCAGCATGATTAAAGGCCAAACAGCCAGCACAGGAATGTCGCGCCCGACATGAGACTTAAAAACTTTATATACTTTGAAATGAGAGATTTATCTCGTGATAGGCTTAATCAACATTGTGTGAACTCATTTGACAAGGGCTGAAATGTAATGTACAGTCATTTATATGTAAAAGTTCCGCACTGCAGGATTAAATCTCATTAAAAAAATCTGCACATAGTAGCTTTAACATCATGCAATTAAAAAGCTGAGATGAAGTTAAAACCAAGAAGATTCAATGATTTCTGATAATTATATTGACAGAAAAGCATTTTTTAAATTGTGTGCATATTATGTTTGGTGTGGTTTTAGATCCGGATCTTCGCTCGGAGGCCTGCTATTGCTGCTGGGCAAGGACAGTATGCCCTTAACATAACTGGACCCATCCTTAAGTTCTTTGAGAATTATTACAATTCCACATACCCTCTGCCCAAGTCTGGTAAGTCCACCACACATGATGATTTGACATAGGTCACTATGGAGTCAGCTACAATTCCTTATTACAATTGCAATTAACTACAATTGCTTGTTTTTTTTTGAAATTCTGTGTTTTCTTAATCTCTACAATGGAGGTGGTGAATGCAAATAATCCACAGTCAGAATGGCTCAGGTTGAAAAATATCTGAATTTTCCTTCAATTAATCAACACAACCCCATTTAAAACTTTCTGTACATAAAATTCCATGCCCTCTTTTCTCTGAGGACATGATTCATTTTCATGATCTATATGTATCTTTATTGAATTTATGCAATTAGATGTATTGCCTGAATAGCTTTTATTATGAACTCTCCTCCACATGTATTAAGTACAATTACCCAGTCACACATGTAATCCTCTGATTTAACTGCCCCACCACACCTCAGTGGTCAATAGTTCTTGCCATCATGTTTATTGCCATCATGTGCGTTTTTATGGTCAGCCCCAAATATATTATTCCTCATATTGTAGACTGAGACTTTGGCTGTCACTTCCAGTAAAACAGCTGTGTCAACCATTTCGAGCACCATATAAAACATTTGTCCTTCATTCTGTTCTTATCGTTTATTGATGCTAGACTTATCTGCTAACCCATGGTTACTTGTATCTCTCAGTTTAGAATTTTAATGACACAGCTGTACAGTGTCAATTATTAACAGATAAAACTTGATAAGTTGATTAAACAATCATGTACCCAAATTTCCAAATGTCTTCCCAGCCTACTGTTGAAGTCTCTAACTGAACTTTAAAAGGTGCCTATTAGAAATATTTTCAATAAGATTACCTTTTATAGAGATTTTTTAAATGTGTGAGGAAATAAATGATTCTGGGTCATCATCTCTCCAGATCACATTAGATTTTAATTATGAGGATGTGTTCATTTTAACTCAGCTGCATTTAGAGATAATAAACCACAAATAATCTCCTTCCTAATGCAGATCAGATAGCTCTGCCAGACTTTAATGCTGGAGCCATGGAGAACTGGGGTCTGATCACATACAGAGAGACAGCTCTGCTCTATGATGAAGAGTTCGCCTCTAACTCCAACAAGGAGAGGATCGCTACCATCATTGCTCATGAACTGGCTCACATGGTTTGTTTTTAACTCTGCCAACTTCATAATGTCTAACTGGTCTAACTCTTACTAGCTATTATGTTTCACTCTTTTATCTAAATAGTTTTAAACTGAAGAACTGAATTTGGAATGATTCTGCATGACCTTGAAAGACCTGAGGCCTTTTGCATAAAGTCTGGGTCGAGTCTCAAGTTAACTGAGACAAGTCAAAGTGAAGTCTTGAGTTTTGGACTTTTTTTTCATGTTCAAGTGAAGTTTTAAGTCCCTGAGGGCAAGTCCATGTCAAGTTCAAAAATGATCAAAACAGATTCTAAATCAAGTCTCATGTTTTGTCAAAGCAAGTCTTATGACAAGTGCTTGTGAGCAAGTACAAGTCAAATCAAAACTCTTTGTAAGCAAACATCATGTAATTTTCAAGTCTTTCATGTTAAAATTTTGAATTGAATGAATATCAAGATTGTCCTTCCAAAGCTGTATCGTTGCCATTTTTTAAACAGCTGAGACCAAGTTCTTTTAATGTATATATATACATTATATAGAAAGAGGTTCTCCGTGCATTTTTAGCAATGTGCAACTGAATCAGGTGCTTATCAGAAAAGACTGATGCACACTGACTGATTTGAAGGCTTTAATAGTGCAAGCAGAGCACTTTCAACACAACAGTTTCTTCATCAAAGTCTTTTAATGATTAGTCATTAAATATTCAATCTGTGTGGCTATGCAAAGTCTGCCTATCCCTGTCTTACTCATTTTTTATTGCTCTGGAATTTTACCAATTCAAAGCTTCTGGTTTGCTTCTTGCTGAATCATTCAAATTTTCTGTTTGTGCTGTTCCATCAGTGGTTTGGGAATCTGGTGACCCTGAGGTGGTGGAATGACTTGTGGCTGAATGAAGGCTTTGCCTCCTATGTTGAGTATCTGGGAGCAGACAAAGCTGAACCCAACTGGAACGTCGTAAGGATTACCCTCCCACCTCATTAATCTGTGTCATGCAGGATAGTGATGACAGTGATCAATGAAGTTTTGACCATACTGTCTTATGTTTCTCATAACAGAAGGACCTTATCGTGCTCAATGATGTCCACAGGGTGTTTGCAGTTGATGCCCTGGCCTCCTCTCACCCTCTGTCCTCTAAAGAAGAGGACATCCAGAAACCAGCACAGATCAGTGAGCTGTTTGATGCCATCTCCTACAGCAAGGTAACCTAAACAGCAGCTGAACACATTTCTCATCTTTAGACCAATCTGCCCAGATTATGCTTTCAGTTTCTCTCCCATAGTTCTCTCCCAAGTTTGCTTCTTTTTTCAAATATTTAACAAATTTGTCACAGTGCCCCTAAAACACAGATGCCTCATCTGATCTTGAAAACATTTAAAAAGCTAAAAAATATTTTTTGTTATCCTCAGGGAGCATCTGTTTTGCGAATGTTGTCAGATTTCCTTACTGAGGATGTCTTCAGAATGGGACTCACGGTAAGGACATATTATTTACCTGAAAACTTTTTTAGATGCAATTGTAAAGTTTAGTCCCCTTTATTTGACACTGTAAAAAAGTTCTAGCATAACAGATCCTGTGTGGTGTTTGGGTACACATGTCCTTGACAAATTAATTCTCTATTAGTGACATAACTGTGTGCATTTGATGACCCAAAAATACTCTTCCCAACACCCATTTATCTCCAATTTTTTCTGTCCGTCCTGCAGTCCTACCTGGCAAAATTTGCATTTGGGAACGCAGTCTACACAGACCTATGGAGCCATCTGCAAATGGCAAGTTCATTTCAATTAACATTTGGCCAATATATTAACCAGAAGGATCTCCAGTATATTCCAATCTGCTGTAGTTTGTCACATCAATGTCCCTGCATCTGCTTCCACAGGCTGTTGACAAAAGTAGCACTAAACTTCCTAACACTATCGACAACATCATGAACACCTGGGTGCTGCAGATGGGCTTTCCTGCAGTTACCATCGATACAAAAACTGGAAGGGTATCCCAGAAGCACTTCCTCCTGGATCCAGACTCTGAAGTTACTGTTCAATCTCCCTTCAAGTATGTATACTTCTTTTTTCATCCCTCCCTCTCAAGTTATTATTTATGTGTTTGTCTTTAATACTACTGCTGCTATGTAAATCACAACTATTATAACTCCTATCACTGTTACTACTTCTGCTGCTTATACTAATACACTGCTTTTATAATAATACAGTAATACTACTATCTTTAATACTATTATAACTACTAGTATTATCACAAAAAATAATACGCAGTGAAAAAGAAAAAAATATTATCTATCATTACTTTCTACTATTTTTTACTACTTGTCATTTTCATTTTAATGTCGTCATGATACAACTGATGCAAGTACATGTAGATTTAATAACACAGTTGTTAATCCCACAGCTATAAATGGATTGTTCCAATCAAGTGGAAGAAGAATGGAGGTGAAACTCAACTACAGTGGTTGATTAGTGAACAAGGTAGGTAGGATACACCCGTTTGCTGATAGTTTAATAAGTAGAGATAAACGTTTTTTGGCTTTTATTGATGATCAAGACAAGTCATTTGTATTCACTGGTTCCTTGATTACAAGCAAGTGTTAAAGGACATTAAAAAAAAAACAACTTCTCAGGATTTGACCAATCAGCAATCAATTATAAGTCAAAATAATGCAATACAGCATTAGAAACATAAAACTAAGCTCCAGACAGATAATAGCATGTTGAAAATACATTAAAGAATTATCTATAACATAACCCAAACTAGCATAACAAGAAGCCTAAACGCTTTGAGAAGATGAGGAAAAACAATCTGGAAGAATGAAAGAAACATGAATGGGCCAGTTGATTATTCATGACTGTATTGCACAAGTTTCAGATTTGCCACCACCTGTGGGGACTGGCTGTTATGACAAATATGTTTTTATAATGCTGTTCTAGAAATTACATTCAAAGCGAAGTATAGTATTGATTGCAAGGGGCAACACAATATTTCAACATTAATGATACTATGAAGAGAAACTGCTCTGCACAGGTACAATGCCAATGATTAAACTGGGAGCTGATTAAGTGCTAAAAGATAAACCAGCCTTAGCGCAATTTTGAGAGTTTTTTTGTCAGTGTCATTCTGTCATTGCCAGTTCCAGACTACATGACAACGTTGGTCAGTTGACATTGTTTTTTCCCCCAAAATGATCCACGTGAGCGTCTTCTGATGTGGTCTCCCTATCGGCAGGTTGACTGTTTACTGATCTACCATTTCTAAGATTGTGGTTGGGTAGGCACAGAAGCTCCTTGGTTAAGGTTAGGAAAAGGTCACGGTCATGGAAACCAACACTGATGTTGAGAAAAGAACAAAGGTCATCTGTATCAAAGTCACATTGATTGTCTTGCCTCCCTTGTAAGCTGCTTTGGATAAAAGCGTTGCCTTTTACAACGAAGTAGTGTTATGTTGTTATACCACCGCAAAACCTTATGATAATATATATATAGTATAGTAGTATTATAGTAATTCTGCTTTTGATTAAAAGAGTCAACAGTTATAATTCACAGTTGCAAGCTCCTTGTTAGGGAAACATAAACATTTTATTTTATGCATTTGAACAAATGACCAGTGCTGTCATTCTATGGTGAGGACTGTCTCATTATTCTATTGTACTGTAGCTGAAAGCTGAAAGCACAGATTGCAGACTGGTTCTTGTCTTGGCAGAAAGCTCACAGGCTGACTTAGCAGAAAATCCAATCATCAAACAATAATCTTAAATTTTTTGGTCTTATGCATGACAATAATTGATAACTCTGACCTCCCTCTCTTCTGTAGCCAAATTTGAAGAGATGAAGGCAACAACAGAGACTGACTGGGTGCTGGCTAACATCAACACAGTGGGTTACTACAGAGTAAACTATGACCAGGGCAACTGGAAAAAACTACTAAATATTCTGAGCACCAATCATACGGTAAGATATAGCTGTCTGATGGGCATTGATATGACCTGCAACTTTTCTGGATAACTTACAATAATTTATGACCTCTGCTTTCTTACACTGATTACATACACTTGATCTGAGTTGTTTTAATAGTAGTGACTCTTGTTTCTGTAGAGCATTCCAAGGATCAACAGAGCTCAGTTGGTGGATGACGCCTTCAACCTGGCCAGGTAAGCTCTGCTACTGCTGTAATAAATAGATGATTATAATGAAAGGAATGGATTACTGAGATGTGGAACTTGTTTGTTTTTGTCAGTAAAGCCAAAATACTTCATTAATAATGGTCTATGCATCACATTAATCTAAAACAGGGTTTATGGGGGAAATGGTCTAAAATTAGTCAAATATAACCACTACACAACATTGTTAGCATGACACAGATGCTGCCAGTCATTTTGACTCATTACTTTACCGTGACTATACCAAGGTAAACAACTATTTTGGCAAAGTATTGGAAAACAGGGTAAAACTGAGACACACAAGGCTATTACTGTACTAAATGATGATCAAGATGTTCAGAAATGTACATGGCTCCTTCATTTTCACAATCTTGTAATCCCAAAGAGCAAAGCTTATCGACACAGTGCTGGCTCTTAATACCACCAAGTACCTGAACAAGGAGAGAGAATACATGCCCTGGGAGTCGGCCCTGAACAACCTGGACTTCTTCTACCTCATGTTTGACCGCAGCGAGATTTATGGTTACATGCAGGTGTGCTTTCTTTCAGCTAAACACATCAGCATAAACATCAAAACAAATTAAATACAAAGAATTAACTCCTGTGCTTCTAATCTTCGTGGAATTATCACATTTCTTTGTTCTTCCTTGTTTTTAGGATTATCTGAGAAAGCAGGTCACCCCTCTGTTTAACTACTATAAAAACATGACCGACAACTGGAGCAAAGTACCTGATGGACACATGGACCAGTGAGTAAAGCTATCAAAAACATGAGCATACTGCTCTTGAGATCATATTTTTTAGGAGATGCAAAAAAAATATACACTTGCAAATTAGAGAGTTAAACATTAAAACAGTGTCACTGTATATACAGTTTGTCTCTCTCAGCAATGTGTTACACCTCTTCAAATGTTCAAAAGTCCGCCCCTGAGATCATCTTAGTATAAAGATGCTTTTGGAAAACAGGATCCCGGTTACAATGTGCAAGTAAAAGTACGCTCTGTTGTTAATTACATGAAAGATGTATAGTACCGTCTTTTGACGAAACTTGGTCAGTACTATTGTCTAATTTTAAGGACTATATAAAGTGTTTGATATTGTAACATTGTAACTGGCAGCAATAAAGGTCCTGATTTCTTGGGGCAACAGCTGTAGTTCATTGCACACAGCTCTATTTTAAGTTCTTTTTACATTTTGGTTGGGAACTGGTCAGTTGTCTCTGCAGCATTTAATCAATTTTGTATACTGATGGAATTCCTACCTTGTTAGCATCACTTTAGTAACATAACTGGCCAGATGACAGTCACTGTTTAGTTGTAAACATATTTAATGTACTTGATAGCTAGTAGAGGCTAGCATCACCACTGGCTATTACCACTTGTCCTTCTAGATGCTAACATGAATTATCTTGCAAAGCCATAACTAGCCCCACTGAGATGACAGCATTTTACCTGCCCACCATATGAAACTTTGGAGCAGTTGCTGAAAAACATCATGCTAACTATGACTAGGGAAATCTAGTCAGTACTGTTCAGATGATCCTTCTCAAAATAAAATTGTATTATCAACAACACTACTACAAAGCATTACTTCTTATCCTCTAATACTAAGACTCATACGCTTCATCTTTTCATTCTGGCCTCTTGTTAATACTCCTTCCTGCAGGTATAATCAGGTGAATGCTATCAGCCTGGCTTGCAGGACAGGTCTCGAAGAGTGCCAAAACCTGACCAAGACATGGTTCAAGAAATGGATGGATACTGAGAAAAATGAGTGAGTGTACATGTCAGCCCGATGTAGAACCTGTTGCCTCTTCACTATTTTAATTACTCTTTACTTTACTTAATGTGCAACTTTCTGTCTATGGTGGACTGAACTTAAAAAATGTCATCTTTCTTCAGGATTAATGCCAACCTCCGTTCCACTGTGTACTGTAACGCCATCGCAGCAGGTGGTGCTAAAGAGTGGGAGTTTGCTTGGGAACAGTTTCAGAATGCCACCATCGCTATTGAAGCTGACAAACTGCGCTATGCCTTGGCCTGCACGAAGCAACCCTGGCTACTCAACAGGTCTGCTCACACACAGCCTTATTAATACTATAATGCAGTATACTACAGCATATTACTGATCGGTACTCACACATATACTATACCCCTTCTTCAGGTACCTGGATTACACTCTGGATCCAAAAAAGGTCCGAAAGCAGGATGCCACATCCACCATTGTCTACATTGCCAGCAATGTGGTTGGCCAGTCTCTGGCTTGGGACTTTGTCAGGGCTCGATGGTCATACATTTTCACTCAGTGAGTACAACACAGTAGTTTTTATTCTCTACACCACTATATTCCCATGAAATATAAGATAAGGCACCAATTGTTCAGTCTACAATTCACTTTTTCCAAATGAGCAGAGCACTCAGTCATCTCTCCACAACAGTTTAAAAAGTGCTAAAATGAGCTTTACAGTTCTGAGTGAAATTTGTGTAAATATATATATATGGCTTGTGTTGGGTAACACAAATCTCAGTGACCTTTGATTTTCACAGGCTGAACTGAATCACAGTCCCACAATAAAATATTCATTGTAGCATAATCACATAATTGCTGAAAGGCAGCTTTATAGTCAGGTTTATTATCAGTGACAGCTTTTATTGACAATGCGTGCTCAGTTTAGCTCTGCCTGGGCCGACCTTTGCTCTTGACTCCTCATAAACCAATCAGGCCTCCCCTTGTTAAAGCATAACACAGGTGCTGAGTATATTTCAACACAATTACATGAAGCTTGAAATATGATAAAAGATGTACATGTTGCACTGGCAATAAAAATTTGCAGCCTCTCTTTGATTTACTGTGCATTGTACACTGTAAATACAGTTAATTTCTCAGCTGACTTTTTAGTGAAATTCAATGCTCAGTGAAAAGAAAAATATTCTCAAGTGACTAAACTGTTTACTTGGATACAACTGGCCCTGATTATCCTGTATGTTTTGTTTTCACTCACAGGTATGGTGGTGGATCGTTCTCCTTCTCCAACCTCATCAATGGAGTTACCAAACGCTTTTCCACTGAATTTGAGCTTCAGCAGGTTAGATATTCTACACCTTGTTGTCCACAATGTTTCTTCACAGAGAATTTTGCCCTGTTTTACCCACAATCAAACACATTTGTATCTCTACTTTTAGATATTGTTAGTTATGATATGCTATCAGATGTAGATGTATAACTTACCTTGCCCTTATAATACCTTAACCCTTCACACCATCTTAACATCTTGAGGTGGTGTGACTGGGGTTGTAGTAACCAAAAACATAAGCCATTACATACAATTTTACACACTCAACCAGTGTGTAAAATTGTATCTCTAGTCAGACTGGCCTTAAAGTTGCTTGAATCTGGGCCCGTGTCGTTTTAGGACAACAGACCTGTGTTGTTATTTGTTGCTGCCTGATTTCAAATGGCTTCATCACCTTCCCAAGCAAGACACTCATTTTATGTTTTGTTTATTGTTACAGCTGGAGCAGTTCAAGGCAGATAATTCTGAGGTCGGTTTCGGCTCTGGGACCCTGGCAGTGGATCAGTCCATTGAGAGAACAATCGCCAACATGAAATGGATCGCAGCAAACAAGCAAAATGTTCAGAAGTGGTTTGAAGCAGAGGCAAAATCTTTATGAGGCCTTCACTTCATGTAATTTAAAAATGCTCATTGTATGTAAATGTATCACAAGATACATTTAAATTTACTCTAGTTCTGCTTGACAGAGTGTGAAGTGTACCAAAAAAAAGGTTTTGACATATTTTGATCCTCTTTAAAACAAATTTGGAGTTAAATTTGCTGGCAGGGTGTTTGTTGTATACCTCAGTTTGTTTCAAGTCAAGCTGATTAGAACAGAAAAAAGAGAAACAGAGAATTACCATATATTAAAAAATCCTTGAATGTGTAGTACTAATTACAAAATTAAATATCGATACTTTGAGTGAGAAGGCCATGAGAATTTTTGTGTTGTTTTTTTTTTTTTACCTTATTGTAAAATCATAGTTTTTAAAATAAAATGTTTGTATTCCTTAGTGTCAGAAATTCAGAATGTTTTCTTGTAATGTTTGAAAAATTATTTAATGATGTTGTAATAACAAAATAATTATGTTGTGGTTATAACATGATTATTTTGTATATCTGTGTCAGTTGGAGTAAAATATGAGACATATTTAAACACACACCCTCATTGGCCTGTTGAAAACAACAACAAAATTAACTGCATTTTTACATTTGTACTTTCTTTTCTATGTTTAATATTGAGCCTCTGAAAGTGGCAACACTGAAAAACGTTTTTTTTCCACACATGTGCAGACATTTCCTGTCACAATACAAAATAATCTGTGGAACAACTGAATTGTTATTGAATACATTCTTTTATTCATTGTTCAAAATCTGCAAGATAATAATATAATAACCCCCATCTTGTACTGATATTGTGGATATTTGTAGATATTTCAAGGCAATGATTGTACTTTATTCTGGAAAGGAGAATAAACAGATTTGTTAGGAATTTACTGTATCCAGTCATTATTCCGTTCCTATGGATGATATTCCCGCTGTAGATGTGGTTGAATAAGGGTTTTCATGACTAGTTGTGCAACTGAAATGTCAATATTTTATGCTTCTAGACAGTAATCTAAATATCCTCTTGTTTCTTCCTTTTGTAAACTCTTAGCTGGTGGTAGAAATGAGCATGTGTTAGCTAAAGCTAAAGTTCAGATATGGGCTACTCTTTGTTTTGTGCAAATTCTGCACAATTTACTGTGAGTTATTAGTGACGAGTGAAGACAGTTTAGTACAGCAGCACTTGTTGGATTGTTTACAATTTAAATATTTAATGATATAAGTAATATCTTATGTACTTTATTTACCTGCACTAAAGAGGTTGCTCCTAAAGTGACAAACTTACTGTATGAAGAATTATCACCTGCAGCTCCCTTCAGCTCTATGGAGCCTGTTAGTGTCTTTCAGCCCATTGTTTTAGTTTTACGGCATACTGCTCTCATCAACCAAGGCAGCTGTTTTAAGCTAAATGGCTCTGATAAACCTACTGTACATTACTTGCCCTGCACCAAACAGCAGACATAGTGAGCAACTAGCCATAACAACTTTTTAAGGTGAGGATATATTAAAGTTGTATTAACTTGTTCTGCTAATAATGCTAATAATGTGAATAATGTTCTCCCTAATGACCAAAAAAAAATCAATTAATGCAGCTTCAATGTAATATTGTCTGTCCATATTCTAGTACTGCTACTTCTGCGTAGTGAGTACAGTATATAGCACATTTGTTGACTACTCCCTTTTCCCCGGTCAAAAAGCTTTTTTATGAACTTCACTATGAAGTGCAGAGAGTTTTATCTAGCGATGATAAGCTAATCAGCATTGTGTGAACACGTATGGCAAGGACTTTAATGTAACAGATGTTAATTTACATGTGAAAGTTCCACACTGAAGATTTAAGACATACAAATTTGACGTATTAATGCAACCGCAGAACTAGATGTTTTGGTCCAATTCACATTCCATATTTTATGAGCCACATGTGAACATCCACTAAACATTACTGTAGTTAATATATCACTCTTATCACACTTAGATAATATATCTCTCTTATTACACTTCTGAGCAGATAGTTATCAATAGTTTCCACCATGACAGCTGTTCTGTCATAATATATCATCCATTTATTCCAAATAGTGAGAGAGCTTGATTATAGAGGAACCGGGGGGGGGGGGGGGGGGCTGTTGTAGTTAAATGCTGGCAATCACTGGTGTTTGTCATTCTGCATGAGATCTGACTAAGAGAAGCAGGCATACTTAGTCGTGGGAGACTTTCCTCTCATTCATTCAGTCTGGATCTATCTGTGGAACTTCTGTCAGCTGCTGTTTGTTAGGCCATGGGGAAAAACTGCCGAGTCAGCAAGCTGTGCATTCTGTTCGTGGTCTTAGCCCTAGTTGCTGTGGCAACCATTGTCACATTGTGGACTATTGCCCTGGCAGGAGGAGACAATGGTGATGATGTCACAGCTCCTTGGGACAGGTAGGATATTGACATTTTACATATTAACAGATCTGCGTCCTTGAAGGGAGATACATATTGCTGCTCTACAGATCCAACGTATCTCACAGGATAGTGATCAATGGTGCAATATGAGTTAGAAATAATCCTGGATCAACATTCTAATCTTGGTTTAATTTAATCCTTGTTAGTGAAACAAAGACTACAATTCTTAAATGAATGAAAGACACACAAATGTACAATGTCCAAACCTCAGCTGCTCTGGAAGCTCTTTCCCATTGGCATCAATATTTCCCCATGACTACACATGAGAGAGCAGAGAGCTGCCCTACAAAGTGGTTTTTAAATTGTGCATATTACTTTCAAATAAACTTTATTACATTTGAAAGCAAAATGATTAGGTGTGCCTTGATATGTTACTATGGTGACACAACAGGCCTTTTTCTCAGAAGGCATTTTGACATGTCACAGTAAGAACAGCACAGGTGTAAATCATAACTTCAGGGTCCTGGTTTTGTGCATGTCGACTCACTGTTGCTGCTTTTCCTACTATGACAAATTGAAATGTCTGTTGTAAAAAAATGCCTATTACACTCATTTCATTTATGAGTCTTTATATCCAATTGCAGTAATCTGAGGTATCATCTGTTGACTGTCTGCTGTCCTGCACTAACAATCACACCTGTCCCAGTGTTCAAAATATGTCGATCGTGAGGAAAAGGATTCCGTGCACACTTTTTTATAACAATTTATAATATTTTGTGCATTTTATATTGTGCAACACCCTTTACTGCCTGATGGGTCAGCTTGCTAAATAATACTTGGCATAACGTCATACTATGTAATCTAGAAGATTACTGGATATTGCGGGGGGAGGGGTGGGGAGATGATCTTTGCTCTAACATGGTGCATTGTATTAACAACTTCTATAATAGTAATAATAATAATAATAATGATAATGATTGCACACAGCACATACTGTTTACATGATGAACATCGGCAATCCTGGTCAATATTTTCTACATTTCATTTAATTGTTTTCAATTTCAAATTTAAACCTGCAGCGGCTCTTCTCACCTAGAATATATTTTACATATTTTTTTATTGTAAATTTCTTTCTTTCTTTCTTTTTTGTATTATTAAGGATTACTTTTACTTTTGTGTATATTATGCACAATATTATGCACAGGCACAGTATAGACACTGTACCTCTGAAATGTAGTGGGGTAGAAGTATAAAGTAGTATAAAATGGAAGTACTCAAGTAAAGTACAAGTACCTTAATTATGTGCTTAATTACAGTACTTGAGTAAATGTACTTAGTTACTTTACACCACTGCCACAATCTTACTGTAGATCAGAAAACATTCATAATGGTCATTTTGGAAAGCAAAGACAAATGACCTATTCTGTCATTTAGGTTGGAAAACCTGTTGGGAATTTTAGTTTGGGATGATGATGATTTTGTAAATGTGAATAAAGACTTACACAGAATATGTATTATTTATCATATATATTACAAAATCAAACTGGGATTTTATTTAAAAAATATTGTGAATTATGATACAAGGTAAAGTTACAGTCAAATTCCTCATATGTAATCTGATTACCTACTTGGCAATAAAGCAGGTTCTGATTCTGATTCAGATGCAGTGCAATGTAATGCACATGGACTGGATAAATCTGGCTCATTTGCATCATATTGATTTATTGATGCCCACATAAAGAAGAACTGTGTAAATTCTGCAGTGTTTATGAGTATAAGTAACAGGCCTGATAGGGCAGATTTATTTCTTAATGAAGGTTACTGTGACACAGCAGTGTGTGGAGCTTGAGAGGAGTCAGCTCCTCAGACAGAACAACAATAGTGACGTAGGGTTTGTGACATCCAGGGAATGTCAAGCCTTGTCCTGCTTCTGAAAGAACAAGATTATTTCATTTAATAATCCATGTACGTATCTCCCTCAGGTACCGTCTCCCCACTGCTTTAGTCCCTGAATCCTACAACATCACTCTGTGGCCTCGTCTCAGCCCTGACCCAAACACTGGCCTCTACATTTTCACAGGTGAGTCACAGCAACAGCCCCACACATGGGACTGTGTGTACGTAATGTGTGCATGTATACCGTAATCCACTTTATGAGTTGTTGTAGTTTATTATTTGGTGTACCCACTTTTCTCAGACAATGTAAAGAGAGAGTGGCGCCATCTGACTACTTCCTCCTGTCAGTTATAACAACAACAGCAATCAAGACAATATGAGGATAAAGCAGAGAGTTCTTTTCCACTTAAGGGAAGTGAATTGCACTTCTTATTCACTGCACATGTGTGGTAGCTGCACTGTCTTCTGGTATATTGAGGTTTCCTAAAGACATGTACTTGGGGGTTCTGTCCATATGCTGAGCAGTAAATGCTGAACACACTGTCATTTTAAACAAAAAATAAAATAATTTTGTTTGCATTTAACAACAACTTAAACCTAATGAGACCCATCGGGGTGTGGTGGCTTGCATTTGCAAACCATATAAACTGGTGAAACAAATGTTTAATCATATAACACAGGAATTCCATTATAAAATGGAAATGTAAAACACCCAGTGGACATTTATGAGGCCAAAAATTCAATGATGGATTGGTTTTAAGTGGTACTGACTGGGCAAAAAGGCTTTTCAAAAAAAAATCTTAGAAGCTTATACTTGAGAGGGATAACTTAGGATTTTAATAGTTTAGTTATTTTAAAAAGTTCTGTATTTTTTGCATTTTATAAGCAGTTTTTAATATTTATTTTGGTCTTAGGTACTCTTCATATTTGTATCTATATTCTGTGACTGTGTGGCAGTTTTTACTGTGTTGTTTTTGCTGTGTTGTCTCTGTTGGAGATGGAGCATCGTTTAGACTGAGGCTGACCATTTACGTATGTGTCTGTTCCTCACTGGATAACTGTCAAAACATCTTTTTTCCCCATTCTGTAAACATGTAATAAAATACTGAATGTTTTATTACTAACTGATGTGGGAAAAAATGACAACCTTGCAACACATGTACGACATCTACTCCACATAAACTGTCACTGTCACTCAGTCTTTGCAATAAAATCTTCTAAGAATTTATGACTCCAGTTGTTACAATTAGAGTTCCTCTTGTTCCAGGAATACCAGAGAAATGAGTCCGCTAAATTTTACAGCTCAAACACCAAGTGATTTGCTAGAAGTCGATTTTTCACAGTGAATATTTAAAAAAAATCAAAAAAGACCTTTCTTTAAGAAAAATGAGAGAGCAATGATGGTTTATTGGTTGACATGGGCCCTATGAAGAGCATACTGTACATTTGTAGCCTACTGGTGTTTCACAAATGAACAATATATATGTAACAAAACATGTAAACAATATATGTAAAGGTGCTGTATATTGTTTACATGTGAACTATGAAATGCAGGATGAAAAACGACATATTCAACAATAAAAATAAACATATGAATGAGTAGATGAATATGAAAAACAAATTCATAAAAGATGAAGTGAATGCATAAATAAATATTGGAAATTAATTGGGAAATAATAATAATTATTATTATTATTATTTACTTCTCCATTGCTAAAAATGGACTATTATTTATTCATTCATTCAAATGTTTCATTATTCATATGTGTATGCTTTTCAGTTTTAATTTATTTATTAATTACTATATACTGTATATATATTTTTCAGTATTCAGTTTTGATAAATAAATCATTTTTCATCCTTCACATTAAAGGGCTAATGAATTGTGACCAAAGTGCGAAGCAAAGCTGTTAGAAACTGTTCTATCATTAAAAAACATTTTATTTATTTTATTAAAGTAGGCTATGAGTTATCTGTATGTATTTATATTCATTACAGAAACTATCAGATGTCCTGATTAATTATTAATTACTTCATTATAAAATAAAAAACATACACATATAATAATGTCTTTTAAACAATGCTTATTATTCATTATTTTAGAGCTTTGGTCCCTGGCTGGCCTCAAACCACCAACCTTTCAGTATACAGCTGAATGTGCTAACCGACGCATGCTAGTAGTTGCCAGGTTGTTTATTTCCTGCAAAAATCGATTAGTCTATGAAGTTTTTAGGAACACATGCAATTATCATGTTGAATAGCGTTACATTTTAACTAGCCACATTTTAAATGAAAATGGTAAACCTGGCAACCCACTGCCATTAATCTATGTTCAGCTGTTAACTGAGATCTTCACATTCTTCAACATATTATCCCTAGTTAAGCTGCCTGCACTCTGCAAATCATCTCACATCATACTGTAGTTCAGTGAGTCTCTATCTGGAATCTATTTTTTAGAAGAAGGAAAGATGACCACGCTCCCTGCCTGAGAGGTTACCATAAAAAGTTCGAACTGTCCTTCCTCTCAAACAGTGGCCGTGTTTTAATTGTCTAAGCATGGACTGAGTTGCATTATTCTTGTAATGAATACAAATAAATACATTTACTGCTTATTATACTATTAGCTACTTAATTCTGCAAAGAAAGCCAAACTTTACTTGTCCCCTGCTATTTTCACTGGTAGAAATAAGTAAAATAATAGAAATGCAAGAGGTAACAAATAATGCAATTAACTCTCACATATACCATGTAAAACAATCAAACAAACAAACAAAATAAAAATAATTCCATCATATATAGACAAATATCTGAGCTATTGACACATACAAATATCAAATATGTTTGAGTCATACATAAACATAATTTAAGACCATTTGGGGGTTCAGATGAGGTCAGAGAGCATTAACAGGACAGGGTTTGTTCCACCTCATTACTGACAGATAAGCACCACAAGCTGGTGCTGTTGGCCCAGAAAAGACAATGAGTTCCAGAGGTTTATCTAACATTGCTTGTAGTCCTGTAATCCTTCTGTGTAAATGATAGGCATACATAATGATAGGCCTTCTCTGTGTTGCTTTTGAAGAGTTTTGGAGGCAGAATGACCCTGCTTGTGGAGTATAATGATATAATACTGTTCACAGCAGCTCTTTTAAACATTTCAGACAATGTAGAGATGATGAGATAATAGAGTACCGGATAGTACAATATATAAGATAGAAAAAAACAGTGGACACTTTATATTGAATGCAATGTCCTATTGATAGAAATCGCCAAATTATTAATTTTTTTTTTGAAAGTACTGAACTATTTCATATACGTCTTAAAACATGTCTGGAAGGGATCTTTAACAATCAGTAAAGAAATACAAAAATTAATATGAACAAACATTTTAATACATAAAAAGTAAAAAATATACATGAATGCTGAAATAAAGTAATTACATGCATAATTGAATGGATCAATACATAAATGTTAATTAATAATAAATAAATACTTCAAAAGTCTTTAATTTAGTGCTCCTGCCTGGTTTACCCAACGGACCCTCGAATGAAATGGAAATACTGTTAAAAAAATTGGAGAAATACACTTATAAATAAAAACATAAATGTAACAAAACACAAATAAGTACATGTACATTTGTATAAATAAATAAAAAACACTTTTATTAATTTATCTCCTGATTAATTACCAGCATTTATTCACAACTGTTTTCATGTAATGGCTTAATTTTGTATTAAGTTTTTGTTTATTTTTATTTTTAGATTTGTTGATTACATTTTTATTGATTTACTTCTTCATTTGAGCATTTATTTTATTATCATTGATCAGTAATTTTTTTTGTCCAGCATAAAATAAAAGTAAAAAGTAAAAAAAAAAGTACTGTAATGCAGGTGTACGTAATCCACTTCTGTCTGCCATCCCATCTAACCAAAAGCTTCCCCCTTTTTCCTGAATTCAGCTGAACTACCTGCTCCATATGCGCAGTATTTAAAAATTATTCTGCTTTTTTCTTGAATTATTCATTATTCTTAATTATGCATTACTATTTATTACATATTGTTTGTTAGAGCTCATCCTCATTTGGCTTTTGTTTTTTGGGGGGGTTTTATTCGTCTTTGAACAAGATGCATTATCCAGGATTCATGTCTGTGCTGTTCTCCATACATCCATCAGGTAAATCCACTGTGGAGTTTGAGTGTGCAACAGAAACAGATCTAATCCTGATCCACTCCAACAAACTCAACTACACTGTGCAGGAGAACACACACATTGCCACGCTCATCGCTTCAGGTACAGTGTACATGTACACACACACACACACACACACACACACACACACGCACACACACACCCCCATGCACACTAAGAGGGAGAAAAAGTCTTAAGACGGAGTAAAGTAAACTTGTGAGAGACACAGTACAAGTCGAGATACAATATAAGCTTTTCACAAACACAGACAATATTATTTTCCATTAATGATTATTGAGCACATCTACAGTATGTTCTTGTCTTCTGCATAAAACAGTCACAGCTGCAAAATAAACAAAATAAAAAACAAAACTTATAGATGTTTTGAATTTCTTTATAGTTCTTCAGTCAGACTTCAAGTCTGACCTACTTTAAATAAATGAGCGAGGGAGGCAGGGGGAAATCTGCACTGATCTCTCCTAGAGAGCAGTTTAATTTCAGTTTCAATCAATTTTTTAACCACATTTTATGTCCTATATATGTCATATAAAAGCTGCTTCATGCTGCAAGAAGACATGGTTTTAAAATGAACAACTTGTGATGGATATGGATATTAAAAAACAGCAAGGCATTAATAATCAAACTAATATTCAAATGAAATATTAATAAATTCCCTTTTTAGGACTTAGGCATTTAGGAGTAGGAGTAGGGTGAAAGCCCTGAAAAGCTTCTGTTTTGTGAAGTCTTAAGTTACTGTTTGTAGAATGGCTTGTTTCTGTCTTTTTTTCGGATCCCTTACTTCTATTCGTTGGCCAGGTGGTGGGTCCGCTCCCGGCATTAAGTCCTCCTGGTTGCAGCCTGAGACGCAGTACCTGGTTATCCAGCTGAATGGTAATTTAAATCAACAACAGAAGTATCAGCTGTACACTGAGTTCACTGGAGAACTAGCTGATGACTTAGCCGGCTTTTATAGGAGTGAATATGATGAGGATGGAGTCAGAAAGTAAGCTCTTTATTCTCTCTTTGTCTATTTCTATATGTAGATGTGCTGTGGTGAGATCACTTCAGTTAGTATTTGTGTTCAGAATGTTTCACTCATTCTCAGGATTGTTGCCACCTCTCAGATGCATCCAACATATGCCAGAAAGACCTTTCCTTGTTTTGATGAGCCAGCTATGAAAGCTGTTTTCCACATCACTCTCATCCATCCCCCAGGGACTGTAGCCCTGTCCAACGGCATGGAAAGAGGTTGGTGCGGTTTACATGTATAACAACATGTTGTATTTGCAGAAACACACAGTTAGAATTATTAAACTAAATCATGCATGCAAACCAGATAAACAGCTTGCAAATTCCATAACCAGCCATATGCATTTCAGAGAATTCAGTATCTATATCCAAGCAAGCAAAGCAGGAAACTACCTCAGGGGCCCCAAAAGGACATGCGTATTCCTGGTGCATATTCCTGAATAAATGTGTGTTTCATCAAATTAATACAAATAATTGACATGATACTAACTATTAATCTGCAGATTATTTACTTGATTAATCCATAAGTCATTTAGTCTGTAAAATATTAAAATAGTCAATATTTTTCCCCACGTCCATGGTGATGTCTTCAATTTGCTTGTTTTGTCCAGCCAAGAGTCCAAAACCAAAATATATTCAATTTACTGTCATGCTTGATAAAGAAAAGCAGAAAATCTTCACATTTAAGCAACTGAAACCAGAGAACATTTGGCATTTTTGTTTGAAAAGTGACTAAGACAATTAATCAATTAACTAGTTGCTGATTAATTTCCTGTTGATCGACTAATCGTTTTATCCTTGCGGCTCTAGATTTATTCATACTGTATAGCACTTTTCTAGAGCAGAAGTCTCAAAGCGCTTCACAAGAAAAGACAATATCAAGACATAAAATATAGTATTCTACTATTGTCAAAATACACACTAATAGATTAAAATTACTGCTTTTTTCTGGTATTGCCTCTTTGTTTATTTGTTTTATTTCGGGAGACGTCATCTGAAATTTCATTGTACCTGAGTACAATAAAGATCATTCATTCATTCATTCATTAAACCTAAATGATCCTTGTGTGAAATTTTGATGATGGAGAGCTCTGGAAAGAAGCTACAGACAGCTGCCACAGTCAGTATAAGATTAAATGAGAGTTTGCAAGCAACTGCCAGTGAGAGATCAATAAGATCAATATTGCTATAAGTGAAAATACTAGAATGAAAGTCTAGAATGAAATGATCCAAGTGGGAATACAGAGAAAAAGAATAAAATCAAACCCATGAGGGAACATGTTCAGTATATACTCTGTAACAGAGACTAGTGAGGATCATTTATAACTTTCCTAAAACCTTTTCTAAAAATCTAAATCACATTCATTTGTAACCCACTGTTTAGCATTCATCTAACTGTGTGTTTGTGCTCTTTTCAGATATTGTTAACACTACTATTGATGCAGTAACAGTGACACAGACCAGGTTTGAGCCCACCAAGAGAATGTCCACATATCTACTGGCCATCATTATCTCTGACTACACACACCTGAGTGCTACACAAGGAGACACTCTGGTAAATGTTGATTATTGCACTACTTGGTGAATTAAATTTTAAAAAATGGATGAAAATATTCCTGCAAATGCAGTCGTCAAATTCAAGTTCCGTAATTGCTTTATTAAAGCTCATAATTCTTTTATAAATGTTACTGTAACAGCCCCCCCCCCCCCAATGTTTTTTTCACAAATTGCACCCTGTGTGTATATATACTGATATTGATAATACATAATAATACATAATACATGTAAGTGTTTGCTGTTATGTGTTCAGATCCGTATCTGGGCTCGCAGGAAGGCGATTGAGCAGGGACAGGGAGACTACGCCCTCAATGTGACTGGACCCATACTGGACTTTTTTCAGCTGTACTACAACATCTCCTACCCTCTGAGCAAGTCAGGTCAGGCTGCTTTATACTCATCTGAGGCCTGGTCAGTGTTGGCTGACCATTGTTGTGACTTGTTTTCTGCTTACCTATGCAGCTACTGTTTTCTGTGACTGCCCATTTCACACACATCTTTTTGACTATTTCCATTCTGTTGTTTGAAGAGTCTTGAATTATACACACCTGTTATGTCACACAGACAGATCCTGATTTCTCACTTGGGAAAAGAAACTGTAAAGTTATGTGACTCAGCAAGGACAAAGAAAATCATAAACAAGCATTGAAAAGTAAAGAAAAGACCAAAAAACATAATGATAAGCACAAAAAGTGATAAAATAAAAAAATGGGTTTAGTTAAACACAGGCTGCTGATAATTCAGACACACCATTAATACTGGATTTCTTCTGTCAAGAAAAGACTAGTATGGTAAATAATAGTGGTACACAAACATATAACATAGCTATATGATGATGTTGCCAAGGCTGAGGGTGATTGCTGCAGGGGAAGTGTGATTGTTTTAGTCACAAGCTTATCACAGTACTGCTGTGAAAATAATTTGTTTTTATTATAGTTGACATTATAGTTGACAGTTGATTATTTTTCAGTGCTTCACTCTCTTTAGTTCAGTTCCTTTGACCTGCATTAAACTTGCTCTCTGCCTCACAGATCAAATTGCTCTGCCAGACTTCTATTTTGGGGCGATGGAGAATTGGGGTTTGGTGACATACAGAGAAACCAACCTGCTCTATGACCCTGTGACCTCCTCCAACAGAAACAAAGAGACCACTGCCACCATCATTGCTCATGAACTGGCACACATGGTGCACTGAATTTTATATTGTGACTATGACCTGATGACTATGAAATGATTTATTGGCTGATTAGTAAACTAACTGACTGATGTGGTTACATTCTGTGTTGCAGTGGTTTGGTAACCTGGTGACTCTGAGATGGTGGAACGAGGTCTGGCTGAATGAAGGCTTTGCTTCATATGTGTCTTATCTGGGAGCAGACAGGGCTGAACCTAAATGGAATGTGGTGAGGATTTCATCTCAGTCTTTGTCTGTTGCCATATTCAATTCATTAGCCACCCACAATACGTGAATACCCTGCCCTCTTCCTTACTTCTACTGTTTTCTGTTGACCAGTAATGTGTTATTCATTTTATATTTAATTAAAAAGTTAAATCTTGAATTTATGTATTTTTTTCCTTTTATGCATAAAAATGTACTCATATGTCAGTGTTTTAATGTGTCCATATGTGTATATACAATATTCTTTATGCTTATACACACAACTTATATAGACTCATACACACTTTGGTTTGCACATTTTGAAAATCATATAAAAAATTGGAAAGTAAAATGTTACCGCATCTCTGCCATAATAAACCATACAATTTGAAATAGTTAAACGCTGTACAAAATTTTCAATGGTTTTTCATTTCATCAAAATTTTGACCATTGGTACTCTTTCCAGCTGGTATTGACATGTCATGATTGTATGCCAGATCTCATTTTCCACTATTACATTTCCCTGGTATCAATATTGAATTCCCTTGCCAGAACACACACTAGCTTGCATTTTACTACTGTAACATCCACATTCTCCTTAGTTTGAATTTCCCTCACTCCTCATTTGTTTATCAGGCATGTTTAGAACTTCCTGGTTTGATCCATGCACTATCGTCATTTAAATAGTGGCTGAATTAGAACTGTACATAGCCACAGTATTGCCTGACTGATACTGAATTTTTGAAGCTGATACTGATACTACTATTTGAGAGTTTTCAAGGAGAAAATGTTTTATTTAAATTAAATTAAATTAAATTATTATTAACTAATAATATGAGCCAATACTCAAATATTACATTAACATTTTTGACAATCCCTTAAACTAGGTCTATGAAGAATAGGGACTGAGATACGAACTGAGCAGGACATGTTACAGTTATAAAATAAACTAGTCAGTGCTCTCTGATGGACAAATAGTGTAATGGAGACACTGTTTTTAAATTACATCACACATGTCTTTGGCTTTTCTGCAATGCCATTTTGTCATATTTGTTGACAGACATATATACCAATAGCAATATATCTGTGATAAGCAAATATCTGTCAATATATCAGCCTTGCTGAGTCATCATTTGGTCTCAAGTGGAGAGTTATTGCATTTATACTGAAGAAAAGAACATGGTGTATTGATGGTTGTATTTATTAACTTATTCTTCTATGAATCCATTTTTTATCAGCTCATATACACAAAATATAATAACTATCTAAATATATTTCTGTGTCTGTTTGTTCCAGAAAGACTTGATTGTACTTGATGATGTGCACAGGGTCTTTGCAGTGGATGCCTTGGCCTCCTCTCATCCTTTGTCTTCTAAAGAGGACAGTATAATTTTGCCAGATCAGATCATTGAGCAATTTGACGCCATCTCATACAGCAAGGTACACAGTAGGGATGCACGATATTGGATTTTTTGCTGATATCTGATATGCCAATATTTCCAACTCATTGTGGCCAATTGCCGATGCCTATACTGATATATGTACATATTTTTTTCCAGCTGGCTGAGGAGACTATTACACATGCAAGCATAGATTGTACTAAGTATGATCAAGAAAGACAATATATGAAGGAAGAATTTAGGAAGACTGGAGTTCAGGAGCTCAGCATTAAAACTTTAATGAACCTGCCAAGTGGGTGGAGCAGTACAGTTTTCTTTGAGTTTATTAGACAGACAGGATTAATGTGTAGGATTAATCTCTGGTTCACACTCCGGAGCAGAAGGTGGCGGTAATGCACCTAATATGCTGGTTGCCAACCGCCATTATAAACCAAAAAGAAGAAGATTTTTTTTTCCAAACAGAGTGGTACATCCTGTCAGCCGAGGCGGTGGAGGAGATGGCGACATATCAGCCTCTCATAATTGGCAGAATTCACCAGAATTCGCCGATGCCGATATTTCATTTTAGAGCTTTTATCGGCCGATACCGATAACGTGCCAATAATGTCATGCATCTCTAGTACAAAGGCAATAACAAGATCATCTTATATATTTCAATTATTATCATTACTTTTTTAAATATATCCCACACCATAAACATGTACATTAAATATGCACTTACCATTATTTTAAACTCTTTTGTCCTGATCCATTGCCTGTGTGTGTCTCTGTGTCTCCTCAGGGTGCAGCAGTGTTGAGGATGTTGTCCGATTTCCTCTCAGAGCCTGTCTTTGTCCAAGGACTCAATGTATGTTTCTTAATTTATTTTTAGACAAACAAACATTATATGTACATTTTGGTTTGGCGTTAAACACCCTGCTGAGATGAATCAGGGACAAACTGATTCATGTTTATGATTCATAGCATTGTGTTTTCTTTTGTCCCCAGAGATACCTCAACCGCTTTGCCTACAGTAACACAGTAGGGAATGACTTGTGGGAAAATCTAGAAATGGTAAGATGGAGTTTGACTGTATGTTATTAATGTCATACCTAGAGAAGGCGTGAAATGATTTTAATAGATCTGTCAGAGCTGGTAGTGACTGTGCAACATTTATTAAAAACAAAACTGTATCATCTGCATATAGTGATACATGAGTATAACTCCTGATGGCAAAGGCCAGATAATAAAGGTCACAAGGGCCATTTTTTGTGAGTTCCTTTTGATGGAGGAAAGGAGTTCAGAGGCTAGGTTACATTAACCATGTTTTTTTTCTACTTTTGCAAGTAGTGCTCTATGTGAAAAGTGCCTTGAGATGACTTCTGTTGTGATATGGCGCTATATAAATAAAGATTGATTGATTGATAGTATATGCTGTACTGCCATAGTGACACTATAGGTTATGTTTAAATGTAACACAAATTTTCTAAACTAGATACATAAATGAAAATGTTTGACTTTGTAGATTATTTTCACCTTTGTCAACAGGTGGTGAAAGCCAATAATGTATCCCTTCCTCATCCAGTTCATGACATCATGAACCGTTGGGTGCTTCAGATGGGCTTCCCTGTAGTTACCATTGATACTGTCACAGGAGAGGTATCCCAGAAGCACTTTCTGCTGGACCCAGAGTCCAACATCACAGTTGAATCACCTTACAAGTACGCAACACTGCTACAGAATTTCACGGCAAGATATAGATATCTGAAGGAATTTTCTTCTCCTCAAAAGTAGTCATCCTGAGTTACATTACTTATTGTGACTCAGACAAACAGATCATTTTTAGAACCAGCATGAATGGGTGTTTGGACTACAATGAATTGATTTTGATTTCCTTGAAATATGTCTTAATATATAGAGATACGTATTTGTCTTTTCTTCCTCTTCTATCTGCTACCTGCTGTCCTCCCTCACTTGCCTCAGTCATGAATAAATGTTAAATGCATTTCCTCCTCCACAGCTATGAGTGGCTGATTCCTGTTAGGTGGATGAAGTCCAGTGAGGTCCAGGGAGATGTCTGGTGGCTTATGGAAGAGACAGGTATGAAGTAATATGGATTAATACATATGTAAAACATGGCAAGGACCAACCTTTTATATAAGAAGTTTGCAAAATACCATGATTAAAACATATGTTTTGCAAACATGATTTTGTTTGCTACCGTATGATAAATAACTGCACCTGGATACCCATTTTCTATCTCACGCTGTCTTTTCTCTCTCAGCTGTAAACGTGGAGATGAGGAGTGGTGATTTGTGGGTTCTAGCTAATATCAATGTGACTGGTTATTACCGAGTAAACTATGACCTGGGGAACTGGGAAAGACTCCTCGCTCAGCTTAATGCAGAGCACCAGGTACACAGTGAGATGTTAGAGTCTGATGGATGGAGGACCAAATTTGTTGTTCCTTAAGTCTTCATTCTCTCCTCATTTCTTTTTTTATTTCTTAACAGATTATATAGCAATTGTTTGTATTTCATATCATGTTTGACACAAAATCTGTTGTGCAGGTTATACCACTGATAAACAGAGCCCAGCTTGTGGATGATGCTTTCAATCTGGCCAGGTAGGTAACTTTATCCACCTGGAGATTTTCCTGCACTTTCACTTAACTCAGTTTAGATGCTTGGACTCATTAGTGTCTGTGAGTTAGAACCCAAATAAAACCAAAGCAACGTCTAATTACATGTTATCATTGTTAATGACAGAAAAGACCTTATCCAGGAAACACTGAACATACCTGCCATACAAAAGAAAATGTTCTGAAATATCAAAAGGGCTAAACAGCTAAACAAGATTGAAAATATAAACAAGACATGAACATTTTTTCTATTCTTAAAGCATAACTAGTAGTGGGGCCAAAATGAAATCTTTATCGAATATCATCAAAGGAGAACTCCACTGACTTTCCACATCATCGTGTGTTTTCAGGTAAACAAGCCCTTTGTGTTTCCAGAGGCAGCTGTGTGAAATCTGATAAATGTCCTCAAGTGATGTCACTTGAATCAGCGTCGGTTGGGGCTGAAGACTACAAGTTTGAAAATGAAACAAATCTGACAGAAGTGATGTTACCAGACCTCTGTAGTTCACTAATCATCTCTGCTGGAGGCTAGCAGCTCCAGACTATATTAGCCGCTACTAGCTTAACACACCATAATCTCCAACTTAAAATGTCAGCAGTGGGTAATGTGGGAATCAGGTTTTGAAAAGGTATAAAACCTGGAATAAAAAAGACGATAGCTCTGACTCTGCTGCATTGATTTAAAAAAAACCTGTTCATTATGAGTCCGACAATGTTATAGGAGTGCAATGCTAAATCAGTGGAGTAGTCTTTTGAGGGAGCTAGATGAAAGTTCATGGAGTCATTAAAATCAAAAGAGTTTGTCCCCCTGCAAGAATGACTGTGCTTGCCTTTTAGATTATGAGATTGTTTGTCCAAAGATGACATTTTGTCCCGAAAGCAGCCCTGAATTAATTTTTTTTTTTCTCTCCAAAAATGGAAAGAGATCGTCCTCTGGAGAGCATGAAATTTCTTCATACATTTCATTGCAATATCCCCATTAGGTTTAAATATTTCTTTTGTGCAAGATGAAAATTTGGCATTTTGGTGGTGCAAAAAGTGAGGATTTTTTCAGAGAAGAACATACGTAAGAATTTCTTATGTACCGCAATCTTGGACCAACAGAGAGACTGATTACCCATGTTAGACCAAAGTGCTCAAAAATACATACTCTAGTTCATCTTTATTTGATTTATCCAAACTACACAACTACATCAAAGATAGACATCTCATCTTAACTTGGGTGAACTTTATATTAAATAATCAAGACCATGTGTCTGCTCTGTCTGCAGGGCTCAGCTGGTCTCCACCACTCTTGCTCTGAGGACAACCTCCTTTCTGTCTATGGAGACTGAGTACATGCCCTGGCAGTCTGCTCTGGACAACCTGCACTATTATTATCTCATGCTGGATCGAACTGAAGTCTATCAGCCTATGCAGGTACAGGACATTATCTGTGAATGTCTGTGACAAAGACTGAAGTTTAGGTTTAGGAGGATTTTTTTTAGCACCTGGCAGCAAAGCAGCTCATGGACCCTTCAGGCAGACCCATTGTTGTCTGTATGCCCCCTGGTGGCCATTAGGAGGCAAAACATTGTCTACAAAAAAGTGTCCTTTACTCTCCTGTCTGTAACACTTTCAGGACTACATGAAGAAGCTGGTGACTCCACTCTTCCTATATTTTAAGAATATGACATCTGACTGGACCCGTGTTCCAGACAGACACACTGACCAGTGAGTATACTCACCCAGATACACAATGTAATACACACCGAACAAAAAAGCACTGAAATTACATAAAAAATTAATCACTGACATTACCTGTAACATCTGTGTGTGATTTTGAAGCCTCTAGTCCTCCACAGGAAAATTGAATTAGGTCAAGATTTTTACAATTTGTCACTTTGTGATTTGGCAGAGCAAAACTTTTGAGATCAAGATTTTCATATTATTAGCAGGGTTTGAACCTCTCTAGAATTGTTGCAAGTCTTTGGAGAATGCAAATAGTCAGTATACATTTTAAAGACTATTATTTCCATTATTCACTATGGCCCAGACAATATTTGCGAATAGTATACTACTATACAGTACCAAACCACATGCTATTCTCTGTTATGCTATGCTGTGCTACATACTGTTACAAAATATATGCTATGCTATAGTTTGTTATTCTATCCTATACTATACTATTCTATGCTGTGCTATATGCTATATCACACAATACTATATGCTATGATATTCTATGCTATATGCTGTGTTACACATATGCTATGCTATCCCATACTATACTATGCTATGCTATTCTCAGCTCTGCTGCGCTACATGCTATAATATACACTATATGCTATAATACTAATACTATACTATGTGATATACTATATACTGTGTGATGCTGTTATATGCTATGGTACACACTATGCAATACTATACTAAACTATAGTGTATGCCATGTTTTGGCATACTACACTACACCTAGCATAGTATACCCATAGTATGGCTCAAGACCTTTCTTTAAAAGACAATAATATATACTGAATGTACTATATTGCTCTATTGATTTCAAAGCTTTAATTCTTACTTTTTCAACACCCAAGATGACCCACAACTTTCAAGTAGGACATAATTTTACCACACACAGATGTATTTGAGAGGCAGAGAACTTAAGTTATCACTGACCATGTTTGTCTCTCCTGCAGGTATAACCAGGTGAATGCTGTCCGTATGGCCTGCAAGACTGGAGTAACAGAATGCCAAAACCTGACCACCACATGGTTCAAACAATGGATGGACAACCCTCAACATAATTTGTTAGTCTTTGATAATGCCCCTTATTTTAACATACTTTTTTGTTTTATGATAATCATTCAATTCAATCTGATTTTGTTGCCAGGATCAATCCCAACCTGCGTTCTGCAGTGTACTGCAGTGCCATGGCAGCAGGTGATGAGGCAGAATGGAAGTTTGGCTGGTCCCAGTTTAAGAATGCTTCTTCAGCCAGTGAGGCCAGCAAAATTATGTCTGCACTGGCCTGTACAAACAACACACAACTGCTGGAAAGGTGTGTGTGTGTTGTCTTTCCTTTAAAAAGATCAGGAAGGTAGTGCAGGAATGTAATAAAGAAGTTAGGTAATGGAAAAAAAGGAAATGCTGGACAAAGTACAAGCTTGTCTGTTTATACTCAGTTATTTGTGTCATATCTGTCTTTTCTGGCTGTCCAGGTATCTCTCCTACACCTTAAACTCAACTATGATACGTAAGCAGGACGTCTCCTCAGTCATCACATCTGTCGCCAGCAACAGAGTGGGACAGAGTCTGGCTTGGGACTTTGTCAGGGCACAGTGGAAATACATGTTCACACAGTGAGTATTATATTCAAGGTGATAAATACACGGGTGTGGCAATTTTGGGGTGAGTTGTAATGTGGTTCCAAAGGATGCTGAGGTAGAGCAGGTAAGGTAAAAAGCAGCTTCTTTGGCCTTTGTTCAACAAGACTAAGAGTCTACAGCCATGCCAGCAGTGCTTTGATCTAAATGCTAACATCAGCATGCTAACATGCTCACAAGGATAACTCTATGTTGCTCTATATCAGTTATAATGTTGTCTTAATTTAGTATGTTGGCATGCTAACATTGGCTAATTAGCACTAAACTTTATGTAGAGCTGAGGCTGATGGGAATGTTATTTGTGGTGCAGGTATTCTGTCATGTAAGTAATGGATAATTAGAAATTTGGACCTCCCTCGACCTGCGAGATGGCAGGTCGAGGGAGGTCCAAAGTCTTTACAAATCATCCCTTGGGGACCATGAATGTCTGAATCGAATTTCATGGCAATCCCAAAAAACAAAAATGTTGGCACTTGTAGAAAAATCAGAGGATCACTTAAGTCATTAGATTTCATCCTGGCGGGGGCATATACAGTATGTCTGTGCAAAATGTCATGGCTATTCACCTAATATTTGTCAATATATTTCACTCTGAACCAAAAATGTCAACTTGCTGTTGGTGGTATAGGAAAAGTCAGGGGATCACCAACGTCAGATTCATCCTTTGGGGACCATGAATGTCTGTACAAAATCTAATGGAAATACATTTAATAGTTGTTGAGAAATTTCAGTCTGGCCCAAAGTGGTGGACTGACCCACTGACAGACCGACATTACCATCCCTTGAGCCATGCTGCTACCATAGCTAAAAACATGGTTTGTAGTCAGTGAAGACAAACAAGGGAGTAGTCGAGCAAAAAACAAAAATAGGCAAAAATCATAAGAAAGCAGGCGGGGCAAAGGCTGGACATCTACATTCGACAATCTGGCCAATGGAGAGAGACAGTGGCACGGTAAATATACTAGTAATTGATCGGGCAAGTGTGCAGGCAGGTGATGGTCAGGTTAACCTCAAGCCTGTTCACCTCTTGAAAGTCTGTTTTACTCTCTTGTTTGACTTGAGTTTATATTTTTCCAGATACGGGGTGGGTTCCATCTCCTTTGCCTCTATTATCAGTGGAGTCACAGCAAGGTTCTCTACAACTGCTGAACTACAACAGGTATGTCCACCACAATTAAATATTTTCCTAGTTCACCTAAAGGGCACACATCATGCACATTCCCAGGTTTACAATTTTATTTTGGGGCTCTACTGGAATGAAATAAGGAGTTTTTGAATCGTAAATCTTTGCATGATTTACAGTTCAAAAACTCCTTATTTATCTTATACTTGTCATTTATGGAACCCCTCAGTTCAGCTTCTGTCTGAAACAGGCCATTTTAGCTCCTGTCCCTTTAAGGCACCCCTCCTGATGAGCCAGATGATTGGCCAGGCCACGGAAGCTGCCTCTCAGCAGAGTTCTGCCAGCTTCAGAGACTATGTAAACAAACAATAGTAGTAGGATTTCACTACTCTTTACTCTTTACCAAATATATAAATTTCTCAAATATATTCATACATATTCTCGCTGAAAATATGCAAGTGGACAATGCAAACAACCTGTGGAACAACCTTAGTAACAAAGGCCACAAAATGGATAGCTGTTTGTGGGCATGTGCGAATGATCTAACATCAGTTTGATGGGGAAGTAGATGTAATTTTGCATAAGGAGGCCTGGGCTTTTGATTTGAAGGCATCATTTTTGACGTAAGTTTTGTAACTTCGACCATGTTTAAAATAGACATCCGGCATAAAACAGTGTAAAAATGACAGATAATCACAAAAAGCATGAGTTGTCCCCTTTAAGATAAATTACTTGTTAGCCTATGAATGTCAATCTGTAGTCTGAACTGTTTCCCCATGTGTCCTCTGGCAGCTGGAGGAGTTTGTGGAGGAGCACAGTGCAGCAGGGTTTGGCTCAGCTACTCTGGCTGTGGAGCAGGCGTTAGAGAGCACCAGAGCCAACATCAACTGGCTGCAGCAGAACAAACGTGAGATCCTGGACTGGTTCACCAGCCAGACTGGACGTCAGATGGGCTAATACACAGTCAGGAAGATAGAGCTAGGAGTTGTGACTCATCTCACAGATCAAAAGTGTTTTCATGTTTTTCATTGTGAACAAAAAGAACAATAAAACAAATGCACAAACTCCTATTGAGAAGCAACCAGAGTTGCTTCTCATCAGGGGATGAGAACTTCCTCCTAAGACCGAGTCCTGAGTCGTAGGAGGAAGTATATCAGCCTCTATTTCTGCACTGGAATCTCACTTGAAAACTTTCAATTTTTAACCTCTTTTGTGCATCTTTTTCAAAGAAATATGTCCAGGAGATACTGTAAAATCTACTACATGTTGAAATATAGTCCTCAAAATGTTATTGTAACAGTGATTATACTGTCCGGTCCAGTTTTAATAAACCCTTAAACATCTGAAAATCAACAAAACTGGCTGTGCTGTTATCAACCTTTTCAACAGTATAGCTTGAATACATCTCCATGAAATCCTCATGCTCTATCTGGGAGCAAACTTGGTACATATGCTTCCTTCAAAAAAGAGATTTCTGCTTTTACAATTTTCTATGTTTCAGATCTTAATAAATTGTGTATTTCATCTGATGCATGCATGCTTGCAAGAAAGTATGTATTGGAAATTTGTTTTAGCATCATAAAGAAAGTAAACCTGGTCATTTTAAAGGAATACTATGGTTTACTACTTGGGCTTTATGTTAACAGCTTGAGTCATCAGTTCTGTTATTTATGAAACTTGTACTCACCAAAGTAAATGCTGACCTTGCAGAACATGATAACATCACTAGAAATAGGCCCAATGGAGCAAAAAAACACGACTGGTCAGATGATCACTTTTTTCTGATTCACTGACACTGACATTTGTTGGTAAAAAATAAGTATATGTTATGTCGCATATAATCTTCCATTGTTCAGGAAAATTGTCTGCACATACAATAGGTCATAGCTGAGACAGAAAGTTGTTTTCCAAATAATTTTGTGTAATTACAGATTTGTTTAACACCTACTATAAAGTATCTGATTGTTTGATTGCTTGTGTTTTTTACTTGCGACATTACATGCTTGCTCTCTTTCAGTTTTACCTCCAAATTGATCTATAAGTGATCTTATCAGGCTAAAGTGTTTGTTTGTGTTTATTACCCCATTGGGCCCACTTTCAGAAATTGGATACTGTATGTATGGTTTGAACTAACCCAAAGGTTAGCTTAGCTAAGCTAACTTATTAACTTTGACTAAACATAGTTGTGTGCACAGTTTTATCATCATATCATTTTGGTCTCGCTGAACAGACTGGTGCTAACGTGGGGGCTGGAAGTGTGCGGACAAGGTAAGCTGCCACCTGAGGAGGAGAAATGTGATTCCAGGCAACTCCAAAGTTTTCTTACGCATGCTTTGGCTTCTTAGCTGGCTAACGTTAGCCACTGGCAAGGCAATATCCAGGAATCATTGGAGGCTGTGAGAACAAAGTAGCTTCAGAGAGAGGAGGGGACTTAATACAGTCATGGGGGCTAATGTTAAGCTAGCTGTTGATGGTCAGTAAATACCTCTAAACTGTAGGCAAACCATGGAAGCAGACGCATGTTAGTGCATTGATGAACTCATTTTATTGGTCTGATTTGTCACAGCCACAAATACACACAGGTAACAAACAGAAATCAAATCAAACCATAAAACATTTTGCACAGAAGAAACTCTCCTCCATCAATGAAAAGAAAGACAATGATTCAAAATACAAAATATTTAAACAAAGAACAAATTATGGCTTTTTCTTTTTTTACAGTGGTGCCAGACAGACAACAGGTCCAAATAAAGACGTGAATAAATCAAAAACATACTATTCATAAGCCATTTCATTGTGATTATTGGAGCCATGATAATGCATCTACCAAACTAAAACAAACATTACTATCAAGACTTTTAAAGATAATCTTACACTAACAGATTTGGGCTTTCTAGCCGTACTGACCCATCCAGTACTAGTTTCGGTGATTGGAGTGGATAGTTGATCATTAAGAGAAATTTCTAAATAGGCTTTGTGGTTTGTCAGTTTGAACATCTCAACCATGAGGTCTGGGTCAAATGAAAATCCTGCAGATGGCACTGTAGCAGAAATAGTGAGGACTGCAGCAAAGCTTTTGCTCATTCTTAAAACTTGATTTGGGATGTTACAGTGCAAGAGAACAGAATCTTCTCTCAACTGGGATATAAAAGGAAAACTCACATGTTGCAAATGCCTTATTATAGTAGTGGTACAACTTTCCACAGAGCAGCAAAGTCTCAGTTACCAGCAGTCTGAGACATCTCTTCAGGTAAACTGTTAGTTAAAGCTTTGAAACTTTGAGTCAAATGAGAGATTTTTAAAGTAGGTTTATGTTTTATGATAACACATTGGCAATATTGCAAGCAGTAAAAAGGTTTTTTTTAAAAAATGTAAATAAAATTTACATTTAAAAAAAAAGGGGGAAAGGTTGTTACGCACGGACTCTATTGTTATGCAAGGACTGTCTTGTCTCACACGGTGTTGGGCAGGAGCATATTACTCGTTAACATTTTATAGAAATGTGGTTACTTTTTCAGTAAAGGGTGGTGTCAGAGATTACAATTTGAAATTGACATTACAGTAACTACCTCTCCATCACTTCAACATGTTGGAGCTCGGCTTGTTTGCTCTCTTACTATGTTCAGTGCACAGATTGTCTGGTGCTGCAGTGGAGTCTGTTTCTCCATTGCTTTGTTTCCCCTTTCCTTAACCTATATCTAACCTTCGTCCTAACCCCAGTAATCTCTGCAAAACCTAACCTAAGACCTAACCCCAACAACACACAGGGAAGCACTATTCTAAGGAGGACGAACTACAAAACAATACCAGGTAACTTCAAAGTTGTCTTATTTACAGAGTATCTTCTTAGCTGTCTTGATAACGTTATCCATTGGTAAGCCTACAATCAGAAATCAGCTGGTTTTGTTCATAGCTGGAGGGTGTGTGAACCCTGGTTTCTATCTCTACATTTATTAAATACAGAAAATGAGACCTGTGGGTGTAGCAGCTTTAGAGTTGTTGGAAGGCACCTCTAAGGAGCTGGGCTGAGTAAAGGAAGCAATGTAACACATTTTGTAACTCATTTCAGCTGTTAAGTCCTAAGTCTATTAATGTAATTGAGTTTCAAGTAATGAGTTACTTTTTGCAAGTAACTTGCCCAACAGTAATCACATCACTCTGCCACTTGCACCTTTGCTTTTGAATTATGAGCTTCAATATACATATTGAAATCTAAGTTGTTTTTGACATAATAACTGATGCTTTATTCCCATGTATAACCATTTTGACAGATGGTATGTGAAATCTAGGATGCTAACTACTGCATGTCTCTATAGAACCTTCTCCAAAATACATTTGATTCAAGACATTGCATTTGGCTGAGGGAGAAATATTGTGAAAATTTGACAAGTGAATAGTAATCAAGTGTGATTAATAAGAAAATCACAAATATGAATACACCATCATTGAACGTCTAATATTGTTATGTTCTGTGATAATTAATTATTTATTGCCTCTTTCTATGTTAAGTCTTCTGAGCCATTTTCATGATGAATGACTATATAAATAAAGTAGAATTTTCATTTCAAGGTGTAATCATATTGTCAAAGAAGCTCCACAAAGAGCTGCTGTTTGATTCTTAGTTAGAAGAAAACTCAAACACTGCTGCCAACACCCAACACCTTTAGACACAGACATGTTCAACAATTCAGCCTCAACTAGACAAGCAATTTTACAAAACTGCATTGTTTTCTTTTTATTCTTTTGACCCACCACCCACACTACACCCATTTAGGTTTTTCTTATCACTGATGAAAGAGATTCATTCCCGCTCTCTTGAACTGTTACAAATGCACATTTTTGCTGGCGCACAAGACAGGAAACAGCTTATGAATGTGTATCTCATAAAAATAAAGAGATGAAAGAAAAAAAAAGCAACAATCTATCAAAGGAGATTCTCATCCTACAGTAAAAAACCTTTTCAGCTCCAAGATCACAGCCAAAGTATGATCAAAGCAAAGCAGACGACAGCAGAGGGAGACTGAGGTTGAAATCTGCCTCATGCGGTCAGTAACAGAATATGCTCGGTTCAAATAGAAATGACTCTCTTTGGAAGACACTGAACACAGTCAAGCGCTCTCACTGTTGACACAATATCAGCTTTGTGTCACATGCAGAGTGGAAATCCAACCATTGATGCTTTATTTATCTGTGCAGCTGTTCCTTTCTTTTTTTGGACCCAGACAGTTTTAAACATACACACTATGTTGAAGACACATTGAAACATAGCCAAGAGAAAACATTAGACAAACATGCATCATTTACACAACCAGTCGCAGCACAAAACCCTTTGTAATAAATACATTTTCAACATTAAGCTGTACAAGAAAAAGAAAACAATGAACTCATTAAGTACTGTTCTGTACTGTATGTGGTTTGAGTTTAGCTTTTGAGAGTGTTGATAGAGAAAGTGATGAGATGATTTTTGAAACAAGCAAAAGAGTAAATCCGGGCAAAATCTGAGTGGTGATGATAAAAAATATGAAACTGCCTATAACTGAAAACAAGTCAGAAGATTTTTTTTTTTTTGAAGGGAACGGACTAGTTGACTTATTTGATATGACGTGAAGTGAACAGATTAGGCTTGATGTGATTTGCAGAACAGCCATTTTGTTCATTGTGGTGGACATCAACAAACAAACTAATCAAAGCTAAAGTGATGAAAAGGATTGTGAAATGATGAACACTGATGAGGTTAATAAATTACAAAGTGACAGCCAATTCAAATGCACTTCGATTTCACAGCTGATGGTTACAAACTGGCTTTCATTCATCATGTACCCAAAACTGCCATTTATCATGTAAGGTATTTCACTATTTTCTTATATATTAATTTAGGTACTCAATAAAATGGCAAATGTAATAACAAATGCCCATCACAACCAGTCACCAACAGCCAAAAACCCTAAATATCAAATTCAAAATTTACAATGATACATAACAGAGCAAAACAGCTAACATTTGAAGTTTTTACTTTATAAATGACTTAAATCATCAATTATCAAAACAGTTGTTGTCTGTCAACCACATTCAGCTCTACCTCAGTCATTTTTACTACTGCTGTCAGTTTTTTAAAGGCCAATCAAAAACCACACATGTGCACAAACTTTATTCACTGAGCCTGCTGTCAACAGGAACAATGGGAAATCTGATGTTTGCTGAGCTTCAGTGATTAAATCAATTTCCCTTTGACTTTATGACTGAGAGCACAAGGCAATTTATCAATTTTCTTGTTCAGTTCGTGAATTGCATCGGTTAATTTTGTTGTCTTCCACTTGGACTTCTAACCACAGACGGCTGACTTTACATGACAAATGGCAGATGCTTTCATGAAGTCATGTTTGTATATATCAGTATACCATTGATCTCCATTCACAAGCATTTTCATCATCATTTTCAAACAGGGAAGGCAGTATGTGGTCCCACTGCAGGATTTTATATTGTACATGCAAACAGGATGCCAAACCAACAGTGATGGTTAGTTTCCTCCACAGGATGGTGCAATAATGCCATTACTCATTTCAGGCCAAGGACAAGTGACAGTGGGACAATGAGGGGGAAGGTAACAGTTATTAAAAAGGAAAGAGACAGGGTTACATTAACACACTCAACAGACCTAATGTTATCTATGGTGGTTTTGTCTATAATGTACATCTGCTGAAGACAGAAAAGCAAATGTACACACAGTTTTACTGAGACATATTATGTCTGTGCAAGTCCAGCAAAATGAGAAAGTAGTTTCCCTGTGCTGAGGAAAGGAGGAGATCAACTTCAGACTGAGCTACAGACTAGAGGAGACGGTGTTCATACACAACATACAGCACATAGGACAGACTATTGGATCTCGGTACACACACGAGTAGTTGTTTCATTTCAAGTAATACTACTGCAGTATTCATGTATATTAAACCTCTCTATTAGTTTGATGCAATGAGAAGTCAGAAACTGCTAGTGAAATGGCACTGCAAAAACCATGGAATTCAGGTTACCAGTTGCAGGGGAAATTTTTACTCAGAGGAAAATTGCACAAAATAATTTGAATGGCTCCTTTAGGATAGATTCTTAAACTCTGTCGGCAACAGTAATTATTTTCCACTGTCTAAGTGAAATAAAAACTTAACAGCACACTGGGTCCTCCAAAATGTTGAATGTTGTAAAGGAGCAGATATATTATATCACTAAACAAAACTATGAAAAAAAGGGGAAGTACACCCACCCAGAGTTTCCACTAATATTTCCAGAAACAGTAGCCACAATTCAGTGTCATTATAAGTTTATATTTCCTTACTTAAAATGTGAAGACAATTACAATTTCATTTGGCTTTAACTTCCCTAAATTTCCCAAATAATTCAAAAATAAAATCATAAGTGAAAATGAGATGGCACAGCTACAGATATCATCAGTCAGACGTGACTAAGCTCAAACCAGAACTAGAAGACAAAACGACAAATTGCTGACAACTGGACAAGCTGAATGCAGTCATTAGTTGGCCACAGCTGTAAAGTCACAACATTACAAGAACAAGTAGAAGGAAACGTCAGAGAATTCCAAACTTAACAGCCTCTTTCACTTTTTCAACATTCAGGCTGATTTGTAGAAGAGCCAACCATTTTATAGACTCAGATATTTGCTAAAGTTGCTGGAAAGCCTTAAAAAAGCCACAGAAAGAATTTTCCAACATGTAGCCAGTATCTGACATTATTTCCCATCATGCATGTCACTGGTGGTAGAAATACAAGGAGCAGAGGATATTATAACCAGTTAGATCATGTGATTTAATCCTCACATCATCATCATCTAGTGTCTTAATAGATTCATTGTGTTATTCAAGGATCACACTTTTTTCAACAGAAATCATTTCTGAACACTGAAACTTGTTTACACCTAACCCCCCCCCCCCACATCCCATCCTTAGTGAAATGATCGACCGCTCCTCTCTGAAACCTTCACAAAATAAAAATGTTTTACACAGTTAATAAAAAGAAAAAAAAATGAGCTTGGCATTTTACATTTAATAGGTGTGGGTTATTTCCATTCTTGCTTTCTCTCAAATGCAAAGTGAAGTCAAATTCAGTTGTAACTCAAACAGGTTCCAACATTAAGCAGATATATTTTGGCCTCTTAATCCCCTTATCACACCCCCCCCCCCACCCCCTGCACTGCATCTCACATGACCTCACTGGAGGATTTTCTCTCGTGTGTCAGGCAGTCTGAGGGCCACCAGGCCGCCGCACACCAGTGCAGTGAAAGACAGGAGGATGGGGATGGCTTTGGTGATGCCCACAAAGCTGGCAAAGATAGAGCTGCCGAGTACCGCCGCCAGCTTACAGAGAGCATTCAGCACACCGAACGCTGTAGCCCTGGGAGACAGAAGCAAGATACGGCTTTTAACGACCATTCTTAAAGATCTTTAAACATGGCTTTTTTGTCAGATTTGCAAATTTTATATCAGTTTGCACACTAAAACAGACTTGTTTCGCATTGTTCATCTAACACATAATATGGAATATCAACACAGCTTTGACAACAAAGTCTGGTACCTTTTAGAAGCAGGGTACAGCTCCACGGTCACCACCTCAATGCCGTTCCATGCAGCTGCACTGACGCCACAGAACAGACACTGCAGGGCAATGATCGCTGATTGGCTGAAGCTCAGAAACAGCAAAAAGGTACAGCCTGCTGAAATGAGCATGGAGCCACCTGAAGAGATACACACAGATCCTACAATGAATCCTTTCTCACTGTATGTAATTTTAATATATTGTCACATATCTGTAGAACTAAGACTTTGGCTGAACTCAAAAAAGACTCAAAGAGAGAACAATTGTATCAGAACATCAAACTAAAGAGCCATCAGTCCAGCCCACAATGTTTGACGCAACACACTATAGGTTTACATTTACTATTTAGCCTCTGCATTTCAACAGAGGCTGATATATAACTGTAGGTTCCACATGCACCAAACTGACTGTAGACAATGTATACCCCACTACATGGGCCACAACTGTAGTGCACATGGACTACAAACAGGGCTGTATATGAACCATGTGTTGGGGCTTTGGGAGGCATGCCATCCCATCCATATTCCACTAGGTTAGACTACAATTCATTCAAGTCCTTCATTTTCAGGATGAAAATTAGCCAAACCCACTCCCAAATCTTCATGGTTTTCTTGCTTTGTACTAACTGAGAACTGAGATCAAATTCTAAAGAGTTTTCTAAACACTAACTATGGTATGGTTAAGATTAGGGAAAGATCGTGGTTGGTTTGGGTTTGGGAAGAGTTTCCATGAGTCCATGTTGGATCCAAAATTTTAGAAAACATGCACCTCACAGTTACACAGAAACTCTCTGGCAACAAAGGACACTTCACATCTAACCCTAATAGCCTGGCCTGCATCTATAAAATAAGATCAAACTTCCAAAACATCACCTATAATCTTGACCCTGCCGATCTTCTCCATGAAGAGGGCAGAGATGATGTTGCCGGGCAACACGGCCAGACTGCCCAGGAAGCTAACCAGGTAAATGAGAACGTCATTGTCCTCAACAGTGTCCAGGTGGCAGCCATGTTTGTTGTGCTCAAAGGTGGCATTCTCCATCTTGCAGTCGATGAACTTCTCCTCCCACAGGTCTACAGAGTACAAGGAGACCATGAAACATAAGATGGAATTTACAGAACAAGGTCAACTGATTAGCCTTCAACCTGATTCAGTGAAACATTTGTCAAGGTTTTGTATATCTGGAATATTGTTGGAAATTTTCTTTTTTCATTCAAACCTCTCAGCTCTCTCTGCAGTGGATATTTTGTGCTCTCTAAATTCTTTATCTCCTTTATTTTCCAATTTGTTCATGTCAGTTTTTTTTATTCCAGGTTGAAAATAAATGTAAAAGTTTTTACCATTTTTATCACTTGGGACCGCAGTTGGAATTGAACTGCCATGCTGTACCTACAGTAATGACTTACATGGCAGCACATTTCTAAAAGAGGTATAGATAATTTTTTGAAGAATTGTGGTCAGTATTGGAGGAATAATTGGACCATAAATTCTGTCTACTGCACCTGGGTTTTGAACTCTCAAAAACTCAGACAGACTGACAGACAGACACCATTTTTAAAGGCTTTGTTAATGGCTTTTTGGCCCTGTTTACACCTGGCATTAACATGTGTCTCCGGTGATCTGATCATAAGTGGACAGCTTTAAGTACGTCTGTTTACACCTGAGTGACCACTTGTGATTGGATCTCACTTCCTCGCTCTATATGCAAATAAACACATCATTTCCGTTTGCAAAGACTAAATTTGTTCGTTTTTAACCGGCGGGAGGACCAGCAGGGGTCCATGTATCCTTCGTCCAAAGCTGTGTTCAATTTGTTTGATAATAGGATAAACAAATATACAATGCATTGTGTGCCCCCTCACGAAAACCAAATGCCTGTCCTATTGATTTGCTCTAGCGCCACATCGGAATATAGACACATATATAGAGTTATATGCAGCGATCTCCCCGCAGCTACGTCTCTCCATTGAGAGACGCTGTTCACATCTACGCACAAATCACAGCAGCTTAACTTCATTGATTATTCAAATCTCCAACACGCTGACAGGATCGGTCAGGATCTAATGTTAATTAACGTTATGTGTTTTTCTACACATCCAATAGGTCAGCTGTTACACACACAGTCCAGGTTCATACAGTGAAACTGTTTGGAGTAAAGCAGACGTCCTCCTGATAAATCCTGAGCTCATTATGTTTAGCAGCATGGCAAAACTAAAAACTGTAGTTATCAACTTGACAGGACAGAGGAAACTATCCAGCAAAGTTTAGCTTCTGAAATATTTTTTTAGACAGACAAGTGAAAAATGAATGGTTTAATTTCTATTCAAATTGTTGATTTGATGAGGAAAACCAGTTAGCGAAATGGGAAAAACAGGGAAAAATAGAGGACGTCAGTTGAGTAGGCGGTCCCTCAATGTGGCCCAGGACACATTGCGTTTACGCTGCTAAATGAATGTGGTCACATGCGGCCCAGACCACCTCCGAAAGTGGTCTGAGTGATCGGATCTCAATGCGTCCTCAATGCGTCTTGGGTGCATTCACACCTGTATTTAGAGCTGTCCACTTGTGATCAGATCACCCGAGATGCATGTTAGTGCCAGGTGTAAACAGGGCCTTTGAAGGTTAAAGGACCAATTTTTTGGGCTACTTGGGTGCATTGAAACAAACACAACACTGACATTTTACCACCTAATTAGAGACCTTGTTGGGCTAATGTGTTAGCAAACAGTTGCCTTTTTACATGTCCAGCAGACAAAGAGAAACATTAGCATTCATTTGGAGTTGTGTTTTTGTCCACCTTATGAATGTCAGTTGGACAAAAACATCAAATGTAAGTCCAGGATTGACTCTCCTTTTAGCTCTGTTTTGGTCTCCACCAGCTCCTGAGAAAATCTGTCTCTCTTTAGCTGATAGATGCTCCACTTTGTTTACCAGCTGGTCTCTAACTTTGTCTATCTGCTGTTTGGCGCTGGCAGGTAGTGTACAGTGGGTTTATTAGAGCTTTCTCACTGAAAACAGCTGCACACTGCTGCTAATGTGAGGGTGATCCAAACCCTAAAGCTGCCAACTCAAAAATTAAAACAATGAGCTGAAAGACTCTTAACCGCTCTTTGGAGCTGAGGGGAAGTGCAGAGTTATAATTCTCTGTTATGTGGGTCTGTCAAGAGTTGTACATTACACAATGGGCCAAATCCATAAAGGGATTGCGTGGCTTTAGTGGCTGCTAAACCTGTGCAAATGAGACAAAAAGATGTGTAATTCACAAAGCACCTGTAAAAGGTGAAATTCATAGCTTGATTGATTGACTTCTCATACACATTCTAGCAAAGTTATGAAACACAACAAAGCTAGAAAGCTTATTTCCATTGTGTACCTTAATTGGGTGAGTGGGGGGAGTGCACTGAGCAGCATAATTTTACACACCAACAACATCACAAGAATAGAAAACACACAAATCCAAAAAAACCCCAAAACATCATCACCATTAAAGATATAAAGTACAAAACACTGACAAAATCATTAAGGAACGGAACACAGCAGAACCTTTTTAAGAACCTTTTTAAGAAGAAATGCATAGCAAATTGTGCTGCCAAGCAAATAGCGTCATGGTGCACCTGTTCCATTTGCATGTACATAAATTAGGTAATATTCATACATTCAGTGCAAAACTGGCCCCTTTCTATGCAAACAAGCCTTGTTGCAAAAACAGTCCAGTTCACAAAGACCAGCGCTAATAGCCACACACAGTTAGGGTGGAGTTATTAGCATCTTCAGAGAGTTGGTGTTAACTGCATGAATACTTACTCCTAGAAAAACACTAGAAACAGCTCCGCTCACTCAAACAGATGCAAAACAAGGGCAAATTGTGCTCAGCTGCAAAACTTTGTGGGCGTGCTTGCACCGGCATATCATTGGCACAAAATCTTTTGTGAATAGGACCTCAAAACGGAGCAGATTGCGAGTGAAAATGCCGCACAATTCACAGTGCTATTAGCAGGTGCAATCCATTCTTTGTGGATGGGGCCCATTATCTTTTGATCCATTGTTCATATAAAAATATTGATCGAGCAGCTTTAAGTCATTGTTGTGAACACCAAGTGGGATGCCAGGTTGTGAAAAATCATGTTGGCTGGAGTTTATTTTCCTTCAGCATGACATTTTAATTGTCTTTTTAGCTAGCTTTTTAGTTCATCAGGAAAAATCATCCAATGAACTGCTTACCTTTTGAAAATCTTCTGTAGAGCATCTGGTTTAAATCCATGTATTAATGACTTTACATTTACATCTGCAGACTTGTTGAATATTTCTAAAACCTCTTCATTAACTAATACTTTATTAACATTTATGATTGCAAATATCCTACTAACTTTTTCTGATGGCTTATAAGAGGGAGATATATTTAACAATTTGGCAACACAAAAGTTATCAATTGCTTATAACTGATCTATGAAAGATTCATAAATAATTTATTAAACCATTAATAGAGCCATTAGTGACATATTTTTAACCCTTTATAAAAGATGTCTTAGCATGAAGTGGTACCAAAAGGCTTAACCTTTTTTTGGAAATGTGATAAGAATCAGTACATTATACTAATATACTAATAATACTCTGCCTCAACAGCTGAGGTGTTAAATGTGATTGATAACAAGTAATGTGATTTGCAATGCAGTGCTGTGTCAATATGACATGCCTTATAGTGAAACACTGATGGTATGATTAATGACTTTGTTTCATGTCATGTTTCATATTGATAAGGACTTGAGCATTGCAAACATTTGTTTAACCTTTCTGGTCTGGAGTGGTTAAACATGTTAGTTTCTGGCTAACATCACCTCATGCCTTGTTTGTGGTTGATGACTGATGGTCAAGTACATCAGCTATCACTTTAAACCACACCGGATCTCTAACTTTCTCAAAGTCCTACTCCAGCTGAACCTACCTGTGTTATAGAAGACAGTGGAGCGGATGGTGCAGTTCTCAAACACTGTGTCTGTGGACCTGATGTCCTCAAAGCGACAGTCTTCAAACAGTGAGTCCTCAAACTTCACTGACTTCAGCTCTATACTGATGAACCTATGGGGATGGTATGGGACAAGCACACACACACACAAACCAACAGACAAAGAAAACATGGACTGACTTCTATCGCTGTGGCAGCACAGAACCAGAACGGACAGAATGGGCTCCACTGAACAGTAATTCACAGTGGTAAATCTGATATGCCCGTCACTGATAACACTGCCATGGAAATGAGTATTGCTTCACATGTGGACAGAGTGATCATCTCCATGGCGATATTATATTCTCAGTGGCAGGCCTACTGATTATTCTATTCATGATGTTTGCAAGTTAAGACCCATTTTGTCTGTTTTAATTCTGCAAAAAGCATAGAAGTTAAATGATATACAGTAGTGTAACATACACTGCACTGAAAACTCTCTGTTGCAGAGGTGAAGCATCCTTGAAGATACACTCCCTTATTTTTATGCACAGCCTAATCACAACTATAAATCCCCATGTTTCCAGCCAGCTCACTACTGATGTTTTAGAATTTACCTGGTGCAAGCCAGAAGATGCACTTGTCTTAATAAATGGAAAGTCAAAATCACATTCATGCAAACATAACAGGGTGCAAATTCACCGTTGGTGGAAAAGACCAGTAATATAATAATATTGTCCGAAGAATGAATGCTTTTGGGATTAAAAAGTGGATTTGTGTGCACTCTTGCTTCTGAACCAGCAAGCTGCGGAGGTCCCGACCCCTTAATGTAATTAGTCTTTCTTCGTCCATGTTGACTGCTGGGAAATGTAATTGAATGTATTCCATGGACATACAGAGAGGAGAGGGGGAAAAGAAGAGAGACTGGAGGGAAATAATGGAAAGAACTACCGAATTCCTGGTGAGTTTCAGTCAGAGGCTGAACTGAACACAAACACACACACACACACACACACACACACACACACACACAGAGTTGGTGCTTGCCGTTGCTCGCTAGTTTACTGCTAATGTATTCTGGCTGTTTGGTGCAAATTAATACAAATTATCCCATAGTCAAACTCGCGCAAGTAATGCAAGGTGAAAATTCGTTTCACATTTGGTGTGAGCACTTCATTACTTCATTAAGCTTGAACGCCTGTTTAGCTCTGCCTTCCCTCTGGCTTTAAACACTTTTATTCACAGTTTTAGTTTTAAAACATCAACAGTGAGCTCAGAGGAACTTTTGGGACTTGTGAGTGCTTTATTAGGTGCAGTAACAAAATAAGGGGGTGTATCTTTAATTACTTCAACCACATGACAGGGAACCTTTAGTATATGGTTGTATACTAAATAAAAGTATACCGTACATTATATCAGAATATAGTGATAAAATAAAAAAGTGAACCATTAGCATATGCAGTAAAGTGTTTACCTGTAGACATATAGCTAATGTTTCACATACACATTAACGCAGCATGCTGCTTTGTGATAACAACATAACTGAGAATGAAATGATTGATACACTACAATAACAACATTTGTGTCTATTGGAACAAGGTTCTAGTGGTCCTTTTCAACAGAACATGGAAAGGAGTACTGTCTACACACATGACTTCTCCTTGGTAGATTGAGTACTGCTGTGCTCTCCTGAGCATGTTTTAGAACAAGGTATTTTAGAAAAGTTACAAGAATTTCAATTCAACCAAAGGAGCAAGATCCCTAGAAAACACAGTACTGTAGCTTCACTGCATTCATGCTAAAAATCATAGATGGAGAAGGACAGTGGGTGCTACATACTGTAGCGTCTCTGGAAACATTCTGATGATGGTTTTGGAAAAAAAGTACTCTTATATATTGAAGGTGAATAAACAGGATTTTTTCCATTCTTATGTTGTCTCTTTGATCTCAGTTCAGTCAATTGAAACAGAAGATTTATAGGATTTTATTTAATTCTCAAATGGTTCGGTTGAAACAAAAGTTTAGTGACCTCAAGTCTGCAGTATATCTTTGCGTCTGGTGTGTGGCACAGTGGGACTTACTTGTCATTGATGTATTCCCCTTCTCTATGGATCTGGTTCTCCAAAGAAAAGTTAAAATGGAAGTTCTCCACTCGTTCTTTATGGAATACCTAAAAAGAGAGAGAAACGACATTAACCAGATCCAGGTGTTTGTGAACCAAACAGTGTCACTTCAGACTTAAAAAGATGAACAGATACACCAAATTTCATAAATGTTTTAACAAAATGATTCCATGCTTACTTGAGGGGGACAAAACATACCTGCACTGCAAATTCTCATATGCTGCACAACACTTTAAATGACTTGAAGATCTAAATTCTTGACAAATTCATTAATATTTTCAGCAATTCATACATCATTGCTTTCTCCAACATCAAAACTCATGGTGTTAGATCCATAATACTAACAGTGAATTAAAGATGAAGTGGGTTTATGGACATCGTTCCATGATCAGGCACATTGGACATATAAGGCCCAAAAAGTATAAAATCTAACAAGATGTGTTGTGTCTGTGAATTGACTGAGTTATGACTCTGTGAAGAAGGAGTACGTTTAGTGACAAATTGTGTCCTTTAGGTGCAAAAGGATAATCGTTGTTGTTGTTACCTTGACTTTGGACTGGTACTCTTCATGCTGAAGGTGTTTGATCATGTCAGGGAACCATACAGACAGACCGTAGAAACTGTGACAGTGTAGTTTGAGAGACGACAGAGTCAATAAAAGATTCACAGAACAATCAGAATGTAACTTTGTGCCACAGTAAGAACTGGCAGATGAAGACAGAGTCATATGGGTTGCTTTTAAATGCAAAAACTCTACTCTAGTGGTGGAAACGCTTACTTTAGATGACAATGTGAACTAACCTGAAAGCCATGCAGAACCAGATGATGGCCATGAAGAGTGTAGCAAACCTCAGCTCAGCAGACAGGAGAGATGCTACGTTCCTCAACACCTGGGACAAATATGCACATACAGCAGTGAACCAAGAACCAAGTCCCTCCAGATTTAGTCTCTATATGCTCCTTCTTCATAATGTAGTTCCAATATAAGGACCTGTTTTACACTTAAGTTTCCATATCCATGAATCCTATAGGAAGGTGACACATTCTGACCTTTGTCAGAGGGTGTCAATTGTCATTGTTGGGTGAAAACTTCTATCTCATGTTTTCAGGAAATGTGAAAAAAACTGCCTTTTTCTATAAGCTTGACCATGAGTTGAGTTACATTTTGGGTTTATGAGGCAGCTTTTACAACTGTTTCATCAGTCCAAGAAGTCATAATACTTACTCAGACCAAGGAAGAGCAATATCCTACAGTTGAACTGAAAATATTAAATTTACCAGTAGCATTGTTTCAGACATGAATGGAAATCACTTGCTTACTTTCTTCTCTTGAATGTGGCTGGACAGAGTAAGTCATACTTTAGGTTCCTAACAAGCCACATTCCAAAACTACTGTCTTCTGCCTTTAGACATACAACGACAAAGCTCAGTGAATGTCTGTCCTTTCCATTACACTGCATTATTGATGCATGTCTTAATCAACTCAAGACACAGATAACATTGCTGGTGTTTCAGGTGCCACTGTTGCTAGCATTAACATTTTACAGAGACCTAAGATCTGATAATCAGTTAAAATATTACACAGCCTCTAATGTGCTTTAATATGTTAATAAAATGCTTCTACCACTGAGTGGGTGCAAATTCAGTTTTCAAATTCTAGACATAGTCACTTTAATTTTGTATGAAATGTTACATAGAATTAACTATTATCGGAGGAAATGTAGAGTAATAAGATTAAGAGTTTACAACCATGCTAGCAAGTCTGTGAGGCTGTACTTGAACTAAACGCTAACATCAGAATACTAACTTGCTCACGATGAAAATGCTAGCATGTTGATGTTTAGCTGGTATAATGTTCACCATGTTCACTGTGTTGGTTTTGTATGAAGACATGCTAACATATGCTAATTAATCAATTAATAACCCAGCAAGTATAGCTAATGATGGGAATGTCATTAGTTTTGCAGGTGTTTGGTCATAAAACAAAGCACTAAAGTCAGAGGGTCACCAAAGTCATTAGAATACGCCACTTGGGAACCATGAATGTGTGTACCAAATTTTATAACAATCCAAGTAGATATTGAGATACAGTATATCACAGCATAAGAAAAAATGACTTGCTCGTGAATGTCAGAGGATCACAAAAGTGACCTAGAGGCACCTTGAATATCTGTTGTAAATATCATCACAATCCAGCCAATAGCTGCTGAGATATTTCAGTCTGATCCACAAATGTCAACCTCATTGTGATGCTAGAGGACATCATCACAGTCTAGATTTCATCCTCTGGGGACCATGAATGTGTGTAAAAACTTTCATAAACTCATAAAAAAAACTCTTAGTCTGTACTGGCAGAGTGCAACACTCAGATCACAGTGCTTACACAATTAGTTATATTCCTACAGTATATGAAGGCAATTTAGAGTCTGATAGTCTGTAAGACTCAGGAAACAGGCAAACAAGTACAGAGTACAAAAACAAACGCACATCATTACCACAGCTCCAACCACTGAGCCAGCACGTTGCCAGATGTGGTCTCCTTTACTGTGTGTTAGTACGTACCAGTTTACAGAGTGTTAGTGAGCGGACAGCCCAACGCTGTACAGCTGTTCCTGTAGCACTCTGAATCTCAATGAACTCATCCTCTGCTGTCTTAGGAGCCTTGATGTGAGTCACCTAAAAGGAGACCGAGAAAGGGAAAACAACATCAGTTTCTCCTGGATGCAACTAAAATTCTGTTGTGTCTGAAAGAGCTCTTCAAAAGTCAGCTCTTTAGTCATCAGTAAAATCTATAAATATATTTGTAGATTTATTAGTGACTTACAAATGAGACTTTCACACTCAGGGGGAAATAATCCATCACATTTAACATTCCTCCCAGAGGTTGTAGGAGCAGCATTTCGAGCTGATCTGGTCAATTTTTTAAACAGGTATTTTGTTAATATTTGATACTGGTCTTTTTACACTCTGGAAACTATGAACCACCAGCTTTATGGGTGAAACTATGTCTGTGACTGTGCCCAGCCATGAAAACAGCAGGTCTTATTACATCTGTTTTTTCAGTGTGATCTGAAACATCTAATCACACCAGCTCGCTGTAATTGTCAGTTCAGTCAGACACATTTGCAGCAAATGGTTATACAATTTACAAGTTATACAACTCTGATGATGGTCTCTAAATGGTAAATGGACTGCACTTATATAGTGCCTTTCTAGTCTTCTGACCACTTTTACACCACAAGCCTCATTCACCCATTCATGCACACATTCATACACTGATGGCAGGGGCTGCCATGCAAGGTGCCAACCTGTGCATCAGTAGAAACAAACTCATTCACATATACATTCACAATTTGGCAATTGGCCATTTGGGTTTCAGTATCTTGCCCAAGGACACTTCGACATATGGACTGGAGGAGCCGGGAAGCGAACCGCCGATTTTCCGATAAGTGGACGACCCGTTCTAACTCCTAAGCCACATTCGCCCCAATTCTAACTTAAGGTTAGAAGTTCTACAGTTTTTAATGGCAGCCTAAATAATGTTCACAACCTGTATCTACAGTCCAACCTGAAAATGAGATGAGTAGCAAGATACTTGACTCATTAAGTTAATGTATCTGTTTGAATGTATCTGACTTTTTAGCTGTCCAATCAAATCTGAAGGACTATTCGTCCTGCACTTTTGAGACTGTCCCATGAGGCAACTACCTAGCCAATAAAATATGTTAAAGTGCAATGTCACTGACGGTCGCTAGATGCTGGCTCTGACACACTCCAATTCAAAAAGTTAATTTTTTTTCAGTGAGTCATTATTGTCTCAATCTCTAAATTCAGGCCCTCTAATAAGTGTGCTGGTGGCCATTTTGGAAATTATTGCTCCGTTAATACTAGTAGCTTTGATGTCTGCTGTGTGGGCATTGATTGACAGCTGTGATTGACATTTGCATCACCTGCTACTCTCCCCAGCTCCAGGACTCACACTGAATCACACAATTTTCACAATATTTCACTAAGTTTAATATTGCTTGTGTCATGAGAGTGAGAGGAGCAGATGGACCCAAACGCAAGAGATGGCAGGCAGGCAAGATACGATGCAGAATTTTTAATGAAACAATACAAAAAGTCACTGGAGACACTGAGTCACAGGAAAAGTACCAGAAACACAGAACAAACACAGATGACTCGACAAGGACTGAACTCAAAACTGGACTATAAATACACACTAAACTAATCAGGGAATGGGGAACAGGTGACTAGACAAAAGGACAGGCTGGGAGTGGTTGGCTGAGGGAAACACAGGGAGCAGGGCAGGGCTGACGAGACTGATACAGGGCAGGTGTGGGGAAGACTCAGAGCAGGGCAGGGCTAATGAGGGTAATGCAGGGCAGGTGAGAGGAGTAGCACATGAACACAGAAGGAGAAAACACAGGGAAACCAGAAAACCAAAAACACAATAAGAACAGTCCGACCAATAAAGGCAACCCAAATGCCAGAAAGTGGGGGGTGGGAGGGGGGGCATCTGATGGATAATAACAACCAAGGAATTCAAAAGAACAAAAACAAAAAAGTCCAAAAAACAACCGAAAGTCCATTCAGTATGTGACAACTTGATTATGATACCTGCCTTGTTAGCACAATTTAGCTGTAGAAGTTAACGTTAGCCCAAGTGTGCAGTGCTCAGTGTTCCCAGTAAGCTAGCATTAGTTTGGAGGTAGCGGGCCATGTTTCTAGAGCATGAAAGGCAACACCCTGCACTCCTTATTTGGAAGGAAAGATGGCGCCAACCATAAGCTGCAACTCTCGGTTTTAAACTGCCTCCAATGCAAACCAACGTGTGTTGGACAGCTACATGTACTCACAGTGAAGACTTTTTCTGGCTGTCCTTTGGCCCTCCAGTTGGTGTCATGGACCTGCTTCAGGATCATCCACGCTTCATCATGCTTGGCATTCTGCTCCACACACACGAACACAGCAATGAAAATAACAGAGAAACTTGTATTAATGGAAAAAAATAAAGGACTAATTTGCAATTTCATCACCATTATCACACAGCAGTTTGTTTCTGTGTGTTTCCCTCTGAGACTTACTATGTACATATTTTACGGGAATGCATTGAACTCAGGCCTTTATGCATGCAAAGCATATGCAAGGTCACCATGGTACACTCCAAAGATTAAAACGGTGCAGATCAAGTATAAATGTGTAATGCATTATTGATTCATTCAGCATCAGAGGTCCTGTGTTCTTGGTTGAAATCACAAGTAATTTAACTTGTGTCAACATAATTTAGCTGGGAGAGTTCCAGGTTTAATGAAGCCCACAGAACCTTTTGAACTATAAACTGTCAGCCTTTCACCGCATCCAGAAAGAGTTAGAGTTGGAATGTAAAAACGCATGTAACCTGAATACCAATATGAACAGTTTCATTTTTGCTACAGTGAACATGTCCAGTTCACATGGCAGCAGTCTCACCTCCAGCAGGAAGCGGGGGCTCTCAGGCATGAAGGTGAGTCCAACTAGAGAGGCGATGGCAGGAAGAGCTGCAACCAGGACAAACACCCTCCAGCTGTGGAACTGGAACTCTGTGCCCATGCTGAACCCCCAACCTGCACACACACACACACACACACACACACATATATATTTCCATACTGTTCATGTAAGGATACTGTCATGACACCATTCATTACCATGACATTCACAATCATTGCTGGAAATTTTAAGTGTAGGCTTATGAATACAGTAAACAAATAATAAAAAAGGTCCATTCAAACTGACAAATGGCAAACTTGCTTTGCTTTGACTGACCAACAGTTAGCCAACAATGAAAGGTTCCGCACAGGCATTTTCAGTTATTCTGGTGGATAAGCCCAGTTGGCAGAGCCATGCTGGGAAAGGTCACAGACTTAATGCACTAATAGAGGTATGGTCACACCAGCCTTGCAAACAACAAAACTGCTTTCCTCTCATTCCTGAAACACAATGTGATGTCACAGTTCCGATGTGGGTAATAAATAAATGATGAGCATTGCAATGTGAGACTGTAAACAGTGTATGAGAGCCATGCTGCAGTTTGTGGTCTGGTAGTGTGATTTTTTAGTAAACATGGTGATGACACACGTTAGAATATTCTTCATTTCACAGTGCATGAGTGTTCCCACTGGTCAACCAAGCTGTAATGCCCCTTGAGGCCGGTAGGCTGCTTGACAGTTGGTGAGGACCAAAGTCGTAGTCAGCTTTCCCCCCAAATGGATACAATGAGCCCATTCCACACTTGACAACAGACTTGGTCAAGTGACACAAAGGTGAGATTTATGAATCAGAAGTGTTTTCATACAGTAGTTTTGGGTCCTACAAGAGAAAAGACTCCAAGTCAACCATTATCCCAGCTAGGCTAGTGATAGTCAGTCAGTCTGAGCTTCTCTATATTTTCTCTCAACCGTTCTTTTTTTCCTTCTGGTATTTTTGTCCAATAAAAAGTTACTGAGGATGGAAAATAAAGCTCTCCAAACCCAGTAGCTGGTTGTACCACCGTCTTCTTTCTCATAACTGTCTGCTTCCTGTCTCACCAAAAGTCAACACTGACAAGAAGGCTTGCTATTGGTCAACAGCTAAAATTTGCAGGTCAAAGTTCACTAAGGTTGAAACAGATGTGAAAAATATGTATGATTTTATTGGCAAATCCACTGAGTGCTGTGATTCCATTAGAATGAATTGAATTTACAGTTTTAAATGTGACTAGGCCTTTAAGCAGCAGTAAATTGCATTTGGATTGACAGCTTGATGGATCTGCTCACTGGGGGCCAGGTGGGGGCAGGTTGGGGCCAGGTGTCTGTGGTTACTGGTGGCCTCACCACATTTTAAAGGTGCAGTCTGTGATGTCAATAGACAGAGCTGGCACAGATAGTAAATGCAAGTCACTTTTTTGGGATGGTTTAGCTACTTCTGGGGTACATTTAGTGTTGTGTATGTTGTTGTTTAGGGTGCTGTATATTGGGTGCTGTATTTTTTTGCTTTTTGGGGAAGAAGAGTTTTCTCAAGAAAAACCTCCCTGCTTTCTTCTCAGCTCATTAAACAGCTTTTTAATGGTTAAAAATGTTGAGAGGAGTTGATGTGGTTGGCAGTACTGTTGTTTACCCCAAATCCACCTGCTGTTGTGAGCAATATTTTCAAAACTTTCAGCATGATTTTTTTTATTTTTATTTATTTATTTTATCTTTATTTTTTGTGAGGGGGAAGAGGGACAACACATTTTTAGAGCAGGCTTTGGGTGCCACTCAGGCCATTTGCTTTCTTAGCCCATGACTTTTTTTGATGCCACAAATCTCATGCGTATGGCATTAATGTGTATTCTGTTTTCAAAAGAATGAATGGCAGCATGCAGATTGTGTAGAAATGGTGACAGATTTACAACACATTTCATTTATTTTAGTTTATTTAGAAATTTTACAAATGTCAACATGTCAGTCCTGCAGTCCTGTCTGTATCAACCTCAGGGTTTAGTAAACTCTGTATTAGTAGTTGTAAAGTTTTCTCACATGGAGCATTAAAGGCATATTGTTTAGTGTTCACTACAGTATTAACCTTTTATGTCTAACTTCTTACCGTATCTGGGAATGATTCCCCAGGCAGTGAATGAGGCGTAGATCCCACCAATCATCCAGAACATACACAACCAGGACAGATGCTCTCCTCTCTTGTCCATCTGAAGGAACTCAGAGAAGTACGAGTACACGATTGGCACTGTGCCACCAATACTGAGAGACAGACAGTGAGAGAGAAAAGAAAGACAGACAGAGAGTTATAATCACTATTAAAAATTCCAAAAATATAACCACAAAAATAAACCAATTTTTCTTCATGGAGGAATAATTATACAAAAGTGTAAGAGGAAATAGATTTCAGATGCGTTATGGGCAAAATTAAGGATATAAAAAAGAAATATGCTCATTGTAAAAATGTATCCATTAAAGGAAGCCTTTAATTAGGAGTTTTGCCACAAACATTACAGGAAGAGTTAAAAGTCAGGGTGCAAGAACAAGGACAAAGGTTTTGCTTCTCTCAAGGGGAACAAAGGATTTATTTTGTGACACAAAGTAAAAACATGAATATTATGACATGGTGGTCCAGATGTGTTATATACAGTAAGGTCGGGTAAAGCATATCTACCTATGAGATGTGGTGTTGTGGTGTGAACTGTTGGTGGTGGTGTATCACTTGCACTGTGCTGTGTCTGTGCAGTATGTGACCTGATTTCTGAGTCGGAGTGTGTGGCTCCCTGTGGACTACAGTAATTCTGAAACAGAACACTCTGGTTGGTGTTTTATTGCAGTGACACAGCAGACTGTGCATGTAGAGCTTGGTTAAATGTATGATCTCCGTATTAAAGGACTGCATTAGTGGCCAAAAACTTATGAATCCTTTGAAATAGCCACTGAAAAAATGGTATGCAGAAAAAAGAAACTGTTAGACATCGGTGTCAACAATGTGACAGCAAAAAGGGACTACAGTACCCAGAAATCCTGTAAGGTGAAAGTACATTGCAGACAACACTGTTCTGCAGGTTAATACCAAACAATTTCAGAGCGACAAAAGAGGAATTAAAATCTTTCTTAGTGCAGCTTTGAAAATACATGGTTGTCAAGACATCACTGTTTTTTAGCTCCTAAAAAGTTTATAATTTCAGAGGTAATTATTCACTTGACAGCAGCATATATTGAATGAATGAATGAACGGTTTTATTTTTGTGTCTGGCCATTTACATGACCCATCCCTCATGGAATTATTCAGACACATGAGTTAACAACAAACCAAACATTCTGCACTCCATATAGAACAGAGTATGAGGATTTATCAATGTACACTGAAGATTTCATTTCTTTAGTCACCTGATGTTATGATGCTGTACATTTGATGACTTATAAACAAAATTACAGTCGATATATTTCTGAGCACTGAAACTCCATCCACTGATGAAATTTGGTTGAAAGCTCTGGAAAAAGCTTAAAAGTAGACCTTTTTTTGTCAAATATTTCTTATATGGCTTTTTACTCATGCCAGATTCACAAAGCATTTATGTATTCTGACATTTTCTAAAGAGTTATAATGTTATATAAACATAACTTATGTGTTAAAACCTGTTTAAATTGAAACAATAAATCTAGTGTGTGTGTGTGTGTGTGAGGTGTGTGTGTGTGTGTTACCCGATGCCAGACAGTAGCCTGAAGAAGAGGAAGAAGCCGTAGCCCTGAGCAAACGAGGACAGGAAGGTAAAGACACAGTTTATAGCTAATGCCACAACCAGACAGCGCCGACGGCCAACTTTGTCTGCCAGACCTCCCCACAAGAACGCTCCCACCATCATGCTCAGAAAGACGATCAGACCTGCAGAGAGAAACAGAGGCAGGGGGAGAGATTGTCAGTGGCATCATGTCAGTCAAGTAAAAAAACACACTTACAGAATGTTTGGAGCTGCCCAGTATGACCATGACCCCCCACCCCTGACAAGCTTGTGCAAAGCCAGGGATATAATTTTACCAACCAAAGAGCTTTATGTTATTTCAGAAAAAAAGAAAAGCCTTTTCAGTTTAAAACTGGTGGTCCACAGCCTCTTTGCTTGTTAACATCCCTCCATCCTGCCTTTTCTGTTTAAACTTTCAAATAAAATTATATTTAAACTTAGCCATGTCTTCTTTTCCTTTATTTAACCAAGTAAAAGTCTCATTGAGAGCGTGACCTTCACAGTCGTACAGTCAGTCTACGTGTCCTGAGCTCAGTTTTTGCAACAAGAAAACTGGATGAAAACTGGAAACAACTGCTCAAGAGTTAATTAAGCCCAGTCAGATGCTTCTTGAATTCAGTGAATATTTAGATGAAACTGTGACTTTGGTAAAGACTATGAAAACTAAGTGTTATGGAAATATGAATATATGATGTAAGACATGAATGTGCTGCAGCAAGGTCTTCTTCAAATGTGTGAAGAAAGTTATTTTGGTTAATAGCTGAAGAGATCTGATATTTTGAGAACATTTCTGATTTTTAGCTAAAAGATCAGAAGTACAGACCCATACTGGTTATTTGCAATTATGCTAATTAGATAGCCAAGTTGCATTGTGAGTAATGTAGGTGCCAGGTTTTGACAAGGAAGAAGAAGGCATGGAATAGGGCATGGTTCTGATGCCGTTTTTTTCTTTTTTTAATGTCTATTGTGAGTTCAACAATGTCAGGACTGCAAAGCTAAATCAATGCAGTACTATTTTAGGAAAGTATTCTAATATTTCTTATATTAAAATGAACTTTGTCAGCTTTGAAAGATTTCTTCTTTCAACTTTTTGTTGTTGCTCAGCATGATCTCCATTTTCTTTTTGCAAAATGCTGTAAAGTCACCATCATGTAATATGATTTATGCAACTTATTTAGTATTGGTAGCCTACTCAAAAACTGAAATTCTAATTTCCAAATTTCTATGTCTTAAGCATTCCAGGTGATATCACTTGGCTTAAAGTAAAGAATGCATTTGATGTTGTTTTTGAGTGTGAAAATGACACATTCAATTCATATTTGTTTACATTGACATGTATATCCAAAAGTTATTTTGCAAAACAATGTGACTTGAAATCTCAAAGTTTTGGCAGTTTTTCCATTTGTATTGTTTCTGAAAGTATTGCATTGCATTTGCAAAGTATTGCATTTTAGAAACTCAATCTAAAAAGGGCACCAAGGACAAAATGTGCAGGGAACCCCCGTCCACAGTGTCTGACAGGACGGTGTGAATAAAACAACCGTTGTTTCATTTTTCATCCTGTCATTTTCAGGCAGTTCAGTCCAGTTCACTTTCACACACTGAAGGGGAAAATGTCTCAGCTGCATGATGTCAGCACACTCAGCTCTTTCTGGCCTTAAAATTTCAAGACCTTGATGAGTAGTGTGCTTCTGCCTCTGCCAAGTATAATCCTAAATGGTGCCAAAGACTGGCACCCTGGCAGCATTACACCGCAGTATGCAGATGGCCATGCTGTCAGCGTGACTAATCATATCGTGTTGAGTCTTATCCATAACCCCAAACACACACAAAACACATGCTGTTTAGTTTAAATGTACATAAACCTAGTCTAAACAATAAATATGTACAGTATAGAAAGTTTAATTAAGACTAATGATTATTTTCATTATCGATTAATCTGCTGATTATTTTTTTGATTAATTTACTTCAGAGTCCAAGATCTTCAGCAGTCTAAACCCAAAGATATTCAGTTTACAATGATGAGAAAGAAAAGCAGCAAATCCTCACATTTGGGAGGTTGGGAGAGAATGTTTGGCATTTTTTCACTAGTGTTGCTTGAAAAATGACAAAATGAATAATCACTTATCAAAATAGCTGCTGATTATTTTAAGAAAAAGCGTATGCGTGACTGGCTGAGTTTGCTTCTCTAAGCCAGTGCTTTTCAAACTTTTTTCACATCAAGCACTTTGAGAACCACTGCTCTAATAAAGGCAAATCATGGAGTGTATCTAAAACTTGTGTAGATAGAAGGTGTATCTATTTTCAAACTGAGTATATGGAGCAGCAGTGAGATGCTGTACATCTCTTTCCAAGGTCAGGACAGAAAGTATCGATCATTCGCCGACTCTGTCTGCTGACTCAGAGCACAAACACAGACACACAGTCTTCCTCAGTGGAAAACACTGTTCTGGACCGAACCAAGGTAACGTGGGAGGAGGGAGGAGGTGTATGACAGGAGCAGAAAGATAGCGAGGAGGAGGAGAGCGTGGTAGGGAGACAGTGGAGGAGGTAGAGGGATAAAAACAGCAAGGATAGGTGGGCGGGTTGCTCAGATGAATCAAGTGCACCTGACATATTTGAGAGAATAATCTCATAGTTCTTCCAAAGTCTGCTTTTCTCTCTCAGTTCTTCAGATAACATTGATTTTTGATTCCATCCAGTTTGATCTCTCATTCCCAAACCAGCAAACAGTTGAGCACATATTGTGTGTGTGTACTTGTGTGTATAGACCTTTTAGATACACTCCAAAAACATGAAATACTATACACAAATAATAATGTATGTCTGATATTGTTTTTCCTCCCCAAAAAATTTCAATTACCTCATCAAAATCTCATTATTCTCCTTTATTATAAATTCCAGAATCTATATGTAAATATTGTTCATGTCAAAAGTTTATCTGCTGGACACAAGATGTCTCTTACTTCACTGTAAAGTCCATTCTCAATGTGTGTGCACTGGAGGCTTTCCACATACCACACACTTGCATACTGTACCATGATTGGCTCCAAAGTAGCGGTGATGTCACAAATCATGCTCGTAAGTACACATCTTAAACTTGACGAGCTCAGAGAAACTTTCGACTTTCAGCAGATGAATGTGAAAACAGTCTTCAAGTGTCAGACTCTGCACATACATCATTCTGCTGAGTGAAGCTCAGACATCCAACTGAGGGACCAAAAAGAAAAACATATTTTTGAGGTAGAGGGGGCTTTAAAAAAAAAAAAAAGATGTACTGACAAATTGAAAATGATGAGGATGAAAACACAGAAAGCATGAAACAGAGTATGAGAAACTTGTCTGCTGCTGAGTCCGGCGGTTGCAGAGGGGGAGAGAGGATTTTGTAAAGGTTGCTTAATAAGGACTGGTCACTAATTGAGTCCAGTTTAACACATTTCTTGATCAGACAGTTCAGTAGATTTCTTGTGCAGACAGAGGTCTGGCAATGTTGCAGCAGTTCATGCTGGTCACCAGTGGAGGTCACTAAAGGTCACATTTCTCTTTAAGGTGTATCACGTTTCACTCCTACAATAGTGCTGTATTAAATATATAAATGAAATATATGAACAATTCTGCTAACTGGAAATGTCATACACAAACAAACTCATATTGCTGACTCAGGCTTTATATCCAGCTCTTATATGAGATTCACTTGAATGTCTGAGTAACTAGATTCAACAGGAATGAAGAAATCTAATGACACCAAATCTCTTCTCTACATCTATAATGCATCAGTGTGACAGCACTGCAGCACTCACATTTCTGCCAACAGCCTCCCCTCTCTGCTCCTCCCATTTTTTGTTCTCCTCCCCCCCTCCCGCATCCTGCCTCTCTCATTTTCTTCTCCTCTCCAATGCTCTCCTCCTCTTTTATTCTTTCATTTTCTCATCTCTTTCTCCCCTCTTATCTCCTCCTCTCCACTCATCCTCTTTGATGTTTTCCTTTCCTCTTTTTTTCTTCTCTCCCTTCCACTCATGCACTGGGCCTTTTTTCTTTTTTCCCTCTTTTCACCTCCCCTCTCCTGCCTTTCCCTCTCTTCTATCCATTCCACCCCTCCTTCTTTTTCTCTCCTTCCTTCCTTTCCTTTTTCCTCTCCTTTTCATTCCTCCTTTCCTCCTGTCTTTTCCCCCTTTTCCCTCTCTGCTCCTCTGCGCTGCCCCCACTTCTCTTCAGTCCTACTCTCATCACCTCTTTCCTCCTAACAAGCAACATGTCTGCAGCCTTCAGATGTTTAAACATGCTAAACTATTTAACTTAAACATAGATAAACAAGCTCACAAGTAAGCAAATATATAATATATATAAATATGTAAAAACACATATGCTCTGCAATACATAAACCCCATATATACTACAGCTATACTACTCACCACCCAGCCAACAGGCGGATTCATTCCTGCCTCCTCAGTGTCCATTAGCTAATTACACTGCAGGACTAATTTGAGCCCTAAGAAGCTTCAGGAAATTATTGACTCTCCCTGGGCTGCTAGTGTGTGTGTGTGTGTGTGTGTGTGTGTGTGTGTGTGTGTGTGTGTGTGTGTGTGTGTGTGTGTGTGTGCATATATATATATATATATATAGTTGAGAGGTCTTTGTGCAACTTTATACGCTATATATATATATATATATATATACTATTGGAAAAATCCACAGCATTGCATGTCACCAGTCTCATTCTACATGTTATCAAAAAACATCCAATTTACACCTTACTGGATAATCTCACACAGTTTTTAATAATGTTTAACGATGGAAGATTAGAATAATAAAGCTTAATAATCTTGTAGAGCACATCTCTGACACTGTATGAATTATGGCTTTACAGGCAACAAATTGATTGGAAATGATATTCATTTGGTAATAAATGAAATGTAAAAATGATGAGAGTTTGTCACTGAGTTGATACAATGTGAGCAGGTTGTTTCAGCAATTATGTTTTCACACAACTATTCCTTTCATTCATGATTGTATTGGTTTGCTATGTAGACCCTGTCATATAGGAACCAGAAAAGATTTACACTTGAAGGATGATACTTCAAATGTATTTTCTTAATGTCATTAAGCCCATGCAGGTACGGTCCTGGAGCCATATAATACAGGGCATGTAAGTGATTGACACAGATCATCTTCTCTATGAAACAACATGAGTACAGAATAGCAATCTAATCTTCAAATAAAAGCTGGCATTCACTGTCCTGTCAAGAAAAATAACACCCAAAACAACCTATAATTACGTTTGAGTGACAGATGCCATCTAGCGGCCGTAGTAATTATGACCTTGAGCAGTGGTGCAGTTCAGATGACATATATATATATGTGGACAGATTTCCTCATTGAGAGGACAAGTGGTGGATGGAGGCTTTAACCCAGCAGCGGACTTTGCCACAGGAGGCCGTTGTTCATATCCTGTTTCCAACCGCGTGTTGGAACAGTTTTTAAAAAAAACATAACTACGATCATCCCCTAACCTTAACCCCATGGTTATTATTGTAGCCATGGCAACGATGTTGTCCTAACTTTAAGGAAGTAGTAACTTTACCCCACACCACATGTTTCTCTAACCTTAATAAAGTGATCATTTTAACCCAAACCATCATCTTTCCCTGAACCTAACCAGACCTGAACCACAGCACTGTCACATCTTAAAACATTGTTATTTCTGAACAGCGATATGTAACGGTTTGGGAAAGCACAGACAAATGTTGTCTCACTGATTACTGCTGATAGAGGCGCCCAGTTAGAAAACGCTCCTATGTGTCGTTCTGGAGTCATATCATCAAATCACCTATCTGGTTGTTTAATTTGAAGGACTTGTTGGCCTCAAATAATAACCTGAAAGGAACAAATAAAAGAACATAAAAATCTTTTAGTTTGGATGGAATTACCAGTAATCTACCTCACATGGTCAATTCTGCATAATGTACATTTCACATTTGATTTCACTAACTGTCAGAATTGTGGACATAAACCCAGTTCACAGTGTTCAACCGCTGACCTTGATACCTAACCATGCCTTTAATGTCCCTGCACCTGGATCTATGCGATTGTGTCTACTGGAAAGCATTTATGTAATCAGTTAATGAAGAATTCTTTAAGTTAATGCCTCCTTTCCACAGAGAAACTCTGACAAATACATTACTAGAACTCCTTCTCAGACTAAAAAAAAAAGAAGCAGCATTGTACTGTACTTCTGTTCAGGGGCGCTAAAGACTAACCGGAGAGAATCAATGCATTGCTACATCTGTTGTGGAAAAACACAAATTCCACTGACAGCAGCACAGACTTTACAGCAGAGCAACACTTGAAAGAAACCATCCTGTAAGCAGCAATAAATCATTAAAGCCCTTACCCAACATCCCTTTCTCTGCATTGGACAGACACAGATCCTTTTCTGCAGATGGTAGAACGAACGCAACCACAAAACATTCGACCCCGTCGGCCATCAGCGCCAGACCCAGCACCATGAAGAGGGTCCACTGGAACTTTCCATGGCCACAGTCCTCCATGATGTCCTCATACTGTTCAGATAATTCCTCCAATTCAGAGACTGCACTGCCGGCTGCTCGAGCTTTAGCCCTGGAATACAAACAGAGAAAGAGAACAAGTCATAAAAATGGCTGGAAAACACAAAAGCTTTTACACTGTTCTGAATATCTCCAAATAAAAGATGTCTTCCAAGTCTTTAAACAAGAAGATAAAACTCGTATTTGATCGGAGGGATTGGGGAGACTGATATTGCTGAAAATCTGATGTAGAATTTCACAAAGTTTCTTTTATTTTACTGTTGCTTTTCAACTTTTAGATCAATCAGATCTTCTGGTACCAACAGCCCTAGCAAACATCATATTTTATATACACTGTATGTATAAATGATGGCAATCTATGATAGACGAGCGAACTAGAAAGCCATTGGCTGTAACCCCAGGCAACCATGGATGCGTCTTCAGAGGACAATGAAGTGATCGAGCACAGGTGTCAACAACAGGAATGCAAAACAATATATGATGCATAGTCAGACACAAATCCCCATCCCAAATTTTAAAAAATACAGTGAAAAGAGAAAATAATAATGAGAAAATAATTTTAAAGATAAGAAAATATATATATATACAAAATAAATAAAAATATGAAACAAGGCTCTTGAGACTGAGGGGTCGACAGATGATAGGAGTGGTAAAATCTTTTTTCCTTCAGTGTGACACAGTGAACCAGTGAGTCAGAACAAAAGCAGATTGTCAGACAGGAGAAAGAATCAGACTGGATTTCTGCAACCAGCTGCAGACATGTCAACAGTCCTGTGAGCAATATGATCTGATAGTCAGCTTTTCCTCAGCACCTACAGGACAGAGGGCTTTTAAGTGAAGAGTTGATGCTTGAAAAGATTGCAAGACAAACTTAATGTCCACCTTAAGGTCTGAAGACTGAACCCTCCAAGATCTGAAATAAGGTCCCCTGCATGCTCCCCGAATCAAAGTACAAGGTTATATGGAATGTCTGAACGTCTTTATAGGGCTGACCTGAAGATATTTCTGCTCCAGTATCATGGAGGTAAATGTCAGTGTGTTATTTCTGTGGTTTGATGAACGGGGTCATTGTTCTTGGGTATAGTGGTAACGTTTAAGCAATCATCTGCAGTTGATGTTGCACCTTTTCAATGTCAGCTCATATCCGATTAAGCCACATGTTGAACAATCTGCATAGTTCATGTTAACATATTTTTTTGATCTGCTTCCCTCTGAACACTGCTGCAGGAGAACATTTGATCCAGTTTACTGCAATAACGACAATTTAAGGTTGTATATCTGTGAAACTGGCATGGTAGCATTAATGAGGTTTAGAGAAAGTGTTGTTGTTAGTGTATATACGATAGGGTAAGTAAATGAATATAAACCAGTGCATACGGACAGATAAGCACACTCTATAAAAATTGTGGGATCCCATATGTATTCTTCCCAGGACAAGACCAGATTTTGGTGAGAATTGCCGGGATCTCAACTCCCAGTATTCAACCCTACTAGTTAATCAGATAAACCGAGTATATAGCTTGTCGACTCCTGATTTAGAAGCAAAATACTAATGTTTCTGATTAAAGCCCCAATGTGTAGGATTAAATAATGAAATGAATGAAAATAAATTCATATGTAAATTTTGACTCCAGTGGTATTAAAGGCACAGTGGCAGACAGCAGTGACCCTGCATATGGACTTCCTAAAATGTACTTCATTTTGTTATTTTTCTAAGTAATACTATGATGACCCTGCCTCTTTTGGTTGTTGGAATGGCTGCTTGTCTTTGTGTTTCATGTTGTAGATGCCCAGTAGGTGTGGTCAGGTCATTGTTTATTGCGAATATCTGGGCCCAGTGTACCCAGTACTATAAGAGTGTACCCGACTTGTTCCATGAGGAGAAAGAAAGGGGAAACTCTGCTCCTTACTCTCCACACTCCCTATTTTTGTCTTTTCTTTTCCTTTTACCATACAACACTCCACTCACTATTTTACCACTCACACACACATGCCAACACTACCGACGTACTGACTGCCACACCTCATAGCATTTTGATATTTTTACTTGTTTCACATAAATGTTTTTTGAGCTGCTCATGACAATACTACAGACACAAATCTGCAGAATATAGTAGAGCCTTATTAAGAGCTAACTGGCTTCATGAGGTTTCATAGGCGTAATTATGCAAGCCATGTTTTGCACACCCACATATTCTTATGAACAGATGCAGTGAGCTACCAAGTGCACCAATTGTACACTGAAAATTAAGGACTAAACTATGAAATCAACCTTAACTTGGCGTCAGTTTCTTCACCATAATAAAGCCTATTTTAACGCATAGGTCGGCTAGGCTAACATACCCACCATGTGTAAAGATACACACAACTCATTCAACAACACCGTTCACTATCCCCTAAATAAAAAAGAGCTATGTGCCAGCTGTATCTCGTGCCTACAAATTAATCAAAATATTGGAATGAATTGTATCTCATGTGCACACAATAGCATTTTGAGTGCTTGATGTAGTAAAACGTGGCCTCAATATATATTTTTTCTCTATGATCACTCCAGGGCTCCGTACATTTCAAAATATATGTCATAATCATTATAATCATAATAATAATAAATATATAATCATAATAATTTGGATGGAGATCATCACAATGCCTTCATAAGACAAAGAACATATTTTTTTCTAATTTTACAGGCCTCCATTGGTTTCCATTTATTTCCATAGTGTATTTAAATCAATTAGCAGAAACTTACTTCATTATATTATAACACACCACAGTGAACATCAGTCTCTCTGCATCCTTTTTTAGTAATGCAGCTAAAGTGCAGACTGATTTAAAAAGTCTGCACTGCATTACCTCATATAATGTTAAACTTTGACAAAAATAAATGCAGACTTGGTATTTACACTGATGGATTACTGCACTCATGCAAGATTCAAGAGTCTGCTAAATGATTGTCACATTATACAAAAGTGAGTGGAAACCAAGACTGAGTTCACTGAGAGAAAAGGTGAGGTTTTCTCACTCCAGGAACATCACCATCCACCATTAGCATAGCACCATGGCTAATATCATCCTACTTCAAACCAAAAGTTTATATTGCTAGCAGTAGATCACTATGTTTCAGAGACTCAATAGTGTTTTTGTAACAAACCAAGCACCAAGCAAATATCTTTTTTGTCTGGTCTCAATATGAGGCTAATTTGTTATTGAACAATTATGGAAATTCATAAACACAAGTAATTTGTTTTTTGTCCGTCTTTCAGTTCAAGCAGTGGTCAACAAAGGTCAGCACAACTCAGGTCAAAGTTCAACAGATCCACGATAATGTGAGTCCTCTTTAATGGGAGCCTATTACACATATTTTCAGGTTTATGTTTTTAAGGGGTTTATGCTCTACTGGAATATCATCGTTTATCTTATATTGGCCCTTTATGCAGCCCATCATTTCAGCCTCTGTCAGCTCCTGTCTCCCAATGAGCCCGCTGTGTTCTGATTGGCCATCCTCTGGAAGCTGCCTCTCTGCAAGCTTCCGGCTCTGGAGGCTATGCAAACAAACTATAGTAGTAGGATCACAGTTCTTTTTCACGTTCTTTACTCCAAATGGAAACCTCTAGAATACATCCGCTCATGTTCAAGCTCTAATCAGATCTGAAATGGGAGTGGACAACAGCAACAATCTCAGCAACAAAGATTATGGAACGGACAGCCATTCCAGCATGCATGACAAGCTGATGTCATCTCATCAGGAAAGTGAAAAATCATATTGCAAACAGTGTTAAGGGCAGCTGAAACCTGGGCTTTTTACTTGCAGGGAGCATTTTACATACGTTCCCCACAGGTTTTGGAACTTTGACTATGTTATCAATGAATATTATAACAAAATAAATGATAGAAAATTGCAAAAAGCATACTATGACCTCTTTAAGAAGGCAGAGGTCTTAAGCATCCAGGACAGTCAATAGGTTGGGGAGAGGGTTGTGGTTTAAGAAGGTGTGGTATAAGTGAGGAGCAGCCTGAGAATGTTCAGAAAAGGTTGGTGTTTGAGAGAGTTGGGGCTACAAGTTGGAGGACTAAAAAGTTGGTGACATGAGACCCCAGTCTATAGTTTCTATCATACATTTCTACAAGAACAACTTAGCTGTGTCTCACCGTGCGGCTCTCTGTGCAGCCTTCACCTCGTCGGGATGTGGTATTCCTTGATATTCCCCTTCGTACATCTGGTCCTCTTCATCGTGACCTTCAGTCACATCGCTCGCTGCGTCCTCTTCCTGGGGAGGGTAGTCTGCCTGGTAGCCGTATCCATCAGGGCCACCGCCTTCTCCATAAGTCCCATAGCTGTCACCACCACCTTGGTGGTATATGTTGTTTTGGTAGGGGTCAGCCATCTTGGCTTGCTAGGCCTACTCTAGGCAGTGTACAGTGCAGCTTATTCTGTCACAGGGCAGATTATTTTGAACATATATAAGCTTTTCACAACACCAGAGACCGGTCGGAACTTTTCTTCAATTTTCACTCCTGAAAAAAAATGAAAAAATCTGGTTAGTTCATTTTTCAAAACAAAATGTGTTACATTGCGTTACATTTATATGCTGTTTTTTTGAGTTGTTAATGCACTTAACCACATTATTTTTCCTCAGGAGGATACAAAGAATTTAACTCCACTTTGATGTCAGGCTGTAGGTAGAGATGTAGATGTAGAAGGTAAATAGTTTGTTGTCATGTTACTCTCCACCTTCATCAACAAGGCTGACACAGGTGATAAGAAAGTCACTCCAGTGACCGATCTGCATGTAGTACATATACAAAATGTACAGACAACTGTGCATTTTATTTGTGTATATACTTGTCTACAAAAGAAACAGCCTTGAGTGAACTGAAAAGGTGGACCATCTTACATGTGTCATTACTTCTTTAAACTTGTACACTGGTCAAGAGCTACTCCTGGCTCCATCATGACAAACTCATGTTTTGCAGCCAAGCAAAGTTCAAACCCAGAGAACTAGAAAACTTTATTTCACATTAGTAGAGATCAAAATTTCCAAAGATATCTGTGTGATATGTCAGGCTGACTTCTAGGGAAATGATTCACAATACATCTAGATTATTTTTTATCTGATATAACAACGCAGCAATCATTGGTTGGGAAAATTCACTCTGTAAGCGTCATATACAGAATCTTCAGTGAAGTGTACAAACAGTGAAAAAAGTGTTTTCTAAATCTGAAGTGGTTATTGGGAAACTTAAGGGTAAAATTAATTGTTAGAGGTACTGTTTTTCTTTCTTTCTTGCAGGACCATAAATGTACCGTAGGAGTCACACAGACACACACACAGACACACACACACACACACACACACACTCATTCAACCGGAACACTTCCTCCTTGAAATGCTGTAAATGAGATCTGTCTCAGCACTGCACTGAGGTGCCACTGCTGTCTCTCACACCATCTTTTTCTCCTTCTTCTTCCCATCTTCTTTTTCTACTTGTCTTGTCTCTGCTGTCATTTTTCATCTCATCTCTTCCCTCTCTTCTCTGTGTTTCTGTCTCTTGTCATCTCTCTTCACTCCTCTGAGTGATGTACAGTAGTGGTGAACTAAAACTTTCCCTTCTTCCTCCTCACATTTACCCCCTCTCCTATTTTACTAATCCTGTCATTTTAGTATTTTATTGGGCATGGACAGTCATGAGTTATCTGCAGTTTCTATTTATGTAATACTGTTATTGTCTGTTGGATCAACCTTGTCTCCTAAAAATTACGTTTATATACTATACTGCAATGTGCTTTACAGGACTGTAATGCTAGCGGAATTACTTTTTCTGTCAACATAATGAGAAAATTGTGATTCATGAGTGGATGTGGATGTGATGATGAGGTTGTGAACCTCTCTATTGCCAGAGTGTTACATCTTGTCCACCTGCCATCCAACCGACCACCTCCCTCCGACTTCAGTGTGGTACATAAATGTAAATGTAAATTAATTCATTAAAAAAACATTGCCTGTGAGCATAATCCAGACAGTGATTACATTTGCTAACACAGTGAAACTGGGAAAACAATTCACACATAAACTTGTATTTTGTAATTTGTATATAAATGTAATTTCTAGGAGACAGTGTTGGTTGGATGCCCTTTACTGTGGGATACTCCTCCCACCTCAGCTCAATTAAAGTATAGTAGTATAAGAGTAACAATCAAAGTAGAAGCAATTTATCAACATACTAGTCATGCACAGATGAGGAAAAAAAATGAATGAATTTGAACACAATCATAAATGTAGAGGTCTTATGGACGGGGCATACTGTATATATTAGGGATGTGCAGAGGGCCCAGTATTTGTATTTGTATCTGTATTTGTTGAGGCAGCAAAATTATTTGTATTTGTATTTGTATTTGTATTTGAATAAAAGTGGAAAGAGCCTTAAAAATCCTGTTTTTGTTTTTGTTTTTATTACGCTTATAATTTTAGAAAATTAAAGAAAATTAAAGTGATGTCCAAATAAAGAAATATGTGTCATGTAGCAGGTGGATGTGACTCCCCTCACTGAGACCTGCTGATAGACGTAGCAGCGGAGCAGAGGAGCGACACTGAGATAGCAACTATAACTGACCTGCTCGCTGGTATTTGACATGTTTTGTTTTTTTCTTCCCAAAAACAAACAATTTTAAAAAATATTTGTATGAAACAAATGTTTGTAAAAAAAAAAAACACTATTTGTGCTTTGCCGAATAACATATTTGTATTCGGGCACACCCTTAGTATATATGTGTATATAATGTCACTGCAAGCTGAACCAAAGCCATTAATAATTCCATAGTGACTATGAGATTCTGCATACTGTATGAACTCATGGTAATTTTGCATCTCGTCAGCTTCCTCTCAGGAGAGGCCTTGCTGGCATATTCACTTAGTTTAGTCAAACTCTCACTGTGCAGTATGAACTGCTTTTAAAATAAAACCAAAGAGCTATTCATGACTTAAGCCAGGCAACACACCAGACAACAGTGTTAATGTATTCCTCTGTATTTCCCACTGTTCTGCAGGTGCACCATGCCTCTGGCTACAAAATGACTAAGAACTGGGTGCCCTTGACTGCACCTTGTGTTCTGAGCCATTAAAACACAAAAACAGAGCCCAGGGTGTCAGTTTACCTTAAAAAAAGTTGAGAGTCCTATGAGCCCTTCAGAAGCTACATACTGTATAAGAATTCAGTTCACCTATTCCACTTAAAAAGCAGAGATTACAAGGACAATAAGAGGCTAAACAAACACATACAGCAGTAGCTGTCCTATTATTATTTTTATTGATTATCTACAGAAGAATACCACAGGTGTAGGTGTTAGTGTGCATGTCTGTGTTGGTACTGTATGTATTTATTTTCATCTCCATTATATTTTCATTATATTAGAATCTCTCTCTCCCTCATTATAAGTCTTAAATATCATATTTAAATCAAAATTTACAAAAGATGACGTATGCAGAGACGTCAATATTATGACAGACAGCCAGACACACACATACTTATCACTTTGCCAGCAGCTGAATTCTGAAGGTTACAGCACATGGATGACTACAGTTTTACAGCAGAAGGCATTTATTTTACCAGCATCTATATGTATGATCCTGTTTTTACAAGGACGGATTTAAGCACAAGGTTGACACATTGCATCAATAATGTAAAAGGATGAGACGCCAGGAGCAGAGGGAGAAAGAGAAATAGACAAAATAAGAACAAGAGTGGGAATGAGAATGAAGTGAGAGAGGGAAATGAAGAGAATGACAGTGGGACAGAGAGCAGGGTCGGAAAATGACTGTGGAGAAACCTGAGAGCTGCGACAGATTGCAGGCCAGTTGTGTCCGATAAAACACACACCACAACACACTGCCCACATCAACATGATACAACACAACACATAAATATAAACTGTACATTTAGTATTCCTTTACTGATTGTTAAAGGGATAGTCCAGTGATTTATGCTTATATAAAATTGGGGGACTTACAAGAGATGGATTAAAAAGACAACTGTAAAAACTGATACAGCAGATACCTTAACTTTTATTTCCTAGTATGAGCCAAGCTCCAAAACCACTGGATCCTACACTTCCCACAATGCAGCTCCATAGTGTCTTTCCTTAGACATTCTCAGAAATGTCAATGTCTTTCAAACTCCATGCCTGCTTTTTGTAACACAGATTTTTTTGTTGAAAATTAATAGTTTTAAGACAAAACCGAGATAACCCAGATGATATTATCATTATTTCTCAAGACTTTGGAAAGCTCCTCCAGCACCACAGAACACATTATACAATGGTTTTCACAGGCTGAGTAGCACTGCTCATGATGTTTAAACTGATCTTCATGTGTTAAACTGTTGTACTGCCTCTCTAATAACAATGACATTTCATTATCAGTTGGATTATCTGAAAAATGCATCGTCACAAGGCTGAAACTGGGCTGCTTTTTCAGCTCATGATAAGTTGAGTTTTAGAGCTACATGCTTTTCAAAGGACAGTGGCACTATGAAGCGTACACATCCATACATGTACATGCACTACATATATACACACAGAGCACTTGCGGTGGTGGTATACTGGAGTGCATTATATTGAAAAGTGTTCCTACTATTTTGTCCACTCCATTAACATACATGAGGGGGACAAAGATATTAGGAACACTTTTTAATATAATGCACCCCAGTACACCACCAGCACCCACTATGACTCACCTTTCTGACAATGTCAACAAAAACTGGAAATGTATAAGCTTCATAAAAGTAGAATTTATGGCAGAGCTGTTGTATTGGATTGCATTAGATTGCACAGGCGTTCCTAATAAACTGCTCGCTGAGTGTATACACACATCCACCAATCTACATCTGCCTGTACACATTAATTCATCCAATCAGGTATCATTTTCACTACATTACTAATTGTTATGGAATAACAAAAAAATAATTTACAAAATACTTCAAATCAAAAGAGTATAATTTAAAATAAAGAGTAGTAATTGCAGTAGTAACTGTAGCATAGGCCCCTAACCCTGCCACAGCACAATGCAATAGAACACTGCAGAAAACAATACAACACACCACTACACAAAACCCCACACAAACTATGCAATACACAACAGCAGGATAACATGATAGAACTCAGAAGAGTGTGGCACACTGTAATGTGATATAATATGCAGTATACAGCACAACATGGTGTATAGTTGACATCTGTCATTGGGCACAGAGCTGTGCATATGGTAGTACATACAAATAATAGGGACAGTATTTAGCACCAATCAGAGGTCTTTATGAAATGCACTCACAGAATGCTAAATGGGTAAAACATGGAGTAAAAAATGTCACTGGCTGTGTTTCGAAGACTTTATTGCTACTGTCCAACCATACAGATGAATGTATTAGAAATCTATTACTGTAATCAATAAACACTAGCTTAGAATGAACAATGTTTGAAAAAGATGACGTAAGGTGCCTCTAAGTTTTTTCTTTTTTCTTTCTTTCTTAATCCTTAAAATCACTGTGTGTGTTCTCTGCCATCCTTCCTGTTTGTGTAGTCTTAGAGGTGACTGTCATATCCACCATATGGGAAGCCGGGAAGCCAGTCAGTGTCACTGCCAAGTTACACCCAAACCTCAGCTCTCCCCTCCAAGGCGCATATTCTCAGTCTGTAGCATAAATAACACTGTGGCACACTCACAGTGTGGGAATGAACAATGACCCTGGACTTTTGACTCAGGGCACCTGCCTAATGTCCCCTCATATATCAGTAATACACCAATAACTACAGAATATTTGCATATTAGTGAAATGCAAGCATTAATAAAACTAATTATATCTTTTTTTTATCTAATTTTTTTCACCATGCTATAATATCAAAGGGGTAGATGTCACACCAATATTCATCTGGGCATAAAACTCAACATATGTGAGTCTTGTTCACCAAACCTGTTCAACACGTCAGAGGCTATAATCACTGCAACTGTCAACACTGCAGAGCAGACACCTTTCAGCACCACACAACATGCCATGTGCACACAGTTGTGTTGAATGTAGGTGAATCATACAGACACATATCCCCTGTGTTGTTCCATAATAGTAATAAATAATAGTTCTCTCCCCCCAGCAGCTTCAGCCCAGCAGCTTAGTCGCCCAGGCTATTTATCAGGACCACAAGCCTGGTTCTTTCTCTGTCTTTCTGACTAATGTGCACAGCAGATCGACCAGGCCGGTGGCCAGTGGACGTCCTGGAACGAGCGGCTGTTCTGGAATTTTCCAGAATGTCCAGATGGCCGGATCACCCCTGACTGTGAGTAGATAAACATTAAGACACTGAAACCCAAGCAAGATTTGTTTCCAGACTGGCGCTACGGCGACACAGTATTCCATCTTTGATTAGTCCATGTCTCTACTCCAATAGCCAGCTGAGGCATTAGAATTTTATGGATCCAAATGAATGTTTGCTCTGATATAAAGCTCTTTAAAAGCATATCAGCGCAAGTTTTAAGGCTGGTCTCTATACTGTCAGAAAAACAAGTGCAATGCAGAGCTCTTTTAGGTTTGTCTGCTTGTCTTCATGGAAAATCCCTTTTTTTCTGAGAGTACATTGATGTATGACTGGACCTTCATTTCTATTATTATTGTGCTCACTGATTTCACTTACATTAGGTCCAAACTCATGTATACCCCCGACACGCATACATATACAACAAATGCATTACATTACAATATGAAATATACACAAACAAATCCTCACCCCTTATTTATTTTTTTTAACTATTATTAGTTTGTCCTATTTTTTGTTGCTGTTTTACATATTATTTCCCCCTTACTGTCTCCCCTTCACCCCACCTATTCCCTCCTTCACAGCTTGTGCATCTGAAGTCTTTTCTACACAACAGACTGCTCTTGTCCTTCTCTAATACACATACCTCACATTAACACAAGAACTACAGTACCCTGGTCACATCAGGTTCAATTCATAGTCAGTGTTAACCTTTTTTTACTGTTGCCTTTGTATGTGCTCAATGCATGTATTTCCTGTCATACCACATTTCAAATCACCCTTTGTGTTACACAGTGTCTTGTCTGAGCTGTTATGTCTTGTTTCACAAATAAGAATGAATTAAAATCAATTTAAAAAGATTAAATAAGTTCAAAGATGCATGACTGATTTTGCATTGTTTAGATTAATGGGTGATTCTTATGAATATAATTCTGTAAGATGTATGAAATACTTATTTCTCTTGGTTAAATCTCTAAAGCCATCATACAGCAGGCCTGTACTGTACATCATAGATTAAATCCAAAACTGGATTTATAGTTGATTGTTGAGGGGTTACAGTATAGCAAGAAACCTGCACATATAGCTGGGTTAGTTACGCCATAGCCTACACCATAACTGATGTGTGCCTAAGCACAGGGCCACCCTGATGGCCTAGGGTGTGAAGGCACTGTATATGAACTGCAATGCCACCAGTTCTCATCTGGCTGGAAACCTTTATTGCATGTGTTTTCCCATTCTTCTCTCCCCTCATTTTTGACATTTCTCTACTTATGACGATCCAATAAAGGTATGGAACTGCCCAAAAAGTAATTATTAAAAAAAACTACACGTTAGGATACAAAGGCTATGGAGATACATGGGGATTACAAGAACTGTGATTGGCTGCTCATGTTTTCTCTTACAAGTTTCTGATGCTAGTGGAGATGAGGGTGAAGACAAGTTGAAGAAAGACTGGGTTACAGTATCACTTGCTTTTCACTAACACACATTTCCACTGCAAACCTTCTGTTCACCAAGATCACTGCACTACAGTGAATGCACAACAGTAGTCCCCTATTCAGTAATGAGACAAGGTGAAATAGAGGTTACCTTAAAGGGGACATATTATGGTTTTTGTGGTTTATGGTTTACCTCTACTTCCCCCTCAAGCTGATATCAAATTGTTTGTGCATGCCCACAGACAGCCATTCATTTCATAGCCTTTGTTGTTGATGTTGTTGCTAAGGTTTTTCGGTCCGATTCCGCCTTGAAAATGTGTGGATGTATTTGAGAAGCTTATATTTCAAGTAAAGAACGAGAAAAAGAAGTGAAATCCTACAACTATTGTTTGTTTTCATAGCCTCCAGAGGTGGCGGGAGTCTGCCGAGGGGCAGCATAAATAAGGATTTTTTTTTAACTGGAAATCATGCAAAGATATTCCAGTAGAGCCCCAAAATAAAAATACAAACCTGAAAATATGCATAATATGTCCCCTTTAATAGAATGAAAATGAAAATTTAAAAAGTAAAAAATGTGGACACTGAGAGAAATATAATAAAAGCACAAAGTGAACATCGACGATCATGTACAATACATATAAATACATAAATATGACAAAATATGATATTCATTCACAAAAGAATTAGACTGAGACAGAGGAGATGTTAAAAAGTGGACCGCTACATGTTACTGTAGTTGATGCATTCATATTTCCTTCTAAAATAACTTACTGCAGAAATTTCATTGTCTCCTGCAATGTAAGGATGGACACCATCTGCAGTTTGAAGCATTGGGTGCTGTATAATCATGTTGGCATGGTTGTACATTTGTGGTTTGTGCTGCCCAGAGAACAGTCTTCTCTGCAGTCAGGACTCTCCTCTCAGCTCATTTGGAAAGTGTCTGCAGTGTTTAAAGTGCAGCTGATGTGACTGACCATTATTGAAGTCTGCCACAGCTCCACCTGCTGATGCATTACTCCAATTAACAATATACTCATCATGCTGAAGTGCTCTTGGCTTGAAAGAGTCAGCATCAACTGAACAAACTTAGCTAGCTCTCGAGCCAACAGGAGATTAGACCTTGTTATAGTAGGAAAAGCATGATTATTATATACAGATAATATGAAACAAATGCCGTGTTGTGATATATTTATGTAAGGACCAGAACACATAATACCAGAGGCCTGGAATTAGTAATTAATGAAATGCAGCATTATTAATGTTATCAGTTAAATGTTGTGACATGTCAAAATGTCTCCCATGCTGAGGCCTGATACTAACATTATTCAAACACTAGACACCTCTAAATGAATTGGTTTACTAGATATTAGTTAGCATCCTGTGTAGAATTATGGCTTGATCAGTCCCCAGGTAAAAAACACAGATGTTTACCATATTTACTCAGTTATGTTGAGATGTGGCTGAAATGCTAATTCAAATACATGAGAAAATGTCCACTGCTTCCCAGGAGGACTTCCAAGCAGTTGCATCACAGCAACTGAATGTCTCACATAGACAAATAACATCGGTATCAGCAGTGTATACATTGCAGACCTCTGAAGTTGACAGTATTTCAGGAAGATGAGGATGTTTCAGGGACATCTCTGTGTTCATAATTGCAACATGCTGGTAAGAATCTGTTACTGAATTCAGTAACATTTTGTCAGTATAGCCTCAAATTGGATCGAACTGTCAGAATCAGGAGGTAATTGTTTCCCCTCTATGCCCATCCACTTGACACCCAGTCAAAACAGATATCCACACAACTGCACATCTGAAATATCCAGCAGATGAGTCACAGTCAATGCATCGCTGCCATGCTGTGGCCAGATTAGATTAAAGTTGAAAGTATGCATGTCATTAGCACCTGCGTCTGGAACAGACATCTAGGTCAAATGCTAATTAGTCTCATTAAGGTGTCAGTATGCTATAATGGAAGGGCTTATAAGATAGTCAAACAGCGCCTGACACCCCCTCACCCCATGCACCTCTGTGATGTTGGAATTGCACTTGACAATTTTATTTTCTTTCCAAAACAGACATTTTGACAAACATGCCCACTCAAGCAGCTATTGACCAGGTGTGTGGTGGTGAATAAGTAGGCAGGATTTGAACGTCTCTTCAAGCTCTCCAGAGGTAAAATGAGGTAAGACATTTGCATTCGACATAACATTTATAAGGTGATAATATGTAATTGTTGTGTTTCCAGCATGTTGCGCTACCCCCAGAGTGGCTAAAAAAACATCTGTTAAGGCAGGGTTAAAGGGCCACTTCATCTTTCCTCACCATGCAGAACAATCGCAATTAGATTTAGCAAACTTTTTAAGATCTTCACAGCTGAGACTTCTGTCCAATACAACAGAGATGAATGCTGTTTCATTTGTGGCACTCAAATTATCCAAAACTTTTGTTAAAAAAAACTCAGTCTCAACAATAATCCACAGTCTTTGTTGTCAATAGTTTTCATTCTACTTGAGTACCAGCAGTGTATCGAGCATGTCATTTGCTTGAACTAACTTTGCTAAGATAAAATAAAACAGAGACTATAAAAAAAGTAAGTAATAGATGTGTTTATTCATTTAGTAATTCATAAAACTAATTTTAGTGGTAGTCATTTCTGATATTTACATAGATTGAATTGAATGAATCATGTTTTAAGACTATTTGATCTGTTTTAATCTGTCAAGTTGAAGTGAAACATCATGCACCGCTGCAAACACTGACAGTATCTGTCACTCTAGGTCCAATATAGTGTTTAGATGCTAAATTTCCACTACGTAAGATTTGCAGATATGTTTACTGAAAAATAATGCACTCTGTGGGATTACAGCCTCTTCAACCAATTGCTGAGATCTATAGATACACACCTACACACAATACTTTCTCTTTATCATTTTATTGTCTTTCCATTTATCTTTGCTCTCCTCTCCTATGAGTCTCTCACTGGTTGTAAATGAATCCATTTCCACAAAATGACTCTCTTGCCATTTGACCGATTGATCTTGCTGTGTGGTCAAGTGCTCCCTTTAGCTCTCTTATTCCTCTCATGCTGACACACACATACACACACACACAAACAGGGAAAATTTCGTTATTAACAAACCACTGAAACAGGAGGAAATTGTACATTTGTTGGGAACTATTTTTAATGGCAGATTAATCCCCATTTTGTTCTCTAGTGAGTATTTCCGGTAGCAGACTGGTGGATGTGGGTTTGCTTTAAATACAGCCATCTCCTGACTTATCTGTGTGTCAAGTGCAGTGTATGTTGTGTTCAAGCCCAAACTGCACTGCAGTAATCCCTGATCACAAGGATTAAACCTGACAACGCAGATCTGTGTGTGTGTGTGTGTGTGTGTGTGTGTGTGTGTGTGTGTGTATGACTTCCCTGCCCTATATCTTCGTGGGTAGCAGGCAGTAGTAAAGAAATGAAAAAAAGACGGACACAGACAGACAAACTTAAGTGTTCAAGAGTTCAAATTTGATCTTGTGGTTTTTGTCAGAGAAAAAAAGAAAGTGCACTCAGGTGAAGAGGAAAAGATTGGAAAGATAAATACAGGACTTTAAGTGCAACACCATTGTGCTCCATTTGTGAAGGTAGCAGTTGTTGGAAGTTTTCATTATGTGAACCACCTGTACTGTAATTTGTCTCCCACTGCAGACTAACATCATTTCTTTTCAGTGACAAGCCACCACATTTACTTTTGGTCTTTAGGCATTGCTTTGTGGATCCACAAACATGTCATAGTTGTTTATTGACATAATCCACAACATTGATGACCAGCTCTACTACAAGCACCCATCGGATGTCCAAGCTCCCCACCCTATTTCTATGGCTGAGTCCAGACACCTTAATGAGGACACTCATTCCAGCTGCTTGTATCCCCAATCTCATTCTTTAGTTCACCACCCAAAGCTCATGGCCATCGGTGAGGGTTTGAACATCTGGAAAATTAAGAGATTTGCCTTCAGGCTCAACTCCTTCTTCACCACAATAGTCCAGTACAATGCCTGCATTACTGCTGATGCTGCATTGACCTGCCTGTCAGCCTAACTTTTACTCTAAGCACTTCACTTGTGATCAAGACCTAAGATACTTGAACTCCTTCACTTGGGGCAGCAACTCACCTCCAACCTGGAGGGAGTAATCCACCATTTTCCATCAGAGAAATCATGGCCTTAGAATGGGAGGTGCTCTTATCCCAAATGCTTCACACTCATGAGGTGGTCATAGTCTCATCATGCATCTCAGCATTTTTTGAAGCATGTTTGTCTACACACTACTTTTATGTATTTTTCAGCCTCCATCTCACATGAAGTGTGCCAAGAAGTCAGCCCTTGAGGAGCTGTTTGTGGATGAGGACCCAGAGCTTCTTCAGGCAACGACCACTAAAAGCAGCGCCCCCTCCATCGCTGGGTCCAAATAGAGATTGAGATATACAGAAATCTGCCTTCAATCCCATCAGGACAAGACTCTATAGCCTGGTGGTGGGGGAAGCAGGACAGCCTCCCCATATTGTTTGCACTTTCAAACACATACCTATGTGTACAGGCCTCATCAATACTATCTGAGAGGGTTTTCTCCTGCGCAGGACATGCTATTAGTCAGGAGAGGTGTTGTATTTTGCTGGAGAAAGCAAATAGGATGATATTTCTGCAAAAGAATTGCTGAAGTTTGAAGCTGGAGTTTATAGAAGAATAGCTACTCAAAATGAATTTTGCTGTTATTAGTACTGTAACTGTTAGTATTAGTATTGAATTATTATAGTTGGATTAGGTTTTATTTTTATGTGAATTTGTTAAGTGTTTTGTATTTATTTATATTTATATAATTTAATTATATTTTAAACTGTTGTATATATGTTGTTGTGCAAATTTGCCTGTAAAAAAAAAAAGGTGTTCTTGACCGTCGTTTTGTGCTTCTTTGCTTTTTTAATTATCAGTTCAGGCACCAGTACCAATTTTTTTTTAATTGTTTTAGCAGCAGTATTGGAAACAAAACCAAAGGATACCCAACCGTAATCATTAGGTCCCCAAACTGGACACTGTCCTCTTCCCAGCTGCACTTTGACATCCTCTCCATGTTAGCCTAACAATGTCTAGAGCCTTCAGCATCTCAGACCTCTGCCAGTGTTATGGATGAAGCCTTCTTGACATAGAGTCTGTCAGCTAGTTTTAGTTCCTGAAAGTGCCCCTTCCACCGCCCCCAATTCTCAAAGGTGGGCGTTTTGGAGGACCAGATTGAACCTTCAATTCCTTCCCAAAGGAGAGGGGAGTGTAAAGTTTAAATTTCCAATTTCATCAACTGGAAGCTGACCTTAAAGCAAAAAGTGAATGTGTGAACACAGGTGGTAAAATATGACAAAAACCCGAATTTACACTATAAATTGTGATGTTTTACTTCAACATGTGATGAACAACTCAACAGGTTGATGGTAAATGTACCTATATATCTAAATTTTACCTGTACTGTAACTTAAACCTACCCTGTTATTAACAGCATCCAGACTGATACAAAGAACAAACAATTGAGCCTTGCTATAGTTTTATATTCACATGTTCAATATACTGTCCAATCATATATTCCCATGTCCTATCTCTAACACTAGGCAATCCATATAAACATTTGGCACTTATTCCACATGCACACACCAACACTGAGCTCTGCTACACTGCTGCCTGCTTTCAGTAATTTAACTCCTTAACCCTTCAGTGTTAGCACATAGTTTGTGAATTTTGATTTTTTTTTTTTTAAATGGTTAAAGCCCCAATGTGAGGATCCTGACTGAAATAGTGTTTTTACTGTACCTAACTTCCATTATTTACACTTTCCAGGACTGTCATCATTAGTCCAGTTCATGTGATGTATTTACCAGTACCTGATAACAAATTGGAACAGCCACAGAAGGTACAGTAGGTAACATCATCAGTTGTACATAGGATCAATTATTTCACATTTAATACATATGTGTACATATTTGGCCACAAACATGCTAGATGATGCACTTATCCAACGAGATTTATGATGCAAATGCAACAGTGGAGGCTTTGATTCCAGAGTTACTAAGACTACAAGCATTGCAGTGCAGTGTTAGATTACTTCAGATTCTATGATACACTTATGTCGTTTGATAGCTGGCCAAAGTTGCAGGACCATACCATTGTATCTACTTGCTTAATTCAATCATGTACCATTTGAAAGGTGAGACCATTTGCTGAAGGATTCTCCTCTTTATCAGTTATCATAGCTGCTAAAGCAGATTACTGTGATATATAAAGATGTGCTCTGTCTGTTATGTTTGGTAGAGTGTGTGGTTTCTTCTACCTCTGAAGCTCTTGATGAAGGCAGACCATTACTCCATTAGGCTAACAGCAATACACCATTAGTGGTTGGGGTGTTGGCCACTGGATTTATTGCTCCACTCTGTCCTACACATTTTGTTTATCTGCCACTGCTTCGTTCAACTCTTTGTTAAGTTTTACTATTTTCTGCGCTGATAGCCTGGTTAACTCAGCTCTGCACTAGTGCAGGTTATTGTCACAGCCAGATGTGTACTTAACATATACAACTCCTCTCAGGCATTTCATATCGCCTTTTCAAACTAACTCACAGACTCACTCTTACATTATGATTTTTAATATTGTATTGAGTATCTGCAAAGTCGCAAAATAGTCATACTGAATATATCAGCAAAACATTCACTGACAATGTATTTTATGTGTTTTCCCTACAGTATCCGCTTGTTGCCCCTAAAGCATGATTCATATTTTTATCATTCTGTTCAGGCAACTCAAAACACCTGATTAAGGCTGCAATAATCAACATTTTCATTGAAATAAAATTACTATGTGCAAGTCGCTTAAAGTAACAAACCCACAGAGAATTGTCACCAACTCTGCTGTTCCCCTCAGCAATAAGGAATTGTTTTTAGCATTTTTCAGCTCATTGTTTTGATAAGTTTTAACACTCTCATCTGTCTGTTCTCCAGCAGCAGCAGACGGCTGTTTTCAGCAAACAAACTCTAATAAACCTGCTGCACATTTGTCTGGTGGATGTCTAATGAGGCAACTGTTGAAGTCTTCCAATATTAAATGACAAAATATGTTGTTGGTCCAGGCAGAATGACACATACAAACATTTTCTGATATAACTCCTGTTATCAGTAGTTGTTAGTACACCATAATTTGACTGTGCTTCCCAAAAAAGTTACAAATCACCGTTGAAACAAATATTTTTTGCTAAAAATTCATGTCATCTGATTTCTTCTTTTCACCCATCATAGTTACTTAGGCTGCTAGAAGACTTCTGTCACTTGAGCATAAATATATTTTGGCCATTTGGGGGCATTTATAGAAACAACTGATTCTATCGTTTTTCCAGTCAAAAGTTTGGACACACTTTGTCATTCAAGAGGATGGGAAGGTGTGTCCAAACTTTTGACTGGTACTGTATGTTCATGTCATGTTAACAGGTTTCTCTACTGCCCCCACATGGCCAAAAAGTCACTTACTACTGCCTAAAGGTTAAGGGAAAATTGTTATCCACATGCAGAATGCAGGATGTGAACTGCATGGTCAAAGTTGTGTGCTTTGTACACCTGCCATCCACCCAAACCAACCGCTGCAGCACAAGAGTATAGCAATTTTTTGTCTGGAAAAAGTTCCCAGTGAACATAATCCTGGCAGTGATTACATTTCTACGAAAAGGTGTTTGGCAGAACTATTTATTGGCATATAATATTTGCATATAATTTTTGCTCAATGTCACCACCAGAAACTGCACTTCAGCCTCTCTTATCTATTGTTTTGGTTTTCTGGCCTTGTGTTTTCCGCATGAAAGCTCTGATTAATCCACTCTACACTACCTGCCCAGCACCAAATGACTGACAAAGATAGTAATTAGCTGGTGAACATAGTGGAGCATTTAGCAGCAAACGAGTCATTTATTTCAGGAGTTGGTGGAGACTAAAACAGAGATAAAAGGAGAGTGAATATTGGATTCATGTTCATCTACTGGACTCAAACACAACTCCAAATGAATGCTAGTGTTACTCTGAGTCTGCTGGATGCGTACAGTAAATAGGTAACTGTTTGCTAAAACATTAGCCATATGACCTTAAAGTGATGATATATAAGTGTTGTATTTACAACCGGTTCCTCTGCCACCAAGTGGCCACAAAAAAATAGTTAATGCAGCTATAAATCATGAATGAAGTCCTATTCTGCAAGTCTAAAGACAAATATACTAATTAATAGTTTATCAACACTACCTCAGTTACTTGTTGATGAGACTGTCATCCAGAAGTTAGATGAGACAAACCATGAAACAGGAAGTATAAAACAAGTAGTGATACAAACAACAAATAAATAATGGCTCTCACAAAAACAAGCATCTAAAAACAAGATTAATAAAATGAGGATAAAAATGCTTTCTGTGTCTCTTTGTGTAATGTGTTGTTTATGGGATTTTATCTCATACTCTCTTTATTGTTGTTTGGCATGTTTGCCGTCCTCTGAGCAGCAAATACAGCCTAATAAACTAATGACAGAGAGAGAAAGAAATCCAGAATGAGATAGGGAGAAAAAAAGAAAAAGTATGATATGACTCAGCAGTGGTAAATTATTTGATTGACAGTTGAAGAGCGATAAGCATTGATCCTTTGATCAATGCTGATAGGTTGTTTTGGTACAGAGGGGTGGGGAGCAGGAAATTAAAATCTGGGCAGACGGAGTTAGTCTGTCCCCCATCGGCCCCATCTCTGTCACATGACTGACACAGCTTTACCAGCCTACAATGACCGTCCCTCTCCTCATAAAGCACATAATTAATCTGATAGCACAGCCAGCAGGGTGTCTGCAGGTTTCAGCAAGTTAAATTTAAGCCTTTTCTTCACCCCCTGATTGCAAACCTAAAGGATGCTACTGTTTATTTACAGAGTACAGGGAAGCATGACAATGAATCAGCAATATTCCTCAGCATTGTTTGCCTGTGCTTTAAAAACAATGACATTGTGTTTCCATGAGTTTCACAGGTATGGTTGTCAGACAAACCTTACAGTTCAAGCAAAAAAGAAAAGATGATGTGCAATAAAATCATGACATTATTGCTAAAATAATGGTAAAAATAATTAACACTTAACACTTAACATTACATTAACACTATTTTAGGCCTGTGTGCTAAATAGAGTTACCTAGCACTATTGTAAAACAGAAATAACTCACATTTGTTATATTTGGATTTATGTTAAATTTAAAACTATTTATTTTCTTATGTTTATTTCAGACCACACATACACTGCTGCAATACCTGTATGTTCAACTTTGTGGAAATAAACAAACTCTCTTACCACAAGAGATTCTCTGATCACATTTCCATAGTGTACCAACGCAGACCAGTTCCGAGATTGGACTTCCTCACAGTCCTGCTTTGTGCTGGACAAAAGACAAAACTTATTAGGATTTATCTTCTAGGGAATTTAGCCAGCAGTTCTTCGGATACCTCGTTCTGAGGCTTTGTTGTAGTAACGTGGCAGGATTCTGTCTTAGATTTCGTCAAACTCATCTGTGTGGATTTGTCTAGGCTCTTTGCTTTAATTTACTAGCTCAGGGTTTACAAAAATAGACTTTGATTATGGCTTATATCTAATTAATAGTCAGACTGTAGATAGATATCTAAATTCATCTGTTGCACAAAGCTGTCAAGGTCTTGACTATCTTAAAGCTACAATATGCAAGTTTTGGGCAATATCAAGGGCAAACCACTCCTCTCCCTCTCCCTGCTCTGTTGTGCTCTGCCCAGCCCTTCACTTTGGAATACTCATGATATTCACTGGTAATTTCTCCCCAGGGACTGGAATTAAAAGAGCTCTTGCATTGGACTAATGCAGGTATCAGGAGTTTGCTAGCCAGTGAGTGAAGCCTGATTTATACTTCTGCGTTGAATCTACACCATAGGTATGGCATAGCCATGTTCCCTATGCCGTACCCTGACATGCACCTCCCCAGAAATGTAACTACACGTTGCGGTTACAAAGACCGCAACAACTGTGATTGGTCCACTTAGTAGTGTCGCATTTCCTCCTATGCATTTCTGACTGCTCCTTCTTCTCTGCCATTTTTGAATTGAGTTGAATGTGAGTTGGCAGAACATGGATCAAATCGAGGAGACGTTAACTGAGATCGTACACACTATCTCCTCCAACGTCTTCTCTTTGTTGCAGTAATTTCATTAAAAGTCAGGGTTGTTCAACATTTATTAGCTCCAGCTCCAACATGATCTACTCAGTTTCAGTCGCCATTGTTTGAAATACACAAAGAAACCGGAAGAAACTCAACACAGTGGCATAGAAACCCTACCGCCAACTAGTGCTTTCGTGGTGTAATTGCAGAGCCACGCAGACACACCAGCACACAAGTATAAATGCTCACAACAGCGTAGGCCACTTACGTTGGCTATGGTGTAGGCTCTGCATAGATTCAACGCAGAAGTATAAATCAGCCATAGTGATGTATTCCAGCAGCTAATGCTAGCATGGAGTCTCTGCACTAGAGGAGTAGTAGACCAGTAAGGTGTTCATGTATTGATTAATAGCAGTGAGCACGTACCCCTGACTTTGGCCTTCACTGATTGGTCAGAAGGGTGAGGCTCACTTAAAAACTTGAAAAGGAAATATCTCTGTACTGCTGCCAGGCTGTTCAATGAGCCTTACAGAAGCCTTTGACAACACCTCTCCGCATTAAGATATGCTTTGGAGCATATTGCAACAAAAGATGAGAAAAGCTGAGATTCTGTGGCTTTAAATAGGATTTATTTTCCATGAATTCTGGATAAATTAAGACTTTTTTTAAACAAAAAATACGGTTGACCCTGTGAAGCTACTCAGTTCAATTCACTGCAGCAGAAAATCTTATGTTGAAGAATTCAACAGTTGCAAGGACATTTTCCAGGAAAAAAGAGTAGCAAAAATCTCAACAGAGCTGAAATGTGGTAGGGCTCAGTACTTCTGCTAACTTGTCCATCAGGCCTAACTCTCTTACCTTTTATTTTAGTAATTTACATTTACATTTATTAATTCAGCAGATGCGTTTGCCCAAAGCAATGTACAATGAACAGTAGATCAAAATGAAGCCTTCTATAATAAGTTTTATATCTTTTTGAGAGAGAGAGCTAAAGAAGGATCAAGAAATGGAATGGAACAAGAGCATATTAGACTCATATTACTCTCAGAAGAGGTAATCTGCTGACCTAATCATGGTTGGCAATTGGTTCTACCACCATGAAACCAGACAGGAGAAGAGTTAGGAGTTAGGAAGGGTGCAGACCTGTTTAAGATCTAATTAGCTCAGGAGACACAGAAGGCCAGCTGATTATGGTTTGTCAAGGTGGAAGTTCATATCATCCAGTATTCTTAGTGGACAGTCGTCTTCAGGGATGGATGACAACAGCATGTCCAGCTCATTAATATAACTGTCCAACTGTCCTGGTGGACGGTAAACAATATCAAACAGAAAGGAACTGTCACTGTGATGGCACAGTATTCATATGAGAAATGGTTGCATATAGGCGATAAGTGGGTACATTTCCATTTGTTGTAAATTGGAAAGCCAGTTGCACATCATCGCCCAGATGATTGAGTAGTATGGAAAAAAGCATGATTGGTGGCAGGGATGAAATCAACTTTATTGACAGTGGACTGGCAGTTCCACATACCGACTGAAAAGAATGCAGTGTTGTAGAGTCTGGAGGTTATTATATTACATTGTCTTTTTGCATAGGAGCATTGCATTGAATGACAGATATGGTCTGCAAACACATGATGCGGGGGGGGCGGGGGGGGGGTACACCATATCAGACAAATTATTATTCAAAGCAGAGTATTTTTTTATGTCTTAAAACATGGCTTCACTGTCATTGACTGTAATCTTTGACTTGCTCAGAGTTTGTGTCTGCGTGTGAGAGAGATCATTAGTGGTACAGGAGAGGAGGGTTGTCTGAAACAGATGCTGAGTCAGATTGGAATCTGATGGTTGACTGATTTTAAACTTGGTGAGTGATTACACAGAAGCATGCACATACACTGACAAAAGAATATGCTTTTAACCAGCAGGGATTATGTCATCTGAGCTACACAGGCTTTCAGCAGAGGTGAACTTGGAAATACAGAGGAGGATGTGTGAACATCATCTACTCTTCCTGCGTCAAGGTACAGAGGGTTCAGGACTACTCTTTTCTGCTAATCACCTCTTCAACTGCAAAAGCAAAGACCTTTCAAACATTCCTGAGCCTTCTTGAAACAGTATGTGAAGTCCATCTTTCACTGCTCTATGAAACATGCTAAACAGTGGAAGAGGAAGTAGAATTGGCAATGGAGAACAGAGTATTCTAGGTGATTCTAATTTTAACTGTCTTTCTATTTGAGTCATGTGAGAAGTGTTTAAAGCATTAAATATAAGAATAGAAGAATAAGTTATTAAAAACAGCTGAGCCATGTTCAGAGAACTGCTCTTACTTGTGTCAAGGGAAATCTAACAAGGAACATGACATGTGAGGACATCTCTTAAAGCTGCTTTGTTGATTTTTTTTTAACCATTTGGGGGCAGTGGAACAAGCTGTAAACACAGCATTGCCATATTATTAAGTTTTAACAGATGTCTATTCAAATATTAACATGTCTAGCAGACAGAGAACAGTATTAGTATATACTCCCCTTTTAGCTCAGGTTTGGTCTCCGAAAATGTCTGGCTCTTTAGCTGCTAAATGCTCTGTTAAGTTCACCAGCTAGTCGCTAACTTTGTAGGTTATACAGAGGGTTTATCAGAACTTTCAGGCTGAAAACATCTGCATCAACAGCAGTGAGACTGAACCCTGCAACATTGTGGGCTGGAAATCCAAAACAATGAGCTAAAAGACAGTAAAATGCTCAGAAGAGCCTAGGGGAAAGGCAGACATGACTGATAATTCTTTGTGGCCTTTCACATTACACATAGTCACCTGATCCATTGTTAATATAAAATGTTGACTTAGTGAGGCTTTATGTATAAGTAATCTACAAAACGAACTGAGCAGGTCTTTGTTATTGCAAAATCCAATCCAAAATAATTTTAGCATTTTAGCTTCTTAGTTGCACCCTAGTAGATGTTATTGAGACGGACACTCGGAACGGATATTATCACATCTGTGTCATCAGGCTTGTACATTTTTTTACCAAGCTATTAGATTGGCTATAAGTCCAAAAAATTGCAGAAACTTCACCTTCCTTAATTGTATTGGTGCTGTATCTCCAACTTTAAAAAAAAAAAAAAACATGTGACCTCAATTTTTTTCGGTGTTCATCTAAAAATAACTTCATGTCACAACTTTTCGAAAATGCTATTAATTAATAAGTTGACACAAATATATGTTACCATTGATATAAAAAACATTTCACTCTTCTCATGTCTACAGAGCCCCGGAAGGGCCATAGAGAGAAAAAATATATATATCAAGGCCACGTTTTTCTACACTGAGCACTCGAAATGCTATTGCATGCATGTGAAATACAATTCATTCCTACGTTTTGGTTAATTTGTGTGCACAAGTTAAGTGTATATACAGTGAGCCAGCACAACAGACCAGCCTTTCTCCCCAAAGCATGAAGTGCAGTGCACCTGCTTCAACTATGTGGTGTCAGACTGTGGCTGCCCACTGCTCCTAAATAGTTAGGATGGGTTTATAGTATAAGAATATAATAGGATGGATGAGGATATGACGCAGAGTGTTAATTCCTGGTATATAAAATTATTTAAGTAATGACAGTAAATAATTAATTAACCACGAATTGTATCTCATGTGCATGCGATACCATTTTGAGTGCTCAATGTAGTAAAATGTGGCCTTGATATATATGTTTTGGGGTTTTTTTGTCCATGTCCCCTTAAGGGCTCCATACATCTCTCTGAATCCATAAATGTTCAGTGGCTCCCAGTGAGGGAGTGTTGTGGTGGAGGTTTATATGTAGGTTATACGAGCGGTCGCATTGGAACATTTCCACATCTTTGTTTATAGCACTGGCTGTTCGCCTGTGGTAAGCCAATATTCATTGACAAATTAATTATATATATATATATATATTTTTTTTTTTTTTATTGCAAACCAGTTTGAAAAGAGAAATCTGTCTGAACATCTCATTCACCTGTTCTTTTTTTAAAATTGAAATAAAGCACTGTATTGTTGAAACTGGGCGAGAAATTCTCAAAGGTGGAAAACTCAGACAGCTGCGACCAGCGGCTCCATGTTTGCTAATGTTCACTGACTCCAGATGTTCACAGCTATGGCTGCCTAAACTGAGCACGACCTGCTTCTCCCTTCACGTCTCAAAGTTATTGTTCTTGTCCGTAAAATCAATCCATTTGTTTCATTGGTGAAACACATAAATTAATCCCAGACAACCAATACTACAAATTTTAACAATGACCTGACAATTTATTTTCTAAAAGGACCCATAAACACATTCAATTGTATGCAAAGAAACTCCCCAAAACATGCAAGAAAATGAGGTAAACAGCTTACATCCACATACACCAAATTCATAACACACACAAACCCACACACAGTAATGTGCTTAGTTATAAATGTTGCAGGTGCTGCTTGTCCCATCATGAATATCAGATGAATATTTGGTTTCCTCCAGGCTAGTAGCTAGGTGTTGTTCATCCATTGCTGACTTCAGTCTGCTTTCACATCACTCTAAGGACATGATTGCTTAAAGAAGACAATTATGAAACACTTCATCATACCATCACATGAGACTTAATGTGTATGTTTGATCACATCCATCTGTCCATTTGCTTATCCAGGACAGGGTGATGGACCAACTGGATCAGTTGGTAGATGTAGCCTTTCTATTGTCCCTCATCAGCTCTGAGGACTTCTCTAAGTCATTTCTGTCTCGATAATTGTCAAACAGAGGCCTCTAGGGCATGCACACCCAATAACTGGCTCCTCTTGAGGCATAGGAGTGGCATTGACCTGTATATCAAAAGCAATGGCATAGCTTACCTTTTTCTTCACTAGCAAGGTCTAATAAACATAGATTACTGCAGCTACTCTATCACACTGTCCTCACTTTTGACCTGGGACTCTTAAGCAGTACAATGTACACAATATAAAGTTTGGTAAATCCAGAGGATGACATTGTCTGCAAACAGAGGAGATTTCAATCTAATATCACAAACGGACACCTTTCAGACCTCAGCAGTGCCTATAAAGGACGGGTTCACAATTTTTCAAGTGTCTTAAAACAGCAGTCACGTGTACATATGAACAGTGAAAGAGGTTTTCCTCGCTGTAATCATTCCTCCTGTTTATACTGGCTGTTAAAAGATCCCCTTCAAATGTGCTTTCATTGTAAGTGATGGAGGCCAAAATCAACAATGTGTCCACAGTCATTTTGTGCAAAAATGCATTGAAAAGTTGAAGCTTATATGAGGCTTCAGCAGTCTGAGTTATTCATATCAAGTGGATATCTGCCACATTTCATGTCTTTTTAGCATCAAAAAGACTCCCTCTTTGTGTTTCCTCAGACAGTGTTTCCCTGTTGAGCTGCAGTGGAAGTATAGTAACAAAAAGAGAAACTTTGGCACTAAAAAGACTGTGTGGATTTTGTCCTCTATCACTTACATTGTAAGTGCATTATGAAGGGATCTTCTAATGGTCAGTATGAACAAGAGGAATGATTACAGCAAGAAAAACATGTTACAATGTTCATTTGGGCTCCTGATTGTTGTTTTAAGACAGACTTGAAAAATTGTGAACCCGTCCTTTAAATCCTGCCTGTTAAAGATATCAACAGGAATGACAAGGTACATCATCACTGGTCTCATTAGTGACTAATATAACATTTTCAATGGCGTGAGTGAATAAAAAAAACTCCCCAGAGAGCAGTGCCTACCCCCCTGAAAGGAGGGCTGAGGTGGTGTATGACATCACTTTCAGTAGCCGTAGGCAACACTACATTTGTGAAACAGCAAGCACCCTGGACAAGAGACTCACCATGTACATGTACCTGATATAGTTAAGGTCTCATATAGCGACACCTAAGCAATTTCTCTTCACGCAGGAAGGCAATGAGATATGAAAGATCTGGGAAAAGATAGTGAGTGAACCTAGAATATTTGATCATAGATCTCTGTCCTCAAGCAAACTGTTCCCCAGAGCTACAAAGATACATTTAGCATTTTCCTGTTTGATGTGTATCAGCCGACAGCTAAAATACTCTTGCTTTTTAAATAAAATGCTGCAACATTTCAGCATTCAGGATACATTCTCCCACAGGAACAGCTCATGTTAATGTCAGGTTAGCATCATTTGCATACACATGTCAATTTCTGCTTCAGAATTTTGGAGCTTCAAAGATTCAAAACCTTTTATACTGTTAAGATCTTTACCACATCTATGAAGCCATGAATCCTTTTATGTATTATGACGCTACTTTGCCTCTTTATATCATGAGCATGACACATCCAACAACACACACACTACACCAGAATGGTGCTGGAGCACATCCATCCTAAGCCTCATGGATCTACAGATGAACGACATCATTAAAGCTGTATGGTACAGTCCTGCCTATACTCCTGCTCCTGTAGCTCACAGTGGTTCTAAATTATTTAAGAATTCTGTGGAAGTACTTCATTTGTCTGCCATGTCACACCACACACACACACACACACACACACACACACACACACACACACACACACACACACTGGACACAAGCGAATGAAAACATTTTTTTGAAATGAATCATTTGTTAGCGCCAACATAGGACATCTGCAGTGAGATGTATTGTTTTAAGTGCATCAAACCTCCCACCCACCTCAGGTGTGACAGCAGCTGTATTCAGCCCTCCACAACCTCTCTCGCCCACTCACTCACAAGCCAAGCCAAGCCTAGACTAGACCACACTAGCCTACCAGACTAGTTTGTGTTCCACTAGTGTTCACTTCACAATGTGAATTTTTGCTTAGAGTTTCTTTCATTGTTTTGTTTTTTTCATTCTTTGTATTGGAGAGTACACAGAACTGTACAACAACAACTTAAAAACATACGTCGATGGCATAATCCTACACTAACCTTGGCTCTGCATGGTGCTCTGTGCCACACTTCACAGTGAGCACAATTCACACTGCTGATCATGTGGAGAGGACCTCAAGACTCATCTCCATGGGAGGAATTTCAGCTGTATTTTCATCCTTCTGACACTTCGATTAGTTTAATGGATTAACTTTATTATTATCCCAGAGGGAAATCGGTTGGCAGTGTGTGCACAAAAACTTAACATACACAATAAAAGAAACATACATACTAAGAAGAAAAATAAGCACTAAAAAACATAGTCTGCACATGGCATACATTCTTCATACATAAAATAAAAACTGCTACAGGCATCAGACAAAACAAATGCACTTCTGTTTGCTGTCATTTTACTTGCATAACCACAATAATCGTGTGCTGGGCTCTGAGCACTGCCAGAACACTGTTTGAACTTCACAGCATTACTGTGCCTGAAAACATCCTGTGTAGAAAATCAAGAAAACTGAAGCTGCTGCGCTACTGACATGCTGTTGTCTCTAGCCAGCCTGTGTAGACAACAGTGTAAGACTCAGCTAAATATCAGGAGGACAGTGAATGGGTTATCAACCAAAATGTAAAGTTATTTGTAAATAGCAACATGGTTATGTTATCTGCACCAAAAAATATTATTACTTAGTTCATGGGACACTTTTTCACTAAATTTCATTTAAAGCTGATCAGTAGCTTTTGAGTGACGTGACATCCTTGGTGAAACCCACAGAGATGCTCAAATTTTATATAAAAAAAAAATACTAACAAGTACAGCTTTTTCCATTGGTCAAAGTCCACTCCCCAAGGTCAGTCCAAACATAACAGAGCCAGGAAGCACTACAGAAAACACTATACACCAATACAGAAAACATTCCACTGCCTGTAAACAGAGAGACACTAGAGGAAACATTACAGAGAACATTCCTCTAATGGGAGAGAAGATGCGTATTGTACTGCAACTGTAAGACTGAACTACCTTTCTTGTTTGGCAGACAGTCTGTTTTTATGACAACCTTTTCATCTAGAACAACTTTCAGCATTGAATTGGGAATGAAACTGATGTGATAAACTGTGTGATCAGAAAGACAAAAACAACCCTGCTCAGACCTGTGAAAGATGTAAGAGTGGAAGCTGGAGAGAGCTACAGAGTCAGCCCAGTCATTTATACAAGATTAATAATGCATCGTGTTCCTATCTACAGCAGGAAGAGACCTCACACACACACACACACACACACACAGACAGACACGCGTTAGGTACAGTGCAGTCTACTGTATCAAATCGGAGCAGAAGTAAGCTGCACTCTGGTACAGCACCATCATCAAATATGAGGCCAGCTGGTTTTAAAAAGGACCATATCAGTGTTTTTACATCTTTATCCTATATTTTGGGTCTCATTATGTGTTTTCTATGTAATACCTTTATTTCACTAACCTGACAAGATCAATTCTTCAGTCTTGAGGTTGTAATCCATCACACTGAACATCATGTCTGCTTCTATTTTTGTCAGAGTTACACTATTCTTTCATGGTATTGCAGTTGTAAACGCAGGGTGATTGCATTAGCATACAACAATAATGAAACTTTGATCAAAATAAATGCAGACGTGTTGTTCACTCTGATGGATTACCAAAATCAAGCAAAACTGAGTCTCTGCAAATTGGTTTTCATACTATACAGAAATAAAGAAGAGCATTAGATGTCTGGAGGGTAGGAAATATTCAAAAATCTACAACACCATGGTAGTCAAGCTACTATAGCTGGTACCAGTTTAAGAACAAAGCATTTGCAGTTTGTTCGAATTCCTAAAATTACTTTTATATTTTATATTGAGCCTTTACCTGACAAGGAGGTCAGGGTGGATGGATGAGTCAAAACCATTATTTTTTTCTGCTTCCAGTTAGCATCGGTTTCTTTTAGCCATGACCACAATTGTTTCCTAACTTTAACCAAGTGTTTTTTTGAAAACCCAAACCACAATCTTTCCACCCTGACCAGGTAGTTTTTGGACTCAAACCTATCCAAACTTAAACTAGAGTGCAAGAAGATGAGAAAGAACTCTTAAGAATGATTTTTGTAAGAGTAATTTGTAACAGTGTTTTGAAGGCACTGACAAATGGGTTAGTCGTACTGATAGGGGCACTAGATCAGACAAGACTAAGATTCTGCAGCCATGCTAACGGCTCTGTGAGGTTGTATTTAGGCACAGTTGTATTTATTTTGGGGCTTTGAATTAAAAGCTAATGTCAGCATGCTAACATGCTCACAATGACAGTGCTAATATTCTGATGTTTAAACCAAAGGATTGGACAAATTGAAATTTTGATCTGATAATGGCACTGAAGGAAACATCACCAAATTTGTTATAATTCTACATTCTACAACTTTTTATCTTTTGTGTATCTTTTTTTTTTTAAATATTGCAGTGAGGAGCCTAAAACCTTAAAATCACTGTAACTATGGATCTATGAGACCTCACTCAGCCCGTCAACATGGTCTTCACCTTGAATCATGCCATCCTTCCAAAATAGGTCATGGTTTTTAAAAGCAACGTGGACTCGCAGTTGGAAATAGGAGGTGACCAGTGGCCTCTTGTGTTAAGGTCCGATGTTTCGGTGACCTCTCCAACTTCCTCCCTACAAAAACTTTGTCACTCTATGATAACATCACCTGATTTCCTCCTTTGCTTAATCCTTTGCTTGCTCCTTTGCTTTGTCATAACTACTACAGCATTTGAGGGCACTGACTTGAACGTCTTTTTTGGTGCACTTGCTTAAATTACTGATTTTTCATGGGAGCACAGTCTCATTCTGTAGTATATAACTTCTTTTAGATAGTGCTTTGAGTTTGAGAGTGATTTAAAATGGTCTAACTCTGTTAATGTGGGATATCTGAAACGGTGCTGGAGGCATGCTGACAACACTGACAGCTGTACATTTTGGATGACTGCACTCATTACAATACAAGAAGCCCAGGCCACAGCTCAGGCCAATAACGATCCAGAGACCAAAGCCCAGCTTGATCATCTGCTACATGTTCAGCTTTTGATGTGGAATTCATGTTACATTGACGATGAGTCAACAGTAACAAAACAAAAGTCCATATCCCATTGTACAAATTTTCATGCTATTATGTGGCGTATATATATTGCAAGAAAAAGAATGTAAGGTGATATATATATGTGTGTGTGTGTGTGTGCATTGATTACATAATGCTGTTGGCAAGCAATCCCTGCTGAATAGGAGCTTTCGTGCTTCCTGTCTGTTATTAATACATTCATGCCCCCATTTACTTTGCCCCTTGTTAAGAACTCTAAATTCACTGAGTTCTCAATGTTAACAAAGCAAAGTGATTTTTTTTCTGAGATGTGTATGATCTGTGCACATACAGCTGGCGATCTACTGGAACAAAAGTTCGGATGTCTGATCTACCCATGCTCTAAACAGTACATTATCTACTTTCTGTAACTCAATCCAAAACAATATATTACACATGGCGATACTGTGTTTTATGTAAGGATGACACTTATTTAAGCCATAGAACTAAAGAAAAACTTCAATATGTGTGTTTGTGCTCCAAAACCTGAAAATAAATCAAATCCAAACACTTTTTGGTCCAATAATAATCTCAGTAAAGATTCTTCCATTACATTTAACATACAACACAGGTTTTAGCAATCAATATTAACTAAAATACAATACAAACAGCTGAAACCAGACCAAAAATCACTTGTCTTACCAGAAAAGAGTCGAACTGAAGTTTACATCCAATCGATGGTGTCCCAACCTCAAAGCAATTCTGTTTTATAATTCATTCACAGTCTGATATTATAGTCTGGAGTTCCTACAGAGTGTACGTAAAGAGCATCACTTTGACTACGCAGCCAATACACAGAGACACGACTGAGGGATTAGAATAGAAAAAGACAGCACCAGCCTCTCTCTCTCTCTCTCTCTCTCTCTCTCTCTCTCTCTCTCTCTCTCTCTCTCTCTCTCTCTCGCTCTCTCTCTGCAGCACTCCTCCCTGCTGCCACCCACCTATCACATACACAATGGCACAATGGTACAGTCCACTTCTGTACTGCAGTATGTGCAAGAACATTCCATGTGGCTGACGGGTGGGGAGAATCTGGGTCTGGTGGGGGGTAGGGTGGGGTGGACGCGCAGGGGAATTGAGAGAGGCAGATGGGTGGCCGGTGGGAGGGGGATGGATGGAGGCAGGGAGGGAGGGAGGGGTAGAGGAGGAGGTGGAGTAAGGGAGTGGTGGTGTCCCAGTGACAGATGTGTTGACTTAGTGTGAGTGCAGAGATGCTTTCTATACAATGATGGAAAGGTCTTGCAGTTTACACAAATACTACATTATGTTGTCCCTCTGTCTGCATGTGTCAGTGTTTTTGATGTCCGTTTTTTCCACCTTTTTACTTTCTTTGCTTTGCTTTCTCAATTTAGCTACTACAGCGAGGCTGTCTGCATTTCAGTGTCATCAGAAAGTGATATGGGTGAGAGAAAACGTACAGATGGACACCTCACGCATACCTAATAGCTGGTTCATCCTCATCAACAGCTCCTAAATTGAATACATTTTGAGCAAATTTTATCCTAAATACCTACCTAAATAAAATTTAGTAGACCTAAAATATTAGAGACACCTCTTAGTATAGCCCAATACAGTTCAACAGCACCACAAACTACAGTCTCCAAATGACCATAAATTAAATCAACACCTCTCTGAAACAGATTAAATATAAACCGTACATTATAACATTCATGAAGGTGGGATTTATTGCAGGGCTGTTATACTGCATTTGGTTTATCTAGGTGAACCTAATAAACTGGCAAGTCATGTATTAGCCCATTGGACTGACATAGGTGTTTGTCTGAGGAAGGTTTTATAAGGAGACACTTACCATTTGATTTCATTTAATTTCTAAGTGCAATTATAATAAGTGCATTAGTCTAATTTTGATAATTACCCAACTGTTTCATTTATCAGTCTGAAATCATTCAAATATGGATTTGCTGTATCACATTTGATCTGTTTTATGTCATTGCTGTCTTAATATCTTTAGGTATCTGTTGGTCAGACTGAACAAATAATCTGACGACAGCACATTGGACTAAATAATAATTGAATAAATAATTGATATCAAATCAAAATACAATACTTGTTAGCTATAGCCCTGTTGTATATGCAGGTGCAAAAGAATCATGTCTTTGTCGCTGAGTGATGCCTTAATGGTGTCAAATTTGGGGAGATTTTAAAAGGTTAGCTCAGATTTCAAACTTAAAAGCTGTCATCGTGGATCTGCTTTCTGCTTAAATCCAACGTCTTTGTGTGTGTGTGTGTGTGTGTGTGTGAGTATGTGTGTATACATCACTAAGGGCAGACCATATGGAGCATCTATTGTGTGCTCATTAGTACGTTCAAGCTGGGAGGGAAACCATCGAATTATACACACACACACACTCACACACACACAGATGTTGCCTGGTGTTTATTTTGCCCTTAGGCTGCCAAAGTATGTTGTAACAAGAGAGAAGAAAATGAAAAAGTACTCATAAGTTATAACTGTATATTATTATGCTTATCATTCGTCAGTATTAGATATGATCAAAAAAAAGTATTGGATTAGCATTCCAAGAGGGGAACAAACTGAAAATGCTGCTGTGTTGTTGTATCTGATTTGCAGAGGACAACTATGTTGTCTTCCCTGGCTTGTTAAGTTGAAAGGGAAGCATTTCTATTTTCATATTTGAAAGCTTACAGAGCAGAATGACAGGAAATGTGGAAAAACAAGGAGATGATGTTCAACAAAGGCCATTTTTAAATCCATAGCATTGTGCACTTTGACCACCAGGACACCATCAAATCTCCTGCTTTCCAATATGACTCTGGAGTCTAGAATGGTACAGTCATATTTGGCCCCAGACCACCCCCTCAGACATATACACATGGTTTGAGCCAGCTGGCCTCAATCCCCTCCCTAGTTGGTTTGGGTGGTTGGTTTGTTTGATCGCGGTCAGTAGATCATAAGGAGTAGAAAGCAATAGTCCATATACTCAAACACACACACGCACTGGATGGGGAAGATCCTTAATCCCTGTGGCATACTTTGGCAGTACAGTATAAAGCTGATGGCAGAGGATTACATCAGATATAATAAGTCAGCCAGTCAACCAGGCAGTCAGCCTTAAAAGCACTGAACACACCTCACAATCAAAAACCTGATTTCAGTATCATGGAGAGTCTACACTGACATTTCAACACATCACAGGCAGGGTAGTCAAGCACATGTTATCTTATTGCGCACTGAGGATTTAATCTGTCACCTCCCAACTGAGCATCAGACCTGTTGGACCTGATGATGTCATGATATTGTCATTATGTTTGACTTTTATGACTAAAACCTGGACAAGACTAACAATAAACCCGTTTAAACTGGTTAACACCAGAAATCTGAACACAGTGTGCTTGTCTGGCATTCTTGGAGGCCTGTTTTCTGAAAGGAATCAAAAAAGTATGTCTTCATCATTTATTCATGTCACTGTGTTTTATGTTTTTAGCCAGTGGCCAGTATGGCACTGTCAATCACTCCACCACTTAAATGTGTCAACTACTATTGAAGGAATTGCCATGAAATAATTTTTGGAATACTTTGGTTTATGACCAAATACTTGTAAAACTAATGACTTTCCAATCAGCCTCAGATGTACTTTGTGTTAAGTGCTAATTAGCATATGTTAGCATGCTAACAGATACTATGATGATTCTCACATGGTAAACATTAGACCTGCTAAACATCAGCATGTTATCATTATCATTGTGAGCGTGTTAGCATTCTGACATTAGGATTTAACACAAAGCAACGCTGCACAGTCTCACAGAGCTGCAAGCAGGACTGTGGATTTAGTCTTGTTATTATATCACACAGAATGCTTTTTGAAGCTAGAGCAAAAGTTGAAGACTGTCCCATTGCAGCTATCCTCACAAACCCATCTTGAATTCACCAATGAGCTTATTTCTCTCTCTCTCTCTTTGACGTTGCACCAAAACAAATCATGTCATCCCTGACTAATAAAGTTCAGTCAAAGACAGTTACGACAAGGAATAGTGGCAGGCAGTTAGTGTGTGAAAGCTGGTATCAGCAGCAGCTGAGTCAAGTCAAGACAGGTTGATGACAGGGGGGTTTGTAGTACTGAAAACTGAAAACATGTTAGTCACTCACCATCTGCACTGCTTAAAGCTAAACTTTGTCACACAGTACTAGTTAAGATTGTAAAACAGTTTAAGACTGTAATGCTTTAATTTTGATCTCTAAGTAGGCAGGAGAAGGTGAGAGATTTTGTGTCAGACTCAGACTGCGAGGCTGTGGCTATTTCCCAAATTAGTACATAATTAGTTAATAGTACAGAATCAGTACAAAAGGCTTGTTCATTCATTTTTTGCAAACACTGACAAGGAATTGACTATTTATTGCAAGTGGTTAAACACATATTTGGTGGAAAATGCTTTGCTCTATGAGGGAGCTCTCAAAGAATCTAAGCAGCAACAAGGATTCTGCTGGGTGAACCAATCCCCCCTTAACAAAGTCATAAATAAACATAAATTTTAGTCAAATTAACAATACCAAAAATATTGCACATAAGGAGGAGGTTGAGGTGGTCAAGGGGGCTACAGCAGGAAGCCTGAGTGTATCTGCAGAGTCAGGTTATAAGTGCGGTAGACATTCATAATTATGATCGGACATAACCCATCAGCTGATAGCCACACAGCTGATGAATGAGCCAGTGATTGTGGAACATGAATGGAAAAGCTGATGCCAATCAGCTAATGCAAATGATATTGCTATAAATCACTGTATATATGATGTAGCCTATTATCTTTTCACTCCTCCACACCACCAGTGCTGGGGTTCACATCAAAATGCTGCATTTTTAATCAGATGTTGTCTGCTCATTACCAAGGGAAATCAAAAAAGCAGAAAAAAGCAGAGATTTCTGATTTTAACAAGACCGTAGATGGATGACTCTGCAAACTACTGTTTGGCATAGATCCAGAAGGACTGCATTTCTGAGATTGATTTGCCAGGTCTGGCACAGTAGAGCATATTAGACTGGATTAGATTGGACTGGTCTGCCAAATAGCAATGCCAGCCCATTCTGCAGTCTGAGTACACTAAAGCAAATTCTAATTAATGAAAAAGATTTTGATTAATATATGACCCGCAATATGCTAGCAGAATCCTCCCAATTTTCTTCTCTCTCGTTAAAACACACACAGAGATGAGATTTCTTAAGAAATGTTGACACAGCTGGCTTCTTTAAGAAGGAAATAAAACTAATGTTCCTTTCATTTGGTCCACAGCAAAATCTTGTGGATGATTCCAAGGCAGACTGTGTAATCTGTGTAATCTTTGAATGCAGTCAAAACTGAGCTAAGTTAAGCTGCTGGAAACAGGCTCATGGCATCAAACTGCAAACCACATTCTCAACTACTGAACATCCCTGTCCAACTTCACTGGTTGGCAAACTGGTGCCTGGAGTTTAAAAAAAAGGAAGATTTTTAAAAATAGTTACCAGAACTAAATAAGGTGTCACTGTGATAACAGTGAGGGCATCCATCTCAAGATATCATTGTCTTTTTTTAGGTTCTCTATAATGTCTTTTACTTATTTATTCGTTTGTGAATTAATGTTATTTAACAGGGACAATACAGATTGCCTACAGGTGTAGGGTGTTGGGACTGAAAATCGGCATAGGAAGTGACAATTGATCATTTTTCAAATAAATTTATAGAACTGGCAAAGCTCAATAAACTGTTACAGGTACGGCTAGCCTGATTCCAGGAGGTTACTGGTCCCAGCCAAGAAATAGTCTACATCATCCTCCATAAAACTGCAAATTTTGTGACTTTTGGACAGTGCCAGGCTAGCCATTTCCCCCTGTTTCCAGTCTTTATGCTAAGCTGACCAGCTTCTGGTTGCAGATTCATATTTACAGTACAGAGATAAGCGTGGTATCAACGTTCTCATCTAATTCTTGACAAGAAAGTAAATAAGCATCTCCCAAAATGTCAAACTAGTCTAAGAAACACACATGGTCTACACGTGGTCTGGTTTCTTGTATCAAGGCAGAATTTAACTGCTAAAGATATTGTTTCTTTGTTGGTACAAAAAGATAACTGAAAGATAATTACAGTGGCTGAAAACTCTGCACTGCAACTTGATAAAATAAATTAACAAAACATACACATAGATTTAATCACAATAAAATTGTTTTTTAGTTAGGAGGGGGAAAAACTTTTTTGTGGTCATTATAAGTGACTGTGGTTGAAATGCAGGACAGATATACTATATGTCTGATTGGTCTGTGTATATATGAGATGGAAAAACAGAAAATGAGTTATGGGATACATACTGCAGTCACACATTATAGGTGCAAAATACAATAACGTTGGACAAAACACAACAAAATAGAGAACACAACAACAAAACAGGAAACACAATAGCAATTTCACAAAACAGAAAAGATAGGGACAACATTTCTTGTTTGTGATTGGACCAAATGCAAGTTTATTCAGAGTTTATGCAGTCAAGATTGGTCAGTGATACTACGTGGAAGTAAACTCTCAGGGATGTGCTGACTGGTCATGAATGTATAGTGGGATGCTATTGGGCCAATCGTTTGCCAGGTTCTCTTGGTGACTTTTTCAATGAAGACAAAGGTGTAAACAATCAGTCATATGATATTATATTTATTTTGTTAGGTGTTGTTAGCTAATTTGTTATTGCTGTTCAGACATGCTGTTAATTAAACAACCTTATTACAGTTGGAGAAAACTCCTCTCAAAAACAAATTAAGAAGAACGTAAGTGTCGGTAGCAGTTGAGCTTAATTAATTAGAATGTTCTGTAATCAGTCCATATTTAATGCCATCCCTCCCCTCATCCATGAGTGGCAGAGGTATTGTTGCATTAGTCTCATGATACCAGACAATCGGAGATCTCCCCGCCTACTGATCATCTGGGGATTTATAAATGCACAGTAGTTGCTTGAACGGCAGCGAGAATGGCTGCTTACAAACCTACACTCCTTACACCCCCCCACGCTCCCATTCTCCTCAGATTCTCCTCCATAGTGAACTGCATGTCACCGCCCCAATATGAAGGGCTGCTCTAAAGACCTTGGATTGGTTCTGCAAGGCTGGATTAAAAGCTGGGAGATTGTCCTCAGTCTCCAGTTGACCGATGCATTTAAAGACTGACTTGTGAGTTTATTGCATATGTGTCATTAAGACATGAACATTATTTATAAGCTAAATTAGCCATAGCTTGTCCAACAGAACCATTTATGACTGTCAGGCATCATTTTTTCTGAAAATCTAGACACACAGACAGGTGAGCTGCAGCCTCTCAGCTGAGCTCTGATGTCATAGTGAAAGATCTAGCCATAAGTTCAGGAGTTGACTGAAAAATAATACAAATAGAAGTTTTTGAGATGATGCAAAGATAGGTTTGAGCATCACTGTGACTCTGTTGTGAAACTCTTGAGTTGTGTCGCCAAAATCCTCAAACTGAAAGAAGGACAGAATCTCAAGTGAGGTTTGAAAACCTTCCAACAGCGAGTTACAGAGCTGCACATTACCTATAGGTTTCTACACATTTATTTTATTGTAACATTTATTGTGACAGTCTATGATATGCTGTTTTTAAATATTAATTCAATTAATTTAATTAAAAGATGTCTACCAATAAAATAAAATATAAGTGAGTGTAATGTAAGTCAGAGAAAAAATCATGATTCAAGTCCAGTTTCAGACATTTAGCAGAGTCAAGCTCTTTATGTGTGTATGTGTGTGCGCACATGTGCCCGTGAAAGAGAAAAGAGTGACAGAGAGCCAGTACACATACACAATTATTTTGGCCATCTGACAAAAAATTTCCTACCAAAGTTAAAACCAAACCTATGCCCTTTCCTTCCTGTGCCGCCTCACTCCCTCTCTCCTTCTCCCTCCATCTTCTCTCTCTCTTTTTTCAATTACTGTCCATGCTTGCTTTTCTTCCCTGCATTATAAATCAGGCCAAACCCAAATAGCGCTCTCTCCCATAGCCCTCTACCTCGTCTGCTCTGCTGCAGTCTGTCAGCTTGTTTAACTTATAATTTATGAATGGACTGGGAGCTCTGTGACTCAGTGGAAAATAGAAATACACTCTGCATCCATTGTAGAAATTGGTTCTGAGCATTTCTCAAGATAATCTGTGACTTTTTACTTTTGGCATTAGGATGTGTCCAGGGTGATCAGCTTTGAATCAGATAGGGCAAGTACACACAAACACAAAGACACACACAAAAAGGCAGTTCAACATAGTCAGGGAAGCTTCAAATAACAGCGGCCCTGCATATCTAATCTTACATAGCAATCACTGTGTCAAGTGAAAGCAGTCATAGTGACAAACCAACAAAAAATTATCATCCGACACTGCAGTTCCCCTCTGCTCTACGAAGCATTTTAATGTCTTTCAGCTCATTATTTTGGTTTTTACAGCCCAAAATGTCACTGTTTTGGATCAGTCTCACTGTTAACATCAACATCATTCCCATCAATAGCAGGCAGCTGTTCTCAGTGAAAGACAAAGTTGACAATTAGCTGGTGAACATGGTGGAGCATTTAACAGCTAAAGAGCCAGATTTTGTTCTCAGGAGTTTTTGGAGACCAAAACAGAGCTAAAAGAAGGGTGAATATAGGAGTTAATTCATCAGGTGGCTAGAGATACACCTCCAAATGCATGTTTGCTATATCAACTTCATAAGATCAAGTTGTGTTTTCAACTTGTTCTATTTCCCCCCCATGCAGTGGCCAAAAAATAGATCAATGTTAATTAATTTGGCACACTAAATGCAATGCAGCAAGAAAAACAGAATTCCAACTTTTAAGTTACTGATGCAAACTTGCTTTGGAGCCTTTTGTTTTTAATAAGTTTTTATTCAACCATATATATTACAGCAGTCATTAAGGTTCAAGTTGCTGTAATGATTGAAATGCAGTTTCAGAGGCTTAAGTGGTTGATGAAGAAGAAAAATTGGAGAACTGCCATCAACCCCTGTCTCTAGTCTTCAATGGTACTGGGGCTTTAAGAACAGTTTTCAACAGTTAAAAGGGAGGGTGAGTGAATGGACTGTGGGCAGTAATAGCACCACCACTATGAAATGGTTGCATTGTGGTGTAGAGAAGCCACTTGACAAACCAGTTCTAGTGTTTCCATGAAATAGCCATCTGCCAGCTACCAATTATCAGCTGCTGGCAAGGTACACACACACAATACACACACATATTGTATATATACACACAGTCATAGTTATTAAAATATGTATACTATACCCACTACTTTTGTGCCAGCAGCATCTATGGTACACTTCTCTTGTGTACATACGCATCATATGAACAAAAAGTAAACAACGTTTTCTGCCTCATGTACTACACATCTGATGACAGTTAACTGAACACTGAATATGTGTGTATATTAGTGCACACGTCATGACAACACCATTCATAGTCTGCTGAGAGCATTTTATCATTAAACCTAGATCTTCAAAAACTAGAAGAAAAAAATAAACAACTTTACTTTCACATTGATGCCCATGTATCCCTTTAACATTTTACATCACTAATTTTCACATATTTGAATCTCATAAATACATGGTAAAATAGAGGTTTTTAGGTGGCAATCATTGTGACAGGACCCAAAGGTCAGTGGAAGCTGTTTGTTTGACTTACCCAGCCCAACTGTTTAGTATTCCGCCTCAGTACACAAGGAGGCATATTATGTAACAGCTGGGGAGATCTGTGACCAATAAGGAAAGGACCAGGCAGAAAATCTCACACTTGTGACTTGATTTCATGCATATGAATGATAATTGCAGTGAATGACATCGTTTTTTCAATCATGTAGTTGAATATGAAACAAAATTTGCCAGCGTGTTGTTTTGTAGTTCATCTATTGTATGCACCATGCCAGAAAGTACTTGGATTATTCATTTCAATCAACATCATCATGCAAGCAGAACTAAACATTTTCATTGATGTTTTCAGGCTGTAAATTAAGCTTTCTCAAAAAGTAGGATAAATCAGTTCATCAAAATATGTGTCACTAAATGAAATGCATATTTGAATGATGATAGTTACATACAGTTAGATTAAGAACATCGTAAAAAAAAAAAAAAAAGGAAAGAGAGGTTATTTACTTGCCTTATCTTTTGGATCGGAGGAAGCCGGGTGGGGTTTCCCTCTGTTCTCTCTCTTTCCTTTTCTGGATGCTGGAGATCCCAAAGCAGTGATGCAGAGATGGAAAGAGAGAGACGGGGGCGGAGGAGGGGGTGTTAAGTTTCTTGATGCAGTCTAGACAAGGTCTGAATACTTATCAGCTGTGTGTGTTTGTGTATAGGTGTGAGCAGTACCCCAGTGAGGGGTGCAAATTCCTTTTCATATTCTGTAGCTTGTCAGCCACATACATGCATATGTGATCTCACACAACCTCTTTCATCCATCTTCTCACGTCAGTTCAATGTGCTCATGGAGAAAGTGTCAAGTAAGGTGATAGGACGCTAAAATCCAAATTTTTTAAAGGTGCCCTGTGGAGTTTCCTTATAAACAAACAAAAGTTATGTTTACATTGAGTATTACTCACTAAACGCATTGTATATATCCTTGAGATCTAACAAGAGTTGGATGCATTTGGCCTATGTGATTCTTACATATAGAGCGTTTATTGCATCCATGTTGCAACCTTGTTGTTTAACTCCTTGAAAAGTATGTATGGGTAACAAGAAACGCAGGACTGAATCAATATACAATAAGTGAACTTAAACTTTATTTGTCTGACCAGGAAATGTTGATGTTAAGTGCAACAAAATAAAATGCCAGACACAAATAAACCCAGGATAGAACATGCTTTCATTGCGACACATGGCTAAAAAATAGCAAGCATGGTTAGAAATATGTGCACATGGGAAAAAAGCATGGCTGTGTGTTACACCATTTTGTTTTATTTTAGCAATACAGTACTAATATAAAACATAAAGTCCCTTTTCCTGTGTGAACTCCAGTTTGTACATATTCTATAAAAGCCATAACACATCCAAACCTATTACTATACTATTTTCACAAACAATTATCCACCTTTCCATCATTTGTCACATGACACACAAATGTTGTGGCTCAACTATTCAGGTTAAGGATAGGTTCATTTTTGTCAGGGTCACATGACTCGCCACTCACTTGAGTGTAAAAATCACCCTGTTTGGTTACATACAAAGTGGTGAAAAAATGTCATTTATATTAGTTATGTAAGTATGAATTAGCCAATTAGCCAATTAGCCAATTAGCCCCGAGTTTAGGCCTGTTTGTGTGTGAATCTATAGTCTAATCTTACTCTGAGGAGGGAGGGATGTTCAACTTTTGGATTTCATACTGAGAAATGCACTCGAGTAAATTCCTGACAAATAATTACTGAACTATTACCAGGCCAGCATCATCTCGATAGTATCTATGGATTCTTATCCCCAACTGCCTTCTCCTAAGAAGTTTTTATTCTCATATTTTGTGGATGTTAAATGGATCACAATCCCAAAATAGAGGTCCTTTACTGGTGTCAAGCAGTGCTTGAACTGGAATAAAAAAGTTGCCAGTACTCTGAACCATCAGCTATACAGCATATAGCTTTAATCTAATTTATCCTGGAATGACAACTGTACATCCCATGTTTACAATTTCATTTAGCAGATGCTTTTATCTTATATGAATGAAGGGAGTTCAGGTAGGCAGGAGCTGTTTTAGATGCTGTTTTGTAAGCGAGTGTCAGGGTTTGAACATACATGCGGGGAGGCCTGCCAGGAAGGAGATGCAGTAGTGAATGCATGACATTACAAGAGTTGTTCTGCATGCTCAGACAGATAGGGTCTGATCTTCCTGATGTTGTACAGGGCAAATCGATACAATCGAGCAATTGAGGCCACGTGAATCTTAAAGGTTAGTTGGTCATCAATCATGACACCCAAGTTTTGAGCATGTGTTGGGTTGATTCAAGCTGGATACTGATCTGTTTTTGTATAGAGGGACTGGCTGAGATGAGTAGGAGCTCGGTCTTAGAGAGGTTAAGATGAAGGTGGCGTTCTTCCATCCGTGCCAAGATATGGGCAAGGCATGACGAGATCCAAGCCGAGACTGTGTGGTCTTTCAGCAGGAACAATAGGAAGAGCTGGGTATCGTCAGCATAGCAATGGTATGAGAAACCATGGGAGCAGATTACTGCATCAAGTGAGGTGGTGTATCCTGAGAAGAGAAGGGGACCCTTGAGGAACCCCTGTGGAAAAGCCGTGTGGTTTGGGTACTTCTCTCCTCCAATTACTCTAAAATATCTCCCTGAGAGGTACGACATGAACCAGCCAAGGGCAGATCCTGAGATACCAAGCTCAGTGAATGTAGAGAGGAGGATTTGGTGGTTAACCGTGTCAAAGCCATGTAAACTCTATTTGTATGAAAATAAATGTACATTCATGGGGAGCATATATGAAATGCAGTAACACTATATAATTAAAGAATACAAAACACATTATGTAGTTGTCCAGTGTACACATCTTAAGGCCTCATAAAATCAACCAAAAACATGTCAATAATTAACCTAAGGAGTGATTACAGTGAGACCACCACCGAAGGCCATCATGTTTGGGATTTGTGTCCAACAGCTAAAGTTTCATTTTGAGATTTGAAATATATAGCATTATTATGAAGGGCGGAAGGGAGGCTTGGTGTTACCTCAAGCCTCATTGTGATTTATAATGCAGAAGCAAATGAAGTTAGCATCAGAGAGAGTTGCAGCAGCTGCTGAATTCAATCAAGTTCTTCTATCCAGTTTCCTTATTTTTTATTGTTTATTCATGGAAAGTCTTATAGATATGTAGATGCATTTACATTGCTATAATGTCTATATATTTATTGTCCTTACGGTTAGTCTGTATAAAGTCAGTCAAGTGGGTCCATGGTGTTCAAGATAATTGACCCCTTTCCCAGGAATGAGGGTAGGGATAATTTTTCAACTACATACATTTAAATGTCAATAAGTATATTCAAAGGACATTATTTTTGGTGCTGATTTTAAGAGCCTGAAATATATATTAAAATTGTGTTTCACTGTAGTACTTTAAAATGTGTTATTCATCTGGTAGTACTTCATTGTGCTTGAAATAAGTATACTAATAAACAATACGACCTGAAGTGTATGTTATTGTATTCTTATGTAAATTACAAAACAATACATAAAAGTGTACAGTTAAAATGTATTTCCATATACTATTATGGAGTATATTTCTTGGATTGACTTAAATACAATACAAATACAATACAATATTACAGTAGTGGTATTTGAGCGCACTTAAAAGTATACTAATAGTCAATATTACTTCACTTTGTGAATGTATTCTTAGTCAATTCAAATCCAAACATTGCAATGTAAAATAATTGCAATGGGACAGATGAGGACTGCCCTGCTTTCTGTTTTTCCAGTGTAATCATGTGTTTTGTCAAGTAAAATGTATGCATATATACAGTACATGACATGTTTTGTGGTATATCTGTTTGTGAGTAAGCAAACGCAGACTGTGCAGATCTTGTGTAATCCTTGTTTCTGGGTCAGAAATCCATGGTATAAACCGCATTGGTCGCTCTGTGACAGGGCTACAGGCGGCACTGGCTCAGGAGACAGAGGTTCAATACCCGACTCCTCCTGTCCGCATGTCAAAGTGACCTTGGGCAAGATACTGAATCCCAAATTGTTCGTGAAGGTTGTGCAACAAAACATTGTAAAGCGCTTTGGATAATGATTGCCCAGGCAGGTACTGTAGGAACACACACATACAGGTATAAATTTAGGCCTACATGCACAGTTTTGTTTACAATTCAACATACTATATAGATGCACATATATATACACATTAACAGGGCCTTTCACTTAGATTCATGCACACACCCACGCACACATGTCAAGAGCTGGAATGTCATCCATTATTCCTCAGAAGTGCTGCTGCAGTCTTTCATATTTCATGCTTATTGCACGCAGGCGCACTGAGGCTCAGACAACATAAACCACAGAGATTAAGTGCAGATTTTTTGACAAGCCATACACCTTATTCTTAAATGGTGTGCAGGTGAACATACAGTTTTATTTTCGCTGCTTCTCACTTTCATACCCATATCCAAATTTTGCTTTAGGGTGGAATTTCAAATAATCTAGGCCTTCTTTGATCTGCATACATGATCATAAATATTCAAGACTGGTTGGAGGATCTTAATAACATGAATGGTTATTCAGAATGGGTATGTTGGGATGTGTGGTGTGCCTGGCTTTGAGGTTGTATCATATTAAAACTAAGTGTGAAAATATACTGTAAATCCATGGCAAAAACTTCATGGTGCAGTGCATTATATAAAGAGCATGACAATAGGGCACTTATGGTGCTAGTTTATTAGTTTATTTATTTGCCTGGAAAAGCACTAGGATACAAAACAGCTGTGCAGGGGAGTACAGAAAACTGGGTCGGCTCATAAGGACCTTCTCCAAAGAGCACTGAAAATGAAACAGGTAAACAGAACATCAACATGACACACAAAAGACAAAATGTGAGCTTAAAGGACCTGTGTGATCTATTGGCAGAAATGGAATATAATATTCATGTTTACATTAGTGTATAATCACCTGAAACTAAAAAACGTTGTGTTTTTGTTAGCTCAGAATGAGCCCTTTATATCTACATAGGGAGTGGGTCCTCTTCCATGGAGCCTGCCATGTTGCGCTGCTGGTTCTACAGTAGCCCAGAATGGACAAACCAAACACTGGCTATAGAGAGGGCCTTTCATGTTTGTTGAGAGTTTCGCAGCCACTATAGGTTCTCCTACATGCTTTAAAGGGAGGGGTGAGGGGTATTCAGTTGGTTGCAATCTGCAATATGGGATGAAAATTCAATGAAGGGAGACAGCAGGTGCGGACTGGCCATTGGGAAGTAATTTTCCCGGTGGGCCAGTTCAACCCTGGCATTATATAGCCTATATACAGATATTCAATAGGTCGTCTTAGCTACAGCGATATGGCTGGTGCAATCCATAATAGCAGCTAGCAGTTGCCATCAAAATTGAAACTGAAAGTATATTTAGCACTTGTTAAAAGTATCTAGCACTCACAGCGCATGGCTGGTGTTGCAGAGAAGGTGCGCCAAAAAAAAAAGGATTTATTGAAACAGTCTATACGTGATGATGAGGACGGTGGCAAAGAGGTAGAAACATCAGTGGAGAGAGCAGGGAGCAGGTGCTTTATCATGCTTACATGCTATGTGCTGTGAACTAGCTAAATGAACTAATTAAAGAACAAAATGAGTCCTGCTGCAGGTTTTACCATTTCCAAGGTTTAACCAGTCAGACTCAGTGCACAAACATATAGAGAAGTTTACACTAAAGTGTGGTCATCAACTTCGACTGTGAATGGGTAAAATAAACATGTAAATTTGATAATTTTCTTCTAGACAACTCAATTATTTTTTTCATTATAGCCTATAAGGCATATAATATTTGACAGCCAGCCCAACAATAAAAATGATTTGTTAAATACTTACTCTACAATCTAAACAAACAGGTGAACATGGCTCTGAACAAGAAAGGGAAAGGATGGAGGAGGGAGCAGGAACTAGCACAGATCCAATTAGAGGTGCGTGCAGTAAATTGTGAATGTTATTGTGTAAATTAGAGAACAACACATCATTCATATGATCTGGTTGGACTACTTCATTCAAGTTATTTATCGTTGCATTACAATAAATAGAATGATTGGCGAGTATGTTGCATAATACACCACATATGTATTTGCCCATGTAAAGGTTGGACTATGCATCATGAATTTAATGAATACAACAAAATTTGATGCTCATGTCAGACAGTCCAAATGATGTCTGTTTTATGCATTTTTAACAAACAGATGAAGCTGAGTCAGACAGGGAAAGTTTTGAGGAAGTTGCAGGGACCTTGGAGACAGGTATGTATGACAACCAGCCAGTGCCACTGAACAATGGAGTTTAATTGAAGCATAAATATGTTTTGCACTCTTATGTGGTCTTATTAGCCTAACACAAATAATAAAAATTAACAGATTGTGATTTTTTTAAATTAATGATTAATTGATCGACAAACATGTTGTGTAAGTTTGAATTTGGTGTATCAATTTGAAGCCGCTTGACAGCAAATTCCCAGGCTGCTTTTTGTTACCAGTCTGGGAGACAGGACAATACTTGCACTGTACTTTAAAAATGTAGTTTACATAAGTGAAGGCCTACACACTGGTCTACATATTTTGTCATATACACAATGAGTTAGAATCTACATAGAAACATTCATAATGTAACACTGACCTCTGGTGGTAAAAAGGAGCATGTACATCATGGTATTCCCTGGCATCCAGGTGGAATATAGCCTAAAAAGATATGCTATATGCACATTACATACCACTTATATATCATATTACATATCACTTATATATTATTATTATTTTATTATTTTATCTACCTTAAGATAATCTCAAACCCTTTGGTAGAAATTCTGTATGCTAAAAAAATGTCCACATGTTGGACAAAGTCATTGTTTTGCAAGTCCTGGATATAATCGTAGGGGTTTGGGTGTCCCTGTGACCCTGGGAGTTGTGTGGTCGGGGGCAATAGCCTCTGGTAGGGTCTCCCAAGGGAAACTGGTCCCAAATGAGGGTGCAGACCAAGAACAATTCATAGACCTCAATGAAGCAGCATGTCTGGCATGTGAGAACCTCGCCCGGAAGAGAGAGACCGGGGCACTCTCTCAGAGCGAGGCCTGGGAGGGGAGTTCACTGGCAAGTGTCTGGTGGCTGGGCCCATGGAGCCTGATTGGGCACAGCCAAAAGAAATAACATGGAGTCACCACCCTGTGGACCCACCACCTGCAGGGATAAAGACTGGGGTCAGGTGTGTTGCCAAATGGGAGGCAGGCAGGGGCGGGGACCTGGGAATACTGATCCCAGGCATTGTAAATTGGTTCTAGAGATGTGGAATAGGGGCTCAACTTTACAGGTTTTTGAGGAGCCAGATGAGTGTAATAAACAACGCCTTAACATTTTTTCTTTGTGTGCTGTGACTAAAGTTAAGTCAGAGCAGTTAAAGGTGTCTGAACAAATCAAGACTTCTCAGATATCACTCTCAAAGGCAGAGGGCATTTCTAAGAGAAAGGATCAGGCTACATTTCTTTCCATTCTGTTGCCATCACTATCTAGAGACACGTGCATTAAAGAACAAGCTGTAGTCCCAAATTGAAATCCTTGTTTTAGCGATTATGTCCCGAAAATGAGCTCAAGGATGTTTAAAGTGGCCATTTCCTTAAGGATGGATTGCTGTTCATCAAGTGGGCTTGTGCTGGTGACTGTGTGCAGATTAAGCCAGCTCCTTTGTACCTGATTCCAGTGGTTGAGAAGTCATTTAAATATCTGCTACTTGATTGTGTGGGTCCACTGCCACAGAGTATGGCTAGGAGTAAGTACTAAAGTACTCGCTATCCAGCAACTTTTCCCCTATGCTCTATTAAAACCAAGCCAGTACAGAAAGCTTTGACTACATTCATGACTATGTTTGGCATCCCAAAACTGGTGTAAACTGACAAGGGGAGTGATTTCATGTCTTTCACCTTTTCCTCAGTAGTAAAATAGCTTAGTATTAAACAAGTGTCCAGTGCATACCACCCTGAGTCTCGCAGAGGCCTTGAACTCTTATCAGACCCTGAAGTCTATGTTGTGTTCCTATTGCACTGCACTTTCTCAGAATTGGGAAGAGGGCCTCCTTGGTTGTTGCTTGCGATGTGGGAGGTGTCACAGGAGAGCACAGGGTTCAGTCCTAATGAACTGGTATGTGGACACAGTGTGAAGTCCACTAGCTGTGTTAGGAGATGATTTGAAAAATGCTGAGCCTTGATAACATCTTGAGTTATGTAAACAACACTAATACCACAGAAAATGAATATTTTAAACATGTTTTTCTATTATTATGTATTTCTAAGCATCTTGCAAAAAAAAGTCCATTTAGAGACACCAAATCTGTAATTTAATCAAAGTGATGGACCATTTCATTTGGTCGCCTGTCAATGGCGTCATACCTCCTCTACTAAAGAGTAAACAGCACAAGATGCATACAGCGGCGCTGTGTTTGTCCGCTACAATGGCGTCTACCAAAGAGTAACTTACACACATACAAGATAATACATCAGCGTTGTGCTTCTTCCACAGAAACTGTTACAAATTGACTTTTATTCAGTTTTAAGCCACATTTTCATGATAAATTTAGGTTGCTTTAAACTATGTCTTTTAGCCCGAAGAAGGATTTCGTCATTGGACGTCAGGATCTTAAGTTATCAGATAAATAAACTGGGCTAACGTTAGCAGCAGCTCAGCTAACAGCCCCTCCAGGAAGTTTGGTGGTCACCAAACATCATCGGAGAAATATTGATTTTTTTAGGTGAAACAGCTTTAATTAGTATTTTTAACAATTTTAATCTGTGTGTATGTTTGTTTTTGGAGAGGATGAGACCTCTGCGGATAATTCAGCTCCTGGGAGAAACCAGCCGAACGTCTGGATCTAAAGTTATAAGAGAAGTAAACCGAATAAGTGTTAGCAGCAGCTCAGCTAGCAGCCCGTACCGGACGTCCGGTGGTCGCCGTACATCGTTGGAGAAACACTGGTTTTTTAGGTGAAACAGCTTTATTTAGTGTTTTTACCTGTAATCTCCGGGTCCGTTTGTTCTGGAGAGGAGGAGACCTCCGCGGGTAATTCAGCTCCCAGTAAAAACATCCCGAATGATTAACACTGGAGTAATCCTATCCCGGTGAAGCTGGTTATTTAACGACGAAGACAACAACTCCCATGATCCCTTGCTACTTCACACTGTCATCACACTCCGTCTTTTGTTATTGTTTTGATTGAGAGACCCCTAGCGGCTGAAATTACATATTGTGCGTTTAATATTGTTACGCAGGTATAATGTTCACCATGATCCCCATCTTCGTTTAGCATGTAAGTATGCTAACATTTGCTAATTGCACTAAACAGGAGGTACAGCTGAGGCTTTGCAGGTATTTAATCAAAAAACAAGTATTGGACAAATTGAAATTTCAACCACATGATGGCCCTAGGTGAAAAGTCAGTGAGATAACCAGTGATTGAAATTCATCATAAGTTGAACATGAATGTCTGCAACAAGTTCCATGACAACTCATCCAATAGTTGTTGAGACATTTCACTCAAAACCATAAATATTAACCTCATGGTGGATATTTCCCAGAATAAGTGAAAGCTTTTACATGCTGGTGGAGAAAAAGTCAGGCGATCACCAAGGTCAGTAGGATTCATTCTCTGGGGACCATGAATGTTGATACAAAATGTCATGGCAAATCATCCAATAGCTGTTGAGATACTTCAGACTGGACCACAGTGGTGGAACAACTGACAAACCAATATTGCCTTCCTTAGATACATGCTGCTAGAAATATGGCTAAAAATAGTAACACTAACTGGGATTTATGGTAAATTCACTAAAACATAAAAATGCACTTGTATTTTTATTTTCTACCCTTCATGTCATTTCTACTTCTTATTTTTCTCTCTCTCTTCCTCCCAGAAGTCTCTCAATCTACGCATACACTCTCAAATGTTTGCACAAAAACATTGCCTTCTCTGCCCTCAGCCTGCTCTAATAGCTGGATAGGTAAGTGTAGTTAACAGAGAGAGTTGTCTATGCTACAGTGATGAGACACTGGAACTCCACTAGATGGCTGCAAATTGCTACAGTATACTGTATGAGTCTCCTCAACAGCAGGAGATACCTGCTCCTGGTTAGTTTGTGCTACTAACACTTGTACAAAACAAGTACTATTTATATTGAGATAAAAGAAAACACAAGGCTTAAAGTGGGTTTCTAGTCACTATTGTTTGTATCATCAGGGTTATTTTTTCAGATTTGACAAAGCTCCTTGAGAAGCTTGTGGCAACATTTTTAACAGGGAAATGAAATGTGTGTTGGAGGGTTTCTTAGTCGTTGTTGTTGTTGTTGTTGTTGTTGTTGAAAACCCTTTACATGCAATTTCTTTGCTTGCAATATACAGAATGTGTTAAAATGTCAGTTTATACTGTGCTCACAAGGGACATTTTCCCAGATAAAAATGTGTTAATTCAAATCACCATGAGAGAATTGGAAGAAGAACTGAGACAGATAAGCCTGTAGCCTGGTTGTATAATGAGCAGCATAAGTCTGTGTTAAGACAGACATTTGCACTGCATGAAAAAAACATGGCCTCCTGATTCATTTAAATGAGACAGCATGGGTCTAGAAACAAATTTGTACAAGGCTCAACTTCTGATGTAACCAGTGATACATTTCTATAATTTTTTTTCTATAATCCAGTGACATAGGAGTATATTATTTCCTGAGTTGTGAAATCCTGTCTCACAGCATTAAAACCATTGTGCAGTGTTTTGATGTCTAATGGGTTAAACTCTTGTATCTGTTACTCAAACTGGATCCTGGATCATATTTAATTTTCTCACCTGTACCTGAAACAACACTCTCCCACCAACACCCACAAATACAGTGCTGTTTTTGTTCCAAATACCTTCTGGTTGTCTTTTTACCGACTATATCCATAGTATAGTCTACCGTGTGAACTGTACTTAATGGGAACTTGGAGGCAACAGGTTACATACACATCACAGAGAGGGAGGTGGGATGTCAAAAAGCGGCCGAACAGCAAATTCTTGCCCCAGGGCCCCTGAACAAGTTAATCCAGCCAAGTCTGTCTATAAAATCTGACACTGAAAACTCCTCCAGTGATTGATTGCTGCCATTTTAGATGAATTTTCTCTTCAGTTGCAAAGATATTATTTGTAGTAAGAAAACAAGTAAAGTAATTAAAGAAACACTGTGCTCACAACTTTATAACGGACTTCACCACAGGTGTTTATCAGCAACATAGTGGCTGTGCATATGGAAGTATTACATGCAGGAATGAAACAACATACTGTATTTGTAATATCCAGCAGATGGCAGTGGAGCACAGCCTTGAATGGAAGAGTTTTTAACATCCCTGTTATCTGATGGAACAGAGTCGAGACAAAAAAAAAGAACAAATATTCAAATTTCACAAAATAAGATAATTTAAAGTGTTTTAAGCACACAACATAAATAAATGGATTAAGGTAAACTGACACTTAATTCAATTGTCTTAATCCATCTCTAGAACATCACAAACTGAAAAGTAGACCTTTTCCTTGCAGACATTTTGACTTGTCAAAGCAGGAACAGCACAGGTGGTATTAATAACATTACTGATGGCTGCAATGCATTAAGATGAGTCATTTCCAGGGTTCTGGTATAGTGCATGCTCACTCTTTGTAATTCATGGAATGGAACCTTTGTTAATGTTATTATTTACACTCGTGCTTTTCCTGCTTTGACAAATCAGAATGTCTGCTATGAAAAAGGTCTACTGACACCACCTTTATTTTACCATTTATTAAGCAGAGTCCAAAAATGATAATGTAATTCTAAGTGTACTGTTACATGGACCTGTTGAAGGATCATCATGTTTTTTTTTCTTCTGTTTTTATAATTTGAGTATTCATTTAATGAGATTATGTTGAAAATATGTTGTTTTGTGCACTGTTTTATATTTGCAGTTTTATATTTGATATTCTCACTATTTTCGGATTAACCTGATAGGAGGTCCAGGGGCAAAAATGAAATGCTGAGCGTCTGTGAACCCCCAGTTCTTCCATCTTCCTTCACATTTTGTACAGTATTTCTGTGCTGGAGCACTACAATGCCCCAGGTTTGTTATGTGATCGTTTGTGGTATGCTTAAGAGGAAAAGATACTTAAGAATATGCACCATGTAATCTTTATATCTGCTGTGACAGTGCAGATCCTAAAAAGAAATTCTGTCTTATAAGGACCCCACCTTGAAGCCCTTAACATGTCATGGATATTGCACTTTATTAATCACATTTCCACAGACCACTTGCCAAACCCCTCACTAAAATCACCGTGTACATGTATCCTATTGACTTGACCTATCAGATGCAGTGCACACTGCAGGTATACAGTACATGGCAGCTTCATTCGTGATCTAGGAACCAACCAGTGCTCCTACAATGGAATAATACCTGCTGCAGGTGTGTCAGGTGGTTTCTAGAACTTTCATTCAACATAAAATTCATTTAGGAACATACTCCATAGTGTAAGCATAAAAGCTATTATACCTACATTTTGACCAAAGGTAAGAGAGAGCCTCAATGCAGCAGCCACCTTCAGACTGTTGGTGCATATTTATAAACTAATTTGCAGTTAATGAAATTACAGATGAGTTGCCATCCAGTGAAACGGGAGCTTCTGGGCCTTTGGGGCCTGGTTGGTAATGTTCCCCTGTGAACAGTAAGTGATGACCGGATGTAAGGTGACTATCCAGAGCAGCTGATGAAGCAACATTTTCATTTGAACGTGACGACCGGAAGTGTGGGTATTGATTGCGGCGCGCTTGACGCTGGCTGAATTAACGCTACTGGCTGCATGGAAGAAAGCCGTCCATTGAAGGAACGTGGTGGATCTTTGTGACTTGACAGGACACTTTTCACCGCCACACTGATGGACTGAGAGACCAACTGTGCTCGGAACCGTATTTACGAGTGTGTCCCGCTCCGGAGCCTGTGATTCTTTATTTGGATCAAGAACAGACTGGTGTCAGCTGGAGAGGAGAGGAGCCACAACACCGCAGCAAACATGTACGTTGTTTCAAATGTTTCTCAGTCTATGCCCTGCTCACATCGAGCCAACTGTTAGGCTGTTGTTTAATTAGCTATATTCATTAGTTTTGTGCTTTTGGTTGGAGGGTTAGCATCTTCTCAGTCCTGTTTATGTCGCTTTTGTCCAGCTGTCTGAGTCTGCTGCAGTCTTGTCCTGTCACTCAGTCCTCTTCTCTGTGTGCAGAAACCGGCTTTACAAATCCTTTAATTCTGCACTTCTTCCAGCCTGAGCTCCAGCCTCCAGTCAGGCGCTTTCAGTAAAATGTCACCTTGTGGACTCGGTTTACTCAATATTTCTGAATAGCATGAAAACATCTAGCAAGTGGTGGCAGGCACAGTAGTTTCATTTCCATGAACGTGAGTATACCGAATGTACCAGAAACGCCGCATGAGCTCTTGTCATGTTGTATCAAGTGTTTATCTGAAAGTTGGCAAGTTTCTGAAGTGATTTTGGCTTGAACTCGTCGTTTCGCCGGAGGGATCCCTCAATCAGAATCAGTCTATGTGTCAACGGACTGCAAATGTGAAAGTGTTTCTGTGTTTGTGAGAGTTGTATGCAAAGTAGTGGACATTGTCCATGACCATAGCTTTTACATGACAGGTTGTGTGTGTGTGTGTCAGTATGCAGTATGACAAGGTCATGGTTTGCATGTTTGGATATGACAGAAGAAGTACTGTTAACATGAGAGGATTGCTTTTGTGTGTGTGTGTGTGTGTGTGTGTGTGGGTATGACTTAGGTCACTTTCAGGGACACACACCAGACTTAAGATCAGTTAATTGGGGACAGATTGTGCAATTGGGGACAAAAGTCGTGTCCCCAATTTGTAAAATGCTGATTTTTGGGTCAGTGATTAAAGTTAGGGTCAGGCAGGTAGTGGTTATGGTCAGAGTACGCCTTCAAATCGATTTTCCAAAACAAAGATCTAAGCTAAAGATCGAGTTTCAAAGCCTCTTCCACAGTGGCAGATTTAAAATTCTGTCCCGAACTACAGTGGAGTCACAGAGCTAAGCATCAGTTTCGAAAATCCCAGAAGGTTGTTTAACAGCACTTGGCGCTTTTCTGAAGGTATTTTCAGACTACTCAAAGACTCTTCTGTCCTTGTAGATCAAAAAATGTTCAGTCCACTACACACACAAACATTTTTAATCTTTAATTTTGAATCTTTGTTTTCCAAATTTCATTTCTGTTTACTAATCCAAGTAGAGAGACCAGAGATGACCTATTTCCTTCCTTGTTTTGTTTGACACAAGGAAAATAGAAACATTACTGTGCATCGAATTATGAAATAACTGAAAATAACACTATTATATACAGAGTAAACAAAAATAAGTTTTGTAAATGTATAAATTGAGCAAGAAGATACTCAAAAAGAAGTTATTTTTGCCTGCCGTCTTGGTCTAGATTCAGAAATGAAGTCACAACTTTTTTTTCTTCTGCTTTTTTTTTTTTTTCAACCATAAAACAAATGTAAAATTGTAAGACTGGCTAGATGTTCTAACAGAGCAGCCACACATTTCTTACAGTAACAGAGAATACAGTTAAAAATCTGACAAATTCACAAATATTGTGTTGGATTGCTAATCAACATCAATCCCAACCTTAAAGGACAGGTTCACAATTTTTCAAGTGTGTCTTAAAACAACAGTCAGGTGTCCATATGAACAGTGAAAGAGGTTTTCCTCGCTGTAATCATTCCTCCTGTTCATACTGGATATTAAAAGATCCTTCAAAAATGTGCTTTCAATGTAAATGATGGTGGGCATTATGAAGGGATCTTCTAATGGTCAGTATGAACAGGAGGAATGATTACAGCAAGACAAACATGTTTCAGTTTTCATTTGGGCTCCTGACTAGTTTTAAGACAGACTTGGAAAAAAATGTGAACTTGTCCTTTAACTTGTCATATTGTATCACAGGTTTGGGTTTACAGTATGACTCTGCAGTGCTCTGTGGCTTCTGGGAAATGTTGAAAGGCAGGCCTAAAGACTTGAAGTCAAGAAGCAAGACTAGTTAAAACCAGATTTCACTTGTCCTTTTAAATGCTTTATCAAAAAAAGAATCATAATTATTCATCTATTCCAGCCTTCTAATATTAGGATTTGCTGATTTGTTTGTTTCAGATTCTAACTGGAAAATCTTTGTTTTTTGGGGCGGTTGGTCAGATATGGTAAATAATTTGAAGATATCACCTTGGTATTTAGTGACAGGCATTCATCATAAACTTGGACACATTTAGACTTAAAAAAACGGTTGATTAATTGATTATGAGGAACTCTTCTGCAGGTGGTATGCACAAGCTATCAGTCTTGATGGAGTGACAGCATTCTTGGCATAACTTTGAAATGCAGCACATAGTGTAGTAGCACTCTGCCGACAGAAACAACAGGCAGTTCTGTTTGATTCAGTTCCAGGGGGGAAGGTCATGGAATCCAAATGTTGCTGTAATAGGTGACAAAAACAAACTGGTTCAGGCTGACTGTGGGAATGCTCTCTGAAACCACAAACACACTCTCTGTGTGGCTCTCGGAGAGTCAGCTGAACAGTAGGTCCATTGTGTCGGTGCAGGGCTCTCACAGTTAGAAGACCTAATTCAGCTAATGATCAGGCCTGAGCTAACAAACTGCATGAAACAGATACAGAGCAGAGGGAAGCCACTGTGCTCACTCATCTGCTTCTTATTTCATTCATCACTTGTCTTCTTCATTCATAAAGCACGATGGAACATTAAAGGGCCATGTCACTCATTTTCAACCTGATCTGTTTACTTGTAGTCCGACATGCTTAGGACGCAAGTGGGGGTTTTTTTGGATGTAATGCAATAAAAAATCTGGAAAATGTTTGTATAATCGTGCATGTTTGTCATCTCTGTGCTCTGTGAAGGGCTCATTGCTTTCATTCTAGCTCAAGCTGACAGCTAATGATACATTCACAGGAGGAGCAACAGCAGTTGTTCTCGCTTTCTTTCTTCAGTTTCATCTGCTGAAATAGATGAAAATAAAGAACACAGTTTGTCTTTTGGTAAATTGGCACCATTAAAAGTATGCCGAATTAGCTATTAGTAATTCATGTTTGCAGTGTATCCATGGATGTACAGACAACTATCACTGGATTACTTTGATAGTAAAGAAAACTTAAAATTATAATGATTCTCAGGCAAGTTCAGGTGTTTTAAGGCATTTTTGTCTATAATTTCTTAGTTCATTTGTGGTGGACATCGGAATAATATCATCGGAAAGTATGATTCACGCTGAATCTAGAAATGTTCACCATAGCTACATAGCTAATTGTGCTACATATCACAACCGGACACATCCTTACATTGCGCTGCATTAAATTTCTCAAAGAACTTCAGTACAAAGTCAAGGTTGTGATATGTAGCACAACAAGCTAGCAAAGCTCTGTAAACGGAACGGTGTTCCTGCACATGCTCAGTGGCGTCTGCTGTACAAAGAACTTTCCTGGGACTGATCGCTGTTGTTAGTCTTTGGAGCCGTTTGATCTTAACACGGAGGTCAACGGCACAGAGGAATAAGGTATATCAGGCTTTGGATACACACTTGTTAGTAGATCAGTTCAATGTCGGTTTGGCTCCAAACATGAGATTTGTTGACAATAAGACAAATAAAGAAAATTACCAACTGAACTCTTTAAGGCCTACAGTATTATACTATACAATATGTTGTACCTTGTTATATTGCTGTTGCTTTTCATTAGAGAATTTCTCTATGTGAAGAGTTTTACCCTTTTTAATCTAGTAAAAAATCATCTAATCTAATCATCTAATAGTGTGGAAATCTTTATTGTGACTTATATATATATACATATATATATATATATACCGTTGTTTTGCTTTTTTTAATAGAAATAAAACCCATTTAGTTCATTTTGTTCATTTACTTAGTCAGACGATGGAAGCTACAGTTGTAAACTGGAAGTGTCTGCTCTGTGAGCATCTGCAGCAGCAGCAGAGTCTCAGCACAGAGTAAGCTCTCTGCCTGCTCAGCCTGCTCTCGGTGTGTCCCTCTCCGGATGGCAGGTGGGTTGCTCCGGTTCTGGTTCCAAGTGGCAGCCGTCCTCTGGCTTGTCCCCGCGTCTTTGTGCGCTGCCAACCAGTGTCGCCGCAGCCTCACCGTCACACACACACGCTCTCTCTGTATAAGCTGTATAACACATTAAGGTTTAGAAAACCTCTTAAAATACATTTTCTTAAAAGTTCCCTGATGCTTAGGGCCAGCGGGGGGTCAACTCAGGCTTGGTGGGCCGCCAGACTTGCAATACACTGGCGGAAACCCTGTAAAGATCTCCAAGTGTCTCACATTACACACAGTTTTCTTGAAATGTAGCAGAGAGTAGTGAAGCGGCACAGAGGAAGGGTCAGTTTGAAGCATGTGTGTATGCACATGTGTTGGCAGACCATAAACCAGCTCTGAGGCCCAAAACCAACCTGACATTGTTTACCCAGCATGCATTCTGATTTCTGGACTGCCTTAGGCTTCTGTCCTTCTCACTTACACAAACATACACACACACACACACACACATATATACACTCATACATGGTCCTTTGAAGTTAATGACTTCCTCTGATGGACTAGACTTCCTTGAAGAACTGGACAAACAGCCAATTAACACACACACACACACACACACACACACACACACACACACACTCTCTCAAACATGGACATATACACACACGTATAGACACATGTACACACACATGCCAGTCTGAACTATAAAGTTATAATGAGAGTTAATGACTTTGACTCTTCAGATAGGCAGGAGTGAGAAGCTAAGAATATTATCCCAAAGGTTTTTCCAAAAGTTTTGGTTCCTGAGAAATAAAAGTTGTATTTTGTGGTTCGGAACATTTTTAGCCTCCACAGTCAGTGTTTTAATTTGGGTTGAAATCAAGGCCAATGTCCTGCCGCACTGGAAACACTTGTCAAAAATAGCAACTTTCTGTGGCTTGAGGTAAAAGTGATGAAGGACGTTTTAGACCTGTCTTGGTTGTAAACTTCTGAACCTGCACATCAGAGTAATATATTCTGAAAGATGTCAACAACTTTTGGTTGGATTGCCATCAAATGTTGCACAGACTTTCATGTTCCCCAGAGGATGAATCATACTGACTTTGGTGATCATCTGACTTTTCATCCAGTGCCACCGGGTAGCTGTTCAATGCTTTCACATATCCATTAAAATGTCTCAACATCTACTTGTTAAGATTGACAGAAAATGTTGTACAGACACTCATGGTTCCCAAAGGATGTATTAGACTGACTCTAGCGCTGTCGTGAGGTTGACATTTGTGGGTAATGTTGAATAATGTTGTACAGCAACGTAAATTAATGGTTATATAAAATTATCACTTAGTTTTTTTGACATTTCAGCACTAACACTTTAGTTGTACTAGCTAAGTTACAGATATGGTTTAGATCATAAGAAAACATTGTAGCTGTCACCTCAAGTCTTGCTATGGGGTGTCTAAATGTGAGAGTGCTTGAATATGTCTTATAAGTGATTATTTATGTGTGCTAGTTCAGTGCCCCAGTATGTTTTCTTTTTGACCATTGCTAATATAGTAAATCCTCTCAGCAGTTATTCAGTGCAGTGTAATCCAGTAGTGCAGCACCAGTGTGTGTTTCTGTCAATGCTGATGATGCTCTGTTGAATGTGATGATTGTATAGTGAACAACGTTGTGGAGGATCTGAATCATTTACCCGTAAGGAAACCGTATGAAATTACTTCTCACTCGAGCTGGACTCACGTTGTGTCCATCAGGTCGAAGTTATTCAAGTTTAGAGCTGCAACAGTTGGTTGATTAATGAATTAGTTGTCAACTTTTGTATTAATCACCAACTATTTTAACTATTGATTAATCATTAAAAGTCATTTATTTTAAAGAAAAAATGTCAATTCTTTGATTCCAGCTTCTTACATGTGAATATTCTGGTTTCTTTAGTCTTCTATGACAGTAAACTGAATATCCATGGGTTGTGGACTGTTGGTCGGGACAAAAGAAGACTTTTTAGGTTGTATCTTGGACTTTGGGAAATAGTGATCAATGATTTCCACCGTTTTCTGACATTTCATAGACCAAACAACTAATCGGTTAATCGAGAAAATAATCAAGACATTAATGTGTAATGAAAATAATGGTTAGTCGCAGCCCTATTCAAGTTAGATATTGATCATTTTCTAATATCTGCTGGTCAGTGTTGGTATAGTATCAGTGCAGCATTAAGTGGTGCTGAGGGTCTTTCCTCATATAATTCTGGCTATATGTTTTCATCCAAAGTTGATTATCTATGAAGATTTTGTAACATTAGTGTGTGTGCTTTGGATTTTGTCAAGAAATCAGTTTTATCGACGTGCTTCTCAGAACACTGACCCAAAATTACCGTAGAAGCGAGCTGTTCTGAAAGCTCCCCTGTCTGTACTGAAGACTGCACATAAAAATGGATGAAATGATTTAGGATATCATTAGTGCTTTGAGTCACAGCGGTCAATATCGGGGTGAAACATAAATTATTGCTGTAATTGTTATAACACAGTCATTGGTCGGCTTTGGTCCACATGGGTGTAACTTTACAAAAGACAGACTGAAAATGGATCACTGTTATTAGCAAACCTCAGAGTACTACCTGACATGACCTCTGACTCAGCTGAACACATACTTGATGTGTGTGTCCGTGCAGTGAAGGCCTGCACAGAGTGACTCATGCTGTGTCTTTCACTAATAACAGAGTCGCTGCAGTAATCATATATTATACTGACTGGAACAGCTATGTAGCCCTCTCCTGACCTCTTGTCTGTCTCTTATTCCTAAACTAAGTGTCTAAGGATGGAGGGATTTTGGTCATTGCTGGGCTGGATGCAGTTTCATTCCTGCACTGGTCCTGGCCAGCTGGGCAATTTACAGTAGTTCTATTCACTGGATGGCTTTTGCTGTGAAAAGCAGTTACAGGAAATGTTGAGTTTGCATTAGCGGCAACTTTACATCACAACAGGCCAGCTCATTCTGGCACATAAGCATAGCTCCCTCCCAATGATGTTTGTTGATAGTGTTATCAGTGATATCTTTTTCACAACAGATCTGCTTGGAACCAAAACAGGCTGTTCAAGTTTAGATAAGCAGGAAAACCCCCTGCTCATATTGTTTAATTATTGTTCCTGTTAACCATTGTCTTCTTTCTTGTAATTCCATAGTTTCCTCATTCACATTCATTTCCCTGTGTTGTCCCAGAGCTTCTTTTGACCTGATAAGATAGTCTCAGTGATTGTCTGTGTGGGTGTCCTCCTCTCCACCTCTGGTGCTGTCTGCACATGCAGGTAGTTCAGGTGAGAGAGATTATCAGAGGATTACATACTAGGCCTTGTGCCTGACACCAAAGCCATGGCAACAAATAGAGACAGAAAGACAGTGAGCATATAGTGATGTACTATGTTTGTACATACTGCCTGCTGTATTGTGATATCTGTCCTGATAGTGGCAGTAAAGTACACAGGGTCACAAAACCAGTTGGCATCATCCTCTGGGAACCATAAATATAAATATCAAATTTCATGGCAATCTTGGTCCATATTGGTCTTGGACAGACATGTGGGAGGTCTGACACTGATATCCCTAATCTCAAATGATACTTTCCACTTCTGCACAGGCGCAAGGGTTCGTCTGAAATGTTGTCACATTATTTCCAAGAGGATCCAAGATATTAAACAGGTGTTTGCACTCTTTGAGCATGACTTGATACAGCTGTGAAAATGTTCTCTTCTTGTGACCCCTGTGAGCTGAACTGGAAACTACATGGTACACTGCCTGGCACTGTATGTGCTTTTTCAAGCATTTGATTGGCTGGTCAGTGTATTGCCAGATGAAGTTGCATGGAAATAGAGCAAGAAGCAAATTTTATGTCAGACTAACTCATCAGTTTTATTTGTCGGAGCCCTCTCTGGCAGTGCTGCTGCTGCACCAACACAGTGTTCTGATTGAAATAAACGAGGAAGTCTTCGTTTATTTCCTTATTGCTCTTGTGGATCTAAAAGGGTTGTAAATCATCCATGGTAGAGGTGACTGAGACTCTGGAGCTGACCCAGTGAATCTGGCGCTAATGCAGCAATAACACTTTACTTTCATTCCCCTATTTAGCATTCATAAGTAGTACATAAACCTATAATAGTTTATAACTAACTATGATGTAGCTATAGAATAGATTTATTTCCAACATTTTAAAGAAAGAAAATATATAAGTAAGAAAACAAAACAAGAATAACCAATAAAATTAACAATAATCATATACAACAAATTGTCAATAAATAACATAAATAAATATTACATGTCTGGAGTAGGAAGAAGTGAAATGCTTATCTGGTCCTACCCCTTTTCTATACTTACTCAATGAACTTAATGTGTATCATGTATAGTCCAACTGTGCACCCCAGTGTCCATCATACACAACTTAAATAATTACCTGTATGTTCAGCCTATTTATACATACATAACCTATAAGCAGGTATAAGAACATTTTAAGTGTTTATTAATGTACAACATTTGTCAAAAGTGATTTGTCCTATGAAGACCTATTAGTATAGTTATTACAACTATGTTGACTATGTTATCATTCATTTATACAGCAGCCTCCACTTATGGATGCCCACAGGAAGAGTTCTAGTTGTTGACAAATGCACTGTAAACTGGAGTTTAACTAACTCAGTTCAAGACATCCCAGCAGGGACTGTTTAAGAGTTAAAACTCTCTTGGGACCACAAGATTAATTGATCATTTGTTTGGACCATAAAATGTCAGAAAATGGTAAAAAAAAAAAAAAAAAAAAAAAAAAAAAAGTTGATCACTGTATCTCAAAGTCCAAAGTGACATCCTCAGATGTCTTGTTTTGTCCCACCCAACAGTCAGCAACCTAAAGATATTCAGTTTACTGTCATAGACTAAAGAAACCAGAAAATATTCACATCTGAGAAGCTGGAATCAGAGAATTTGGACATTGTCTTATTTTTCTTAAAATCAATTATGAAAATAGTTGACAACTAATCGATTAATCAACTAATTGTTGCCAGCTCCAACAGTATCTACACCTGTAAGTTCTTTGTGACAAATGAAGACCCAACTCTTCAAACTGAAAAGATACAATTAGAATGCAAATTTGACTGTAATGTTTTCAGTATGAATGTTTATTCAGCTTAATGCCTTCAGTTCATTGAACTTGTTATCTTTGAGTTTATTTTAAATCAGTTGGTTTTACATTTTCAAAACTCATGAGATGACTTTGAACTAATCATTCAACTTAAGTTCAGGTAACTCACATTTTTAAGGCAGCAGGGGAACTTACATTTTTAAATTGATATGTTTTTCAGTGTAAACACACATATCTGCTAACAACTACATTATTGTGTGCCATAAACTATTTATTTAATGTTTTATATATTGCTTATAAATGCTAAATAGGGGAACTTATAGTAAAGTGTAATACGCAAAGATTCTTGTATCTTGTATCTCCATTCTGCTATTCTACTATTCTTGGACTAAGGTTCCAAATGAGTCCTAAGTCTAATTTTGCATATCCTTACCTGACAGCTTACACTACACACACTATACAGTGAGACTTCATTTGGTATTAATACCAGTGTTCTTAAATTGAAGTTGACACTAGCCAGACTAGCAGTAAGGCCCTAGTGACGACAGTGTCGGTCAGTCCACCATTTTGGTCCAGAGTGAAATATCTCACATGATGGACTGCTCTAAAATTAGCTGTAGACATTCATGATTTCTAGAGAATTTCATGTTTTTTCATTTAGCTGGAATCACTGCTGTGCCTAAAGACACAGAGCTGCTAGCATGGCTGTAGACTCTTGTTATTGTTAACATTTCGGAACTCATTCTCAGCACTCCATGTAATGTTATCAGCAGGTTGTTGTTACAGATTAAACCATCTCATCAGTTCAGCGTCTGCTCTGTGTGTGTGTCTCTTTACCTGCCCATGCAGCAGCTTAACCTTCAAGGTTATCCATGAAGGGTTAACCTAATGACACAGTTTCCCTTGGTGCACAACCTGCTCACAGGCCCCGCAGGTACTATCAGTCTCCAATAGCAGCGATTCAACAGCCTCACATCCTTTTTAAACATTGATTTACAAATTCTCACATTTAGATTACTGTAGGTGATGTGAACATGTATTGTGTGTTGTATTGCTCCACAAGGAAAAGATGGGAATGTACATCACATTTTCATTCCAGCAGTTAAATTTAGGCACGTAAAACAATTCTGAATAAAATCAGGCAACTTGCACTTTTTCAAACATTGAAGTCTATACTCAACATTAGATACAAAGTAATACAATCCAATTCAATACATCACCACACAAACTGGAAAACACAACAATCCTACAATCCATTTTAACATGAATATCGATATAGATGTTATTTTCAGTATGGTTATAGTAGCTCTGAACCATATTAGACTGTCCACAAACTAGTAATTAGCCTGCTGCACTCTAGTGACAGTTAAGCTGCTTATTGGCCAGCTGGAGATTAACCAGAAAGTCCCCACTTCACAGGGGTCCACACACACACACACACTCAGACAGTCATGTGGTACTTAGTGAGGTAGGAACAGTCTGTCAGCTCATTACCAAGCTCACTCTACTCCACCACAATGAAACATGATTAAAATGATTTGTTTCATCAACTAGTACTGTACAGTACTGAGCTTTTGTTTGACTAAATCTACAGCGGTCCAGTCTGAATGCCTATAAAAGTCAAGCTGAGAAAGTACTAGATGAGGATAAAGCGTTACTGAAGAACAGGAGCAAGAAGGAGCTGACTTTCCATTATTTTTAGTATTCTTGTTAAAGCAAAATCAACACTTCCTGCTGCTACTTCACAATAAAAGCCTTCCAGCAAAGACAACTTGACTACAGCTTTTGTTGTGAAAAAAAGAAAAGGTTGACTTACAGACCCTGTTTACAGCTTGCATTAACATGTGATCTGTATCTGAATATCTTAGGAAAAACACATATTAATGCAAGTTGTAAATGCACTCAGAATATATTGTTATCAGAACCAGGTTAGATTGGCCAGATCGCCCCAGATGTTGATCTCAGGATGATCTTCAGCAAGCCTGGTAAGGCCTACAAGTAGTAGTGGTAGCTAAAAGTCTTCCCACACAAAAAATGAATGACACCTATTCATAGCGTTGCTCCCCATCACCTGGGACATGCCATGTTTGTTGACAAGTCCACTAGCCCTGCCTAGCTAATTTGCATATTAAGAGCAAATCACAATGTGGATAGAATCAAGAAAACAAAAGTGCTCATTAATAGCAGGTGTAAATGCAAAGGCTCATTGATTGGATGTCACCTGCAGTATAAAAGTACAGTCCATTTACCATTTGTGGGACGTTCAGACCAACATCAGCTCTGCGTGAAAAAAAATGCAGCCGTCTCATTTATTTGAATGGGGGCGGTGTGCTGACGCAGCAGGGGTGCCAACACTGAGAACACTGCGGGGTCCTTCGACAAATAAAGTTGAACTGGGGTCAAGTTTTGCCGCAAAGCAACCCCATGTCATCCAGCAAGGTGCTGCATTGGCCAATCACATACATGCAAGCGCACAATCCTGGTTGATTACTTTATAACGTGAATGTCGTATTCAACTGTTTACCTTGCAATCATCACAACAAAAGATAAGACAGTTGCTGCTGAAATAACTTTGCAGAGTTGTAAAATCCTGTCTGTGAGTGTTACAGACCACTGTGTGGTTTTTTGGCATCTGATAAGCCTTTAAACGCATTAATCTGTAGCTCCAACTGGACTTCCTGGATTGTATTTCATTGTCTCACCGGAACCTCAAACAACACGCCCCTTGCACTGTTTTAACACAGGGCTGTTTTCAGTCCGAATGCAGCATTACCAACAGTTTCACTGCTTTCACTTATGTTATGGCGAGGCCTTTTTAAACTTCAAACTGAAAACTTTAATAATCTAATGACATACAGTACACAACACAACTGAGTACACCCCAGTGCAATATCACTACAATGTTAAATGATTCAACATTGTATCATCTTACAATAATTGCAATAAACAGGTTTGATAGACTAAATTGAAAATACAGGCCTCAAAGTACAACCTCAGTGCAACAAAAGTGACTACGCCTGTGACCACTGAAAACAAAAAGGTTAATTCTGTGACTTCCAATTAGGACTAATTGCCTGAACATGGTCATAAAAGAACCTATGAAGACCACAACTTTCTCAGTTTTGGCCTGGGTTGTGTCTAGTGCAACATGGCTCCACATGGTGAGGAACTGCCTGAACAAGTAAGAAACCAAATTGTGAGACTTGTGGTTAGGAGGTAGAGGAGGACCCAGACTACCACTAACAGAAGGCAAAGTGGCCGTCCTCGAAAAATGACGGCACGCACAATTTGCTATTTATGCAAACCTTGCATTGAAAACAGAAGGGCAGGTGCTTTTGACTTTGCACAAGGATTTTCTATGGATTGATGATTGGTGTTTCACTGACACTGCATGAAGTGAACCTGTATGGACGACGTCCAAAAAGAAAACCATTGCTCACAAAACGGCACAAAACTGCAAGATTAAACTTTGTCAAAGAACATGAAAAGAAGTCTGATGAATACTGGCTGCATCGTCATCCAACAGAGCACACAAAGTGTGAAGTATTATTAAAAATAATAGTATTTCCACTCCCTACCTCATGAGCAAGGCACTGTAAACTTAATTGCTTCTCCTCTCTTGGACGTGACTGTATCTGAACTGGGCAGCTCCCAGTGTAGAAGTGTGACATTCTAAAAATATGAAGCAGGGCAGTGGAGCTCTATTAACATTCCCTGGATAAGGTTAAAAGTAATTTGAAAAAATCAGGCCACACAGACACCCAGATAGAAAGGCTTCAGTACTGAGCTTGACTCAATTTACCTTCATTTGACTCAATTCAGGAGCTAGTCCAAGCAGAAGAAACTGAAGAAATAAAACACTTATTAACATAACAATTATTCTGCTTTAAGTCAGCTAAAAATATTGTTACGCCTTGTCATTATCATTGTGCCAGCAAATTGGAACAAATTGGGCACAGAAGGTGGAGCCAGGATGGAGGTTAGGTGAGACAAGGAAGCAGAAACCACATCAGGATTGAGTGTAAAAGACTGAGACAGCTGACAAGCAAACATGCCTCAATATATACAGTCCACACAGATAAAGTACCAAGTTTCAGCTTTAATTTGAGTAGGTTTACATCAGTATAGAAAGAACTGTGTGGGAGATATAGTCCTTTTAACACATAGTGCCCAAAGTTTAGGGGTTCAAACATAATATGACAGATACACATGAAGTCAAACAAAATCATCATATTTGTATATGGTGTCATTTCTTTATACAGCATATTTTTAAGGCAAGGGTTAAACAATGAATCAGTTTTAAATCCAGAGTGCAATCTTCAGATCACCACAGCTGATTATTCCTACAGTATCAACAATGTCTGAACAAGCTGTATGAAGCAAAAAAAAGACTCTTCAACTGTTTGGCTAGATGACAATACAAGATGAAAAGCCCAGCGGCTGTCTGGTTAATGTCATCTCTGCATGCCATGGTCAAATATAGTTTCCATTAGTAAGAACCACCACTCTGTATCATCCTGATGTTTGAGATAGGGAGTGGACTGTCTTTTTGTTGTTCAAAAAGACCAGAAAAACCGCTAGCTTTAGCTGAGTGCATTGTGTCATTTTCAGACAGGTAGTTGGCTTGTTAGCAGCTGCCTAGCTAGGTATTTGTTAAGAGAAAGACTGACCAGTGGTAAGCTGCCGTAAATGGTAAAAGCACATCATATTATTTTTTCAAGCTTAAAATTGTGAAGCTGAGCCTCCAGGATTCAGGGCTTTGAAGCAACTCATCCTGTCAGTCTGTGACGCTAAAGGAAGCTAAAGCTAAAGTAGCATCAGGGGTCGTAGGTCAGATATCAAAACTTTTATATTGTCAGACTTACTGTATTGTACGCTTTTGTGACTGTTATTGAGAAAAATAATGCCACTTTGGAATATCATGATTATATTTGAAATATATTGAGTAGGGTCAAATATACTTGTTACAATATTTTTATTGAAAAAAACCAACAAAAAAAAAAATAAAAGATTTAATTAGAAAGTGACTTTTCTCTGGCTGGCCTGTTAGGAAAGTAGCTGCATTTATCTCTTTCATGTAGAAAAAAAAAAAGATTATAATAATTATGATTGAAATTGTAATATTGGTCAGAAAAATGGCAGTTATATATTGTCTAATTCAATGTTTCTGAGGACGTGTATTACTTTGGGTTTGGACAGTGTTTCTGTTTTACCTCCGTCTCAAGCTGTGCCAGCCTCCATGAATCTTCACAATGAAGCTTTCTGGATTCCTCTGTTCTGTTTATGAAATCCTCCCATAATCACCACAATGTGCCTCCCCCGCCCTCTCTCTCTCTCTCTCTCACTCTGTTGCCAGCATGTACAGTAGATTCTGTCTAGTCTGCAATGGTCCAAAATGAAAAAATCAGTTTTCACAATTTAACTAACAAAGCCAAGTTCAACAGAAAGCTGCTCAGCAGAAGTCATTGTCACATTTTGGATTGTTTTTTTTTTTAAATCAAGGACCATTTTAAAAACCTTTTGAGAAAAGTGTTTAAACTTAAAAGTGTTTTAAACAATTGCATCTGTAAGTTATTATGTCCAAATATCAAACCTATAAAATAAACGATAGCACATATGGCTGTTGTAAAGAGGATAATGGAAATTTGGTTGTTTCCTTGATTCAAAATATTGCTCCAAGTGTCAGGAGGTGGACCTTGAAAACACCAGCAGAGGGAGGTCTAAAAAACAGTCACCACATGATGACACTGTGAACTTGGGCGGAAAACATAATTGCAAAGGACTGTTCACTGTGATGTACTGGCCATCTGCAGGGAGTTCTCAGTAAGTTGATGTTCATAGCCAACCAATAGCTGTCTGGAAGGTAGGAGATCAATCTTTAAACTTATGGTATGCTAATGTAATAGTAATGTAAAGTATATGAAATCTCATATAAAGTTTTACAGTTACATAGCTGTATGGGTGTATGTGTCTGTTTACCTTTGCTTATAAAGTTTCCTCAATTCCTCTGTACAAGACCACAAGGGCTGCAGTCAGAGAAAGGAGGAAAGAGGAGGATGGAGTGATGATATAGGGAGGGAAAGTAATGATTTAGACCTTTTTGAAGATGAGTGGAAAGTTGAGAAGAGAAAGCAATTTAGGAACTGTACTGAACTGTTTGCGCACAAAGTGAAGAGAGGACCCTAAAGGAAGCATAGGATGGAGGGGAACAAGAAGAGCAGTATAAGTACCTGAATTACAAAATATTGTAATAATGGAACTTGTTGGCAGAAGAATTCAACAGCAGTCTGAAAAACACCACCTCTTATGGCTAACACTGAGCATTTTGCACGTAAACAAAATGTGGTGGAGCTTTAAAGGTGACTTATCATGCACATTCCAGCTCTGTATTTATGGGGCTCTATTGGAATATCTTTGCATGATTTACAGTTAAAAACTCCTTTTTTATCTTATCTTGACCCTTTACGCAGCCCCTCAGTTCAGCCTCTTTCTGAAACAGGCCGTTCTAGCTCCTGTCTCTTTAAGGCCCCCCCTCCTGATGAGCCCACTCTGTTCTGATTGGTCAGCTTCTGGAAGCTTCCTCTGGCTCCAGAGGCTACATAAACAAACTACAGTAGCAGGATTTCACTTCGTTTTCTAGTTCTTTACTCCAAATGGAAACTTCTCAAATACATCTGTACATGTTGGAGTCTGAATCAGATCCAAAACATGCAAGTGGACAACGCAAACAACCCACGGAACAACCTCAGCAACAACCGCCTGTTTGTGGGCATGTGCGAACAATCTGACGTCATCACGAGGAAGAAGTAGAGGTAACTTTGCAAACGAAGCGTTCAGAGGTGGCTGAAGCCCTGACTTTTGACTTTCAGGGAACATTTTTTACATACGTTCGCCTGAAGTTTTGGAACTTTGACCATTTATAACATCTGACATCATAGCAGTATAAAAATAACAGAAAATCACAAAAGGCATATGTCCCCTTTAGGATCCAGGAGTAGAAAAAGTGAAAGAGCAACAAAATGAATGGTGGAGGACAATGTAGAGAAAGTTGAAGGGAAAACAAGTATACCTGGTCAGTCAGGGTATTAGAGATATGATGGGAATGGAAAGAATGTGGCTTCATTTCAGTGGTGTGTGTGTCTGGGGGAGTGTGTGTACAGATGAGTAAGCAGAAAAACGGTTTATGTTGACTGAGTGAGTGGAGGACAGTTTAATTTAAAACAACACGTGTGTGTGTGTGTGTGTGTGTCTGAAGGTGTTGAAGGTCCCATGAACTGATTTCTTTACATCCTTAAACCTGCATTAACTGACGTTTTGTCCACTAGTTTTCAGCAGAAACAAGCAATGAATACAACACTGACATATCATCACCTTTAAAGTTGATATGTTGAACTTGTTTGCAAACAGTTGCTTATTTCCACATCCTGCAGTTAAGGAGCAACATTATCATTTATTTGGAGTCGTGTTTCTGTCCACCTGGTGAATGTAAGTCCAATATTCACTCTCTTTTAGCTCTGCCTTTGCTCTCTATCAACTCCTGAGGGAAATATCTGGCTCTTTAGCTGCTAATGATGATAATGCTCCACTATGTTCACCAGCTAGTCTACAGTTAACTGTGACTGTTTCTCATTTGGTGCTGAGCAGGTAGTGTAGAGTTGCTTTTTAGAGTTTTTTTTTAGTGTGAATCCATGTGCTGAAACTCACTATAAAGCTCACCTTTTAACATTACACACTGTAATTTCACATATTGTTATTATAAAAATATTGATTATAGCTATTTTAATGTCGAGTATTTCCTATATGTTGGGGTGGAATATGAGACATTAATGGATTTTTTAAGTATTTGTTTGTATGTTTGATTCAGTAGGTACAGTAAATAAAGGTGGGATTGTAATATGTATGTGTGTGTGTGTGTGTGTGTGTGTACACATATATATATATATATATATATATATATATATATATATATATATATATATATATATATATATATATATATATATAATTATTATTATTATTATTATTATTATTATTATTATTATTATAGTGGTCACCAACCTTTTTCAAAGAAACATCACTGTCCACATATAAGCCCCCGAAAAGGTGCCTGATAATGAAAACCTTCATGTGTGTCGCCAATGAAAAGCTTTTGATGTGAAATAGTAGTAGCAGCAGCATTAGGTTCTGATGGTGAAAATGAACTAATTACCTTTTGAACTGAAATGCTTTGTGATTAACTTGGAACCCCACACAGATGGACAGGTGGGGAAGCTCATTAGTGCAGGATGAGGTCACCAGTTTCCAGGAAGTAGCACATTTCGAGGAAGCTCAAGTACATATTTCATAGTCCCTTAAAGCACTCACACTGATGCTGAAGCTAAGCTTGCAGTAGATGTTCTATATCAAAATATAATATAGATTTAGTCAAATCAGGACACTGCAGTTTTACCTCATTCTTCTCTACAAAACTGCTCACATTCTGTCAAGTTTCATTGAGACTGTGTTTTCAAAACCTGCTGCAAATTCTGTTTTGGATTTATTCTAACTCGGCCACTCCTGAACATTGTTTTGTTCCTTCCTGTGTAGCTTTGACTTTATTTTTGGGATTGATGTCTTACTCTGACACAAGCACAGAACTTAAGTGTTTAGTATGAAATGCTCAACTTGATTCTCAACACTTGCACAGATATCACATGAGCTTTTAGCAACTTTGAAGCTGTCAATGATGAATCACAGCCTCAATGTCTCAATCTTTAAAAGTTTTCTCTCTGTTGTTTTGTGTCAAATAAAACCTAATTACATCCTTGTGTCGTGTGTGGGTGTATGTTGGTATGAGATAGGGAGAATGTGTGTTGTTCTTATTTGTGAGATGAAAAGATAACCCTTGGACATGTTTGTTAAAAAGCAGCTGCTGTCCCGCTCTTGAAAGATACTGAGCTGTTCCATACACCATGGATGTGTTTTTGTCTATAGTAATGGAATAATGTTAAGCTCCTGGAATTGGACCAAGATCCCATCCACTTAGAAGAAAATACTGCCAATAGGAAACCATGTTAGAAAATGATGTTCACTCCAGCTGTGATATGTACTGTGTGTAGGTTGTTTAGTTTTCTGGAAATATCACTTTTTGGGAAACTTGGGGCTTCTCATAGCCTGAACCTTTAATAACCTTGTAATGCTTTAGTACCAGGTTCTGCCTTGTGTTTCTACTGTATATTACAAACTGGGACATTTCACTTACATATCATAAAAAAGGAAAGAGTGTGACAGACTGTCATTTCTGTATGCTGTTGGGTAGGCGAGTGAAGTAAGAGGTTGGTAGACAGACAACAGTGTTTATAGATTTTCTTTAACATTTAGGCAGAATGACCATACTGCATCCTCCCGTCCTTGGAAGTTTGTACTTGCCAAGTCCAAACTAGCAAGTACTCAAGTCCAAACTTGTTGTTCTTGGAATTGAGAAAGGACCTGTGCCAAATTGGTTTCCGTCAAAGCCTGGTGCACTTCCTGGGGGCTTGGTCACGATGTGTCGCCACTCCCTATATCCGTTGTTTCAAGTTAAAAACCCTCTAGTATTTCATACACGGTCCAGCCATATACTAGGTTTTGACCTGGTCTTGTACAGTTCGTTCTGCTACATGCGCTATGATCATTTATTTTTGAGCCTGTCCTCCAAGGAAAAACAACACAATAGGTCTTAATGTCAGTCGCCCAAAAACAACATATAGTTTCGTTTGAGTGACAGATGCCATTTAGTGGCCATAGTAATCAAGGCTGGTAACAGTGATGCTGTACAGATAATGTGTGTGTATATATAAGTTGACAAATTTCCTCATGTGGACGTGGTGGGTTGGGTGGATGGTATATCCCATTGACTGACGCGTCTCCACTTCCTACCGCTATGCAAAAGTGAAGCCAAAATATCTCTTTTCTGGGAGCTGCCATCTTGCTTGTGTGACATCATTTGGAGCCACATTCTGTGCTGTAGAATCAGGTAGCAGGATAACGGCCCACAGGACACGCCCACTCAGCCATCCTGCCACATGAGGTTTGAGAGCGGCTATCACAGCTGTCAATCATGACGTCACACCCCCTTTTTATATTGTCAAATAACTAATTGAAAACAAACTTATCAGAAAAATGAGCACTTGGACAAACATCAGTTTGACAAGAACTACCTTAAAATGACAGAAGCCATCTTTGGGAAAAATGTATTTGATGTGTACTTTGATTTTTTTAGTTTTGCTCATGTCCCATCCACCAACATGGAGGGGGCGGGATTTATGATCTATTCTACAGCGAGCCACCAGGGGGCGATTGAGATGTTTTGGCTTCACTTTTGGGGACCGTCATGACATCCATCTTCATACATAGCCTCTCCTCCTGATGAGCAGGTTGGCACTTTGCATGGTAGCCCTCTGCCATCAGTGTATGAATACATGTGTGAATGTTGGCATGTAGTGTAAAGCGCTTTGAGTGGTCGGAAGACTAGAAAGGCACTATATAAGAGCAGTCCATTTACCATTTAACCACAGTGTTGTCACATGATAAAACATAATTTTTTTTAACAGTGATGTGTAGCAGCTTTAGAAAGCACAGATAAATGATGTCCTGCTGATTACTGCCAATAGGGGCACCAGATTAGAATGTGTCATTCTGGAGTCACATGGTCAAACCACTTATCTGGTCGTTTAATTTGGAGGACCTGTTATGTTTCAACAATCTTGTACTAGTATTTTGGCATTTTATGGCTTTAGTAGATAGCACCAGTAGAGAGATGACAGAGAATGAAGGAGAGAGGTTTGACAAAGATCCCTTGGGGACATTGTGGTTCATGGCCAGTCTTAACCTCTAAGTCATGGAGGCACCACCTTGTTTCATTATTTGATTTACTATCCTCATTTCTGCCATAGGCTGTTCCACCTTTTGTTTTTTAACTGCTCCTCCTGAATGTCCTCCTCTCCACAAACACTACTGGCCTACATATCTTGGTTCATCCAATAAGGCACTCCACACTGTTCACATGCAATGGATGTCCTTCATCCTCCATGATCCTACAGAACATCTTAGACAGGCGGTCATAATACAGGGTCCACTGTCCTGTCTGTTGTGGTTCCAGCCAGCCACCTAGCTCTCCTGGATATTTGGTTGATCCTCTCTTTGTTAGTGGCACAGAAATTCCCACCCCATCCCAGAATACAGTAATTCCAAACAAAAAAAAACCCCCAACATATCTTGACCATCACGACTCACACCACTGCTAAGCTGCGTTCAGTGTCTCCTGACCGGCACCCAAATTTAGTTCAAGGAACTTCACTCCAAAGTGGGTGAGGAGCCATTGAGACAAATGTAGAACCCTTGACAATGGATACATTTTGTCAAGTTCCTGCAGTGGAAAAGTGCTCAATGTAATCCACAAGGAATGTGTGCTTTCACAGATTTGTCCAACGCAGTTAGATGACGTTGCGTTGCATTGTAACAAAAATATATCCAGCCTCACCTTTCTTGCCGGACAACCCTGTTTTGAATCCTCTGCATACGAACCCTGACAGAGTCTGCTTGCGTCCAGATGGATATTGTCACTGTGCTTTAAATAGGACCCCTCGTGTAAAGGCTTTTCCAAGTCCCCAAGGTTCTCTCTCATAAATAATGTGAGTCATTCAATCCTCAAAACAATGAAGAGCCGTGCTTTTTGTGTGCACATTTATTCACAAATAGGGGCGATATTTTGCCATCTTTGGCACTCAAATGACCCTTGAAAATTAAGTGGTGCCTTATTAAAATAAGTAATTTATGGAATTCATGGATATTGATGCCACAGTGGGAGGATGTTGGGTGAAGAGTTAGGTGTGTGTGTGTGTGTGTGTGTGTGTGTGTGTGTGTGTGTGTGTGTGTGTGTGTGGTCAGAAACAATATGTTCAACTGAGAGGGGAGGGGCAGGAAAAACCGGTGATGTCAGCAGGGAAGAGGAGGGAGGACCGCCTTGCTTTTTCCTTTTTCCTCCCTCCCTTCTCCCTCCCCCCACTCCTCTTCTTATCAGTGTGGTGAAGAGAGAGAGAGGGAGAGAGAGAGAGAAAGGGGATCAGTAGGCGAGTGGACGAGGGATTAACAACTGTGACAGCGGAGATGGGGGAAGAGAAAAAGGGAAATAGGCCGGGATAGAGAAGAGACGCAAACTAGGAGGAAAACAGATACAGTTATTCCCCACTGACAGACTAATTAAGAAAAACAGATTCCAGAAGTGAGAAAGTGAGCGATCAGAAAGTGTACCAGTCCAATTGGAGCGAGGAGCGAGGACCGAGCGCTGGTTTCTGGAATTGGGTGGATCCATTGCTGAGACGACCACCACAGCTATCATGTACAGTGGATATGGAGGTATGAACCAGTGTGGTGCAGCATCTCTAATCATTAACTCTGTGTTTGTCAGGATGAACTTGCAGTTGCTGGTTAACAGGTTTGTAACTTCTTGTGAGTTAATGACTAGAGAGGTCACTGCAAGCAGCTTGTATGGAGTAGCATTTGTTTATTATAGCCATATGATTTAATGGCAGTTGCTCTCTGAACACAGCGACATCCAGTCAGTCTCAGTGTCTTCCTCACACTTATTATCACTTCATGAAATTGGTCAGTGGTGTCAGGTAGGGTGTTGCTACTGATGAATAGATTCCTTGGATCGAGTCTCCAGTCTTAAAGGACCATGCCATTCTGCCACTTGAGATCTTGTATAATTAGGGTTGGGTTCTGTGTGATTTGGATCTGGTTTGTACAATACCCACATTTGTAAAACTGAGTCTAATGTCTTTTCTAAATCTTTTATCTCTTCTCTACTCGAGTCCTTTATCTTAAATATTGTAGTTTCAACATCTGTAACTTAGTCTTGTCTTTAGTAATTAACAAAACTACATAGAGATTTTGTTAGTTTTCATTTTCACTTTTGGTCAACTCTTTTTTCCACAACACTATTATATAGCGATTTAATCACAGTTTTGGTTTCATAATGTCTTATCAGCATCTTGTCTTCATTATGGAAAAAGTTTGTTGATGAATATATTTTGCTACACAGTTTTCAGTTTCTTTTTACTAAATTCCCACATTTTGGAACCCAAACTCCACATATGATGTGTTCAAGACCGACTAAGAAAGGCCAGTTAGAAATCGTGTGTGTGTGTGTGTGTGTGTGTGTGTGTGTGGCATAATAATGTTGATCCTGATGGAATTAATGCTGTGGAATACATATTTAGCTGAAGTTTCCATGACGACGAGTACACAGTAGGAAGTGTGAAGTGCCCAAAACAGCAACAACAACAAACTCAGCAGCCTTCCTACTGAGTATGATCAAATATACTTGAAGAGGGGAAATTAGTAATAAAAGCCTGTGTGTAAAGTTCTTCCCTAATGTCCTAAGTTACCTCCAGCTAGTTCACTACAAACTAGTGATTTACTGAATCAGGTTGCACCATTAAAACTTAAGACCTTTATTAATGTGTAAATGATTTACGAGGAAACATCTGTCTATGAAAACAGGAAGTCACTGCAGCATCAGGAGCTGTAATATAACTAACAAATATATGAAGCCAATGATATATTTAAATGAACTGCCAATCCTTTGTCAATGTAGGTATGACTTTTGTTTATATCTGCATACATGGAGATGTATGTGTATATCAGAGCTGGTATTTACTGTATGTAATGAAGAATACAGAAACCTAACAACCTTATTTGGTCATTTAGTCTGGACACTTAATGCTTAGTTATACTTAACTAAATCTTCATAGTTTATTTAACACTTGAGGCAGATCTAGTTAAAGTCTGTAATGATGTTGGTTAACTGAGGTTATCATTGATACATAGTTTGAGTGGATCAGCAGTATGTTGATCAAGCGTAAGATCAGATGTATCATATTCCTCATGACCTTTTTATTCTCAACTGAATGGTTCTTATATCAGCTGTTTTATCAGTTAGAAAGTATTCCACCTGCAGTTTGTAGGTTTTAAGATTCGGTAGCGACTTATTTCTACAAACTAGTTTGTGTAGTGTAGCTACTTCTGATTTATTAATGCATGAATCTGTTCAATCCTAAACAGACAGAATTGTAAAAACAACAGTTTGTGGGTTTTATGGGGAGTTACATGCTGGAACTATTTCTTGGCAAACAACAGCGGGATGCAGTGAGTGTTTACAGCTTCCTGGAATAATTGTCATCATAGTGAGGTTGTACAGGCACAATGATACCAAACTTGTCAGAGAGCAAAAGCAAAAACCTTTGCTCACTGACTGTATCAGGCAACTTGTGCTATGGCCGGAGCTGCTGCACGTAGGTGCTGGGTTTGACTGCTGTTCATCAAGAAATAATTCCAGTATATTATTTCTCCTAATACCACAAGTTGTTGTTTTGACATTTCCTTTTGTGTACTGATGAAACCAAACACGATTAATTAGTGAGCTTGAGAAGTGTTGGCTGGTGTGTATTTGAACTTTGGCTGGATCCAGAGAGTGCTTCCAGTCTTTATGCTAAGCTAGGCTAATCACCTGACTCCAGCTCTGTGCTGAGCACACAGACATGAGGCTGATACTGTATCTTCTAATCTCACTCTCAAAAGAAAAGAAAAGAAAAGGAAATATACACACTTTAAATGATAAACTATTCCTTTTTGGAGTATTTTCCTACTGTCAAGGCAGCCATAGGTTTGAGATCATTTCAATGCACTATAAAAATGAACTTGTATACTTTTGCTAGAGGTAGTTTAGCGTCAAAGTAAACACAGTGTCCGCTTTTGTTAAATTATTCCATTGTAGCAACATAACTTTTAACAATAAAACTGGACATGAACCTCACTGTTATGGCCTTTTTTGCTATTCTTGTTATAAGCTGAAGTAGATTATGTGATTATGTATTAAGTCAAAAAATATCATTCCCCAGACATTCGGCCCTTCCTGGAAGTGAGCTAGAATAGCCGTACGGTAAATCTGTGGGGGTATTCCTGTGACTCAGTATCGCCATAAACTGCACTAGACTTCTTCCTGACCCCCTGATCCCTCCAGGATGTTACTCCCTTCTGGGTTTCCTTCTCCTAAAGACAGTAATATGAGGGAGTGAGGGAAGGGCCTGGAGTTATGAAACAGAAATGTATGAATAGTATGTTGGGGCCAAACAGTGAATGAAATAGTGGTGTTGTGAGGGGAGGAAACCATTAACATGAGATAAAGCATAAATGATCCCAAGAGGAATACAAAGCACTGGCTTATTGTTTACCTTACTTAATATGCAGTTGTCAGTGGCCAGGTTTTACCAGGAATAGCCATTTATCTCATTTGTTCATCCTAACCCTTTTCCAACATAATTGTTATACTTTAACTATTTCAGTGCAAGAGTCAAATCCTTGTGTTTCTGCACATCAAAGACGTAATTACAGACAATGGAAAAAAGCATTAATTTAAGAGTTGTGATGATTCTCCCGAAATTTCACTGTCAGAAATGAGCTTTTGACCAATGAAATCCGTGTCTGTTTTAATGAACAGGTGTTGAGTCCCCATCTTATTTAGTGAATGATCTCAGTCATTCACACAAGCGCTGAGGTCCCCCATGAGAACAAAACACGGCAGATAAAGGTGAATGACAGAAACAAGTCATCTTTTCACAAAGATTAAACATTATGATCTGACCTCAAACACACCGCCAGTTGCTCAAACTCACTGTCCACTCATCACCTCACCAAGATTGAGTGAAACCAAAACTTTCTTTTTTTTCTTTTGTTAAGAAGTATGAAGAGCCAGATATCATCACTGCTGTTAGAGCTCAGAGACTCCATTATGAGTTTTGTGAGAAGAAAACAATATAGAATACAAAGAAGTGTCCCGTTTCAACTCAGACATGGTATGCATTGTTATGGTGAACAACGTCTAGCATTGGGATTTCAGTTGGGACCTGGTTTTAGAGCTGAAACAGTTGATTTATTGATGGACAGAAAATTAATCAGCAAATATTTTGATAATCAATCTTTTGAGTCAAAGGAAAAATGACTAAAATTAGCTGTTTTCAGCCTCTCCGATGTGTAGATTTGCTGTTTTTCTGTCTTTTATATTAATGTAAACTAAATATATTTGGTTTTTGGAGCGGTGGTTGGACAAAATAAGACATTTTTAGACATTACTTTGAGACTATGGTGGGCATTTTTCATTATTTTCTGGTGTTTTATAGACCAATAGATTGATCAGAAACAGATTTATCGATGGTGAAAATAATAGTTGCAGTCCAAGCAGCTTTTTTTAACTGTACATAACCTGTTTTAATTTTATACCTACAAGGAGCCATTCAGTTTGTCTGCACTTCATTGTTGTTTTAACCGGACTCATCTACTGTGAAACCTGAATTACTCAGACTTATCATCCTTAAGGCTGGATCAGAAACTCCAGACAACTTTTCATCAATTAAATTTGACCTTGTGTAATTTCAGAACAATAAGAACATAATGCCAAGAATGGCTGCCAGACACATTGGAGCATTATATGCTGAGCTAATAACTGATACACTTGTTTTGGTACTTTGTACCAAGAATTATGGGAAACGGTGACTGATTCAATGATCAGACTAAACAGTGCATGTTTTGGACCAGACAGGAGTAGTTTTACTTTCCAACAGACTGTTATTAATTATTACATCCTGCTAGACCTTGCACCCTTACTACAGCACAATCTTAAAAAACCATATTAACCAAAGTTGCCTGAGCTAAAGTGTTTTTTCAACTAACTTCACCATGAATACATGTGAGTTACAGCTGAGTGCAGATTTTACTGGTGTAGCAAAGCTGGCAGGCTGTTGATTAGCAGGTAGAGAAGGTATACCATGCACTTTGGTACAAACTTGTAGTTACTTGTTATTAATTGTTAGGGCTGCCCCAGACCAGAGATTTTCCTAGTTGACTAACAGACGTAAGTTCAAGTTAGTCGACTCGTCATCACACGTTTATGATATTAATTGAATTATTTAAAGATAGATTTTTTGGGGCATCAGAAAATGGTTTGAGTTCCAGGGCTGAGAAAGAATGTTTTAAGTAACGTTGATAACACTGTGCTAAAGTACAGAGAAATACAGAACCATAATAATGAGCCTTTAAAATATAAATTCTAGAAGCGCATGCACAAAGCGAGCCGCCAGCAGAAGCAGTAATGATTCTTAATGTGTCGGAACAACCAGCAAGGGAACTGAGTTACATTTTTCAGTCCTGTGAGTCAGTTAGTTCCATTAGCCTAAATCCTCCTATCTCTCATTTTAGGCGTTTTCCCGGCAGGAAAGTGCAGAAGCTGACAGATATTTCCAGAGGAATTGGTGCTTCTGTTATTACAGTTGACCGGGTCACTTACTGAGAAATGAAGTTACACCATTGGTCCGCTGAAAGTGGCCAAAGTTCAGATAAATGGTCGTTCATTGGTCGCCTCAGCTACGTGTCACACGTGTTGCCACTTCCTGTAGCCATTGTTTCAAATTAAAAACCCTCTAGCATTTCCTTCCATATACTAGGTTTTGACCTAATTTTGACAATGTGCAGCTCCTGAATGAGGTTTGAGGGTTTTTTGGGTTTTTGTTTTTTTCCATGCGCCTATTATTTATTTCGTAATATTTAATTAAAGTTTCTTATCTGAAATGTACTGTTACTGACATTTTGATCATGAAGTTTACTGTTCAAGTAAAACAGTATCCTACCTCAGCACATAACTTTGATCAAATTTGAGGAATCTGTGCCAAAAACATCTGAAAAACCTGTTTCCTGTATCAGGTTCTTTGTTATCTGTGTCAAAATTCCAGATGTGATCTGTAACAGCAAACCGTCTGAGATTAATATTTGAGATACAAGTATCTGGTGTGTAAAGGTATACACACCTGTTGTTCCTTTGTGCAGTAGTTTTGTATAGAGCAGATTTTATAGAGAAGTTCCATTGACAGGATTGAGTCTTAACTCTTATCTACCCCTATATGTCTTTATGTCTATTTAAAGTGTGCCTAAAATATCTGTAAAAAGATCTCTTTATTTGGATAATTAATACAAAAATGTCATTGTTTGGTGGCTCACTCCTACAGCTGTTGCTATCCAGTGTGTTCAGCTTGATCACACTTGATGGCTGAGACTGTAGGGAGTCAACTGTTTGATTATTTTTCTTGACACAATGTGTTTTTCCTTTTTCCCACTGTGTGTGTGTGTGTGTTTTCCTGGATCTGCCAGCCTGTCTGGATTTGACATTCCTTACATGACAGTGATACACACACCCAGTTTTCCCAGGGGTGCATATACACACATGCACACCCACTCAATGGGCCTCGTATAAGAAGCGCTCATAAGAACAAATTTGTCCTTAAGTGGCACATAAAAGGGATTTAAGAGAAGAGTGAAGAGTCACATTCACCAATACACATATTCTACAGATACTGCAGATGTGCTCCTGGAGTTTCAGGACTGCATCAGAGACTCTTGGGTGTGTGGGGAAATATGACGGCTTGGAGCATCAGATGGTGCTGGCTGAGTCTTTTTGATTTGTTCTTCTAAGAAAAATGAAATCTCAAATTTTATTCTTCTTATTCTACTTAACAGAGGTACATAAAGGCAGCAGGCACAATATGAAGAAACTGATATGAGACAAGGGTCAAATAAACCAGATCCTTCTTAAAAAGATGAATGTTTTAAGTCTTACAATTACTGACACTGCTGTTAGGGATGCAACTAACGATTATTTTCAATATCAATTAATCTTCGGATTATTTTTTCGATTAATTGTTTTGGATTATGATGACAATGAAAAGCAGCAAATTCTCAATTCTGAGAACCTGAAACCATCAAATATTTGGCATTGTTGTTAAAAAAATGACTTAAATGATTCATCGATAATCAAAATAATTGCTGATTAATTTTCTGTTGATCAACTAATTGATTAATTGACTAATTATTGTAGCTCTATTTATTAATTGGTCTTTGTCTGCTGTTTTCTGACAGCAGGACATGAAGCTCTGCAGTGTAAAGTTCTTCATTGTTCTCTTTGGTAACATTTATGTGTCATACAGATATCTGCATATGAATTAGGGCTGTGCGATATGACCAGAATCTCATATCCTGATATAGGTCATTTCATATCTAAATAACAATACATATCACGATATAGCACATTTTCTGTAATTTCATTCAAATGTTGTACCCAGAGGCTAAATCGTTGTCAGACAGATAGCCTCTCAACTCTCATGAGATTTCAGAGCGAGACTTTTCCTTGAGTGAGACCTGTTTAGACACAATAACAAACAGACTGGATCAAGCAAAAGGTTTTATTTCTCTGTATGGTCCTTTTCATAATATTGTCAGACACTTATATTAACAATCTGAGCCTGTCAGTGACAAAAACAAGCACTTTTAGTGGATGTACATTGACGGGGCGCTGTTGCCCTGTCAGATTACATTGCAGCCCATTTCGCGCCTGCCAGCGCTCACTCAATACTGGACCAATTTCAAAAATAGTTGTCCCTATTAGTCATGAAAAGACAGGAAAAAGGATCCAGGTTGAAAAATACCTAAGTTTCCCTTTGAGGAGAACTGGATACGGCATTCAAAGATGGTGCCCATTCATTCCATTGAAGGCTTTTTGGGAGAAAAAACTTCTTAGAAAGTTAAGATTTAAAAGTAAGGATTTGTCCTCTGGAGACAATGAAAATCCACAGCAGATAGACTGACTGACTAAATAAACATCCTTAGGCCCCCTCCCCAACCATGCCGATGAGACAAAAATGGTGTAAAGGAGAGATGGAGTTGATGGCATGCTATGTTTGGGTGTTTTATGTGTGTTTGGGTCTCAGGCAGCATTTTTCCAGAACGGTCTGGGAGAGAGAGGCCAGAGAGAATCAGACAATAGGCGTGGTGTCACACGCTGGCTCACCACAGAGGCGTATGGAGGGCTGAGTGTGTGGCACGGAGCCACAGTCCCAGTGTTTCTATGAGAGCATCAATAGCAGAAGAGATGGTGTGACTGGAATCTGTTGTTATCATTGGGCAGGACTGGAACACTGTCTAGATCAGGTAGGGAACACAAAACACTGCAACCATATCTGATAACTGACCTCCACTGACAGCGCTTCATCGGTGACCTGTCTGACGGACATTTTCAGTTTGACGGGTTTAACTTGTGGATGAGCTGGGTGAAGAGTGAACGGATGGACCGTTAAACTAACTGGGATGCTGACTGATTAGCTCATGACAGTCTGATAATAAGGCTGGAGATTACAGTACACACTGTAGGAGACGGGACAGCGTGGTGTGACAGAGGGAGTAATGTGCCGACTACCACTAGCCTGTCTGAACTGGGACTCTGACAGAGACACGGAGCCCCGGCAAGGTTGGTGCTTGTTTTATTTGGGCGTAGGGCTGTAAAGTCCACAGTGCGATGTGTACCTCTGTTTTGGGGTTAAGATTCAGTACAGTATGGAAGACGAAAGATGACAATTTTGTCATTTATTTTGAAAACTGTCAACATTAAATGGTGTCTCATAACTCTTGCTGTAAAGTTACGGTGCTCAAATATACAAAATCAGATTTGATATTTTTCAAAATCAGATTGTCCATTAAGTGATTAAAATCATAAACGGTTTATAACAATTTCAATTTACAAATATATAATGGACTTAAATCACAATTGAAACTAACCAGAGTGTAATTCTATGGTTCACAGGCCTTATCAAAATAAAGAAAGTGCTGCACCAATCCAAACAATATGTGCTGAGCAGTTTGGGACAGATGTACTGTTATACTCATTATTAGGGTTAGATATTTACACAGGGACATTGCAATATTCAGAACCATGTTTTTAATTGGTTTCTGGCTTGATTTAGGTTTATCTGCAATGGATATCAGACATACTACTATAATTGTAGTATTATATTAGTATAATTATAGTATTTTATAATATGTCATCCTGATCCCTGCAGTATTCATGTGATGTCTATCATGTCTGGACTCAGAGAAGGCGTGCAACTTTTAATGCAAATCGAATCAATCATACACCCATAGTGCAGATTTCATTCATCTGTCTATCATCCAAATCTCTTTTGTTTTCCCTTTTTTTCCCCCCGGTTTAATTTAGTATTTTTGTACAATAGTTTCCTCCCATTAGGTGAAGCAACAGATCCGTGTGCATGAAAGTCCTGCCAAAACTAAACAAAACATTGCCAAGAACCAGATTAGCAAGTAAATCAGCCTCACAGACCTGCTAAGTATGTGGTTTGAATTTAGTGCATGTTTTTGTGACTTTGGTAGCTCAGAAGTGCTGACACAGTCAGTGTGGAAGTGGCTGAAGCTGTAGTTCTTTTATTGGCCACTGTGTGCTGCTTCAAATAAATGACTAACTGTACAAACATATTAATATAAGTTAAGTGTTTCATAGAGATTTCTTATTGAGCAGAAACCGACTGAAACCACAGGCTCCCCTTATCATACAGGCTTTCTCATGGTGAGATGGTGGACTGCTGTGACAACATAACATGATGATTTATCAGGAAATTAAAGAGGAAGGTGCCCGATTGTGATGGACCCAGTTTGACCCAGCTTTTCCACTTGCTGTTTGTCCTCTGCACCTCTGGCAGGCTCAGCTTCTCTCTCTGTAATGCGTTTTCTTCCTTTATCTCGCTCCCCTTCAGCTCCTCTGTCTGTGTGAGTGCTTTAACTAGGTTAAGTCAACAAATGGTTGACCACAGAGTCCCTCAGCGCGCGCGCACACACACACACACACACACACAGATTCTTAATGATTTTCAAGGTTGGAAGTAAGTAACCCTGTCAATTTTTGTGTATTTTAAGCACTGTTATTTTCAGTTCAAATAAAACTAATTGTACCTGTCATCCTGAGTACATTAAACCTTTTTTTTTGTTTTGTTTTTTTTACTGTTTTACTGTTTTACTTTACTGGATGATGTGAAAGATCATGTTATCTCTATTACAGTTGAATATCACAGTTAAGTTCACCCATCACTGGTGATTGAAGCCCAGCAGAAATGACCTTTCTCTGCAGCCCTCAGGACTATCTCCCTTTGTTAAATTTCCTGTCAGGAGAGGCAGTTGCATCTGACTTCCTGTAGGGTTGTGACATTTCCTGTGCTGTGGGAGGGGGTGCTTGGCAGTCATCTTGCAAAGGCCTTTCAGCTGTTTGAAGAAACAGGATGCAGGACACTGGATAGGCCGATAGGAAAACACTAGTTTAGCTGACAGAAATTAACCGCTGACTTAAGCCGCAATAACAAAACCCTGCTGTAGGCAACAGACTTCAAATGCTGGTGACGGTTTCGTTTACAGACAAGAAACAATTAAGGTTAAAGTATCAATGATTTAAACACGTTGTTGCTTTAGGCAACATAAAAGGGGGTGATAGAATGTATTCTGATTTTAGCCATTATGGTTTTCAGAGGTAGTCATAGCAGCTCCATAATATGGTGATTTGTATAGTTAAGAAGAGCTGGGTTTCTCTTCAGAGCAAAGTGATTAATGCACTGCTGCACATTTGGGTTCAAACTTGTTCAGATCTATAAATTACTATACATTGGGAGTTAGAATTAGGTTAAAGGACAGGTTCACCATTTTTCAAGTGTGTCTTAAAACAACAGTCAGGTGTCCATATGAACAGTGAAAGAGGTTTTCCTCGCTGTAATCATTCCTCCTGTTCATACTGGATATTAAAAGATCACTTTCAAATGTGCTTTCAATGTAAGTGATGAAGGTCAAAATCCACAGTCATGTATTGCAAAAATGTATTTAAAAGTTGATGTGAAACTTATATGAGTCTTCAGCAGTCTGAGTTAGTCATATCAAGTGGATATCTGACACATTTAGTCTTTTTAGCATCAAATTCTCTCTTTGTGTTTCCTCAGACAGTGTTTCCCTGTTGAGCTGTGGTGGAAGTATAGTAACAAAAAGAGGGACTTTGGCACTAAAAAGACTGTAATGTTGAAAGATATCTATTTGATTTGACTCATTTGGATGCTGACGCTTCATATTAGCTTCAGATAAACTTTTAAATACATTTTTGCACAACAGGAGAAGGACTGAGGATTTTGTCTCCCATCACTTACATTGTAAGTGAATTATGAAGGGATCTTCTAATGGTCAGTATGAACAACGTTACAATGTTCATTTGGACATTGACAGACTTGAAAAATTGTGAACTTGTCCTTTAAGTCAAAATATACTATGACATATGATGTCACAATATCATTATTATGATGTTTCACATGATAATGATGGTTTGACAAGGTTGATTCTGTCATATGCAGTTAAATGTGTTTATTATAAATCCATAGTCATCCAATTTTGTCACAGTTATTTGTATTTGAATACTAACTAACTACTACTACTAATATTACTAACTACTAACTAAAATGTTACTCTCAAACTGACCTAATACCTTTGAACATGACTAAGGGTGCTTTCAGGCAGTAAGCAGTGACGTCAGTGCTCTGTATTTTTATTGGCCAGCAGCAGGTCACAAGTGTGATGCCACAGCTACCATCTACTTCAGATACTATTAACAATTTGAACCATACACAACAAGGTGCTGCTATTTACCCACTCCAACCTCATCAGGTAGCCAAATAAATACAGCTTAGAGTAGAATAAATTGTTAGCAGTATGACACCTTTAATGTTGAAACTAACTGATATCATAAACATCATTTATTGGTCTGGACTGGACAGTTGAACTTTAAAGCTGATGTTGCTTCAAAACTGTTGATATGTTTGTTCACTGCTGGTGAAGACGTGGGAACTCACATATCAGTGAAATCAGTTTCTCTGTGGTTTCTGTGGTTGCTATAGAGTTGCAAAGTGGGAGGAGCTGTTTTGGGCATTCCTGGTTCCCAAAGTTGAAGTCTCGTTCATTTTTCCTATAGACATGTGACTCACATTTGGAGCTGCTGCAGCACAGCAGGTAGAGCGAGTTGTTTACTCATCACTGAGTTCAAGCTCAAGTGTGCTTGAGCAGTACACTGAACTCCAAATTGCTCTGGATGCTTATGGCAGCATCTTGTGTGGTAGCTCTTTGCCACTGGGGTGTGTGTGTGTGTGTGTGTGTGTGTGTGTGTGTGTGTGTGTGTGTGTGTGTGTGTGTGTGTGTGAGAGAGAGAGAGAGAGAGAGAATGAGAGGTACATTGTTAAGTGCTATGGATAAAAGGATTATATGCAGTTCATTTACTTACACGGCACACACCATGCAACCCTGCAGTCCAAAAGATTAAAAGCTGTGTTAGAATATATCTGCTTCTTTGATAAAAGTTGAAGATATATAAAAGATTTGAGGTAGACTTTAACTACGACTCCTAACATGCATTTCTGCAAGAAACTTCTAATCACAGAGTTTAAAATGATGTGCATCTGTTATGTGCATCACTTCTGGTGGATGGAAGCAGAACAGTTCAATGTTGAGAAAACTGATAATACAGCATTACCTTTTAATTTTCTTGGTCAGTTGTGGATGAATTCAGCAACTATGTTTTGTTCTCAACTGCAACAACAAAGCATTTTGAATTCACTACAGCTCTAACTCAAACTGGCCATAACACAAACCTTATATCTCCTTATAACCTCGTATATCTGTCAAGTAACATTGAAGATATTTTTTTAAAGAAAAGACTGAAATGGAGAAATACACAATGGGGAGAAACACTTCCCGAACTAGCAGCTCCTTCCATTTTGCAAGTCTATTTTCACCTGGTGGTCGCCATCTTAGTTTATTAGCTTGTTAGCATACTAACATTTGCTCATTAGCACAGAGTACAGCTGAGGCTGATGGGAATGTCATTAGTTTTGCAGGTATTTGGCTAGAAACCAAACTATTGGACAAGCTGAAATTTTGACTTGATGGAGGATCACCAAAGTCATCACAAATGATCCTGCAGGGAACATGAATGTCTGTATAAAACTTCATGGAAACCATCCAATATCAAGAAATTTCACTTCAAAAATATGAACCTCAAGTCATTCGGAGTCATTCTCACTACGCTGCCAGCATGGCTCTAAACCTTACTAGCCTTGATGCTGGTTTTGGGAAATGTAAACAGTCTGTGCCAGCAGTGTTATTCTGATGAAAATGGGCCACTGTGTCATGTAAACACTTTATCCAAGTTTCCCATCACTGTCTATCTGTCTCTCTCACTAGCAACTAGCTACTAGACAGAAAAACAATCTTGATGAACTATGCAACCATCTCAGTGTCGTGTCTGAAGTCCCCCTTCACTCAAAAATGTGCTTCTCTTGTTCCTTCAGTTGGATGTTGTTGCTGGAGGATGAAAGTTTCTCTCTACTCATCTTAAATTTCAGTTTATCTTGTGAACCTACAAGCAGGATTTATGATACTGCAAATACATTGGAAGCCAGTTTGATCCAGTTTGCAACACAAGGTTGATGTTGAAACTTGAGGCCTCCAAGAATGGACTTTTTAGTGATGTAGGAGACATCTTGTGTCTAGTACTTAACCTAGACATTAGAATTTTTAACTAGTTAACTGAACTTTTTGCAGAGTCATTATATTATTTCTTCAAACATGTGAAGGGGAATTGCTTACCTAGTTCATCTTCTGGTGATAAGATGCAGAGGACGCACTTGCTTGTGCACCATTGCAGCAGGCTGTCAATCAAGCTGCAGTTTTAACTGGATTTACAAGCACTCTTTGGAAGAATAACAACAAAATATAAAATATATTTTTGGTTGGCACAAATATATTTGGGTGAACTGCCCAAATCCTGTAAATGAGAAACACTGTTGTATGTAGGGTTAGGGTTAAATATGAAAATGTGTCATTTTGAATCCCTTATCAAATACATTTGCATTCATAATAAGATATGAAATGCAGAACAAATGTAATATGAGCACCAAATACTGCAGGTCCAGATTCAAAACTATAATGTTACCTTTTGATTTTCATGAAAGTTTAACTGGGAGTTCAGCTTTGGCCTTTGGGCAAGTTACTCACGGCCTGCATGTTTTGCAGTTACAGCTGATATATTCTGTCACCTGTGATGTTTTGCTAATACTGTAAAAAAAAAAAAAAAAAAAAAAAAAGGGTAAGGGGAGAAAAATTCTTAAATTTTAGAGATTAACTGAACAACCTGGAAATGAGTCTTAACCAGCTTTTGGAGCCCAGTCTTAGTCATATCCCCAGTAAGACCAGAGACAGGATGAAACTCATAACTGAGGGACTTGTATACATGTAGATACTCAAGTCTCATATCATATTCAATACTGCATGTATTCATGTATTATAAAGTCCTTTCAGTTTAAAGTTCCTTTCAGTCTCTTGAACCTCTGACCACACCTAACATCACAGCTGGGTGTAGGCTGTTGTGTACTTGTGACCACGCTACACCAGTGTTGCACAGGCTGTGGAAAAGTATGTCGTCACCACTTGTTAGCAGAGCAGGCAGGATTATTATTAGAAAATTCATAGACAATGTTTGCAAAATATCTAAAAATGTATTACATCATTATATATCGCAGTAGTTTGCCAGTTCTATCAGTAATACACCTCTAATGCACATACTGTCTGCACAACCTGAACCTACATGGTGTCTCACTGTTACTCAGTCTTATGACAAAGTATAATTACTAGCTCCACTGTAATAATGGCACACATAAGTGTTCCACACGTGCGCAGTCAGCGCCTACAGCTGATGCAGTCATAAATGTTGTGCTACATGTCCATGTGGACACTCATGAACATCAACAGATGATGAAATTCCATGGAGTCTCATGGCTACACAGACATGGAACGTATAATCCTAACTTTATGACATGGACCAAAGAAGAGCTAATTAGTGACCATTTAGGAAAGCTTTACTGTTCTGACTCAAAGGGCCTAAGGGAGGATTTGTCTGAATCGCTCAACAAATCCAGTAGTCTCTACAATGCCCATTTTCACCCGATTTTATTTATAATTCTTAATTGAAATGAAGTCTTCACCTAAAAACAGTTCAAGGCCTTTGAAATTTACATTTTCTCATTGCCCTGTGTGTGTGTGTGTGTGTGTGTGTGTGTGTGAGTGTGTGTCTCGCAAAATTCAAAAAGAGACTCTTGTACCATCCACTTGACCTTGTTACAATGAGGAAAAGACAATGAGAAATACTTTACATTATATCATCATGTGCTGCACAGTACTGAAGTGCTGGCAGTGTGCTGAAATGAGTATGATCTGCTCATTTTCTACGGTGTTTACTGTGACATCATGCCATTTGCCAAAATATTCACATGACACATATTTATCAGTGTTTCGGCAGTAAATGAGTTAGTCAGGGAGTTGGATTCAATTTGTGGTTTCTATTTATTTCTGTTCAGTAAACAGTGAATCAGCTTGATTTGCATCTGAGTGCAGTTACACACGTAAGTCAGCGAACATATAAAGACTTAAAAAGTGCTTTATGTTGCAGTTAAACATGTACAGTGAAGCTTGTCTGATGCATGACTGGTTTAGACAGCTGTATAGATTAAAAGTGCACCTGACCCCATCTCCACCTAGTGTTCACTTATATTAGTACATTATGTGAATGATGATATCTGATCACATGGGCTTTGTATTTAGACCTGGTATGGACAAGCAGTCTTCCTCTCTTATTTCTCCTTTGTAGAGGAAGAGCTTGTCTGAAACTTTTCGATGGACAGTCTGAGAAAGCAGGAAGAGGCAAAGTTACATTTTCTTAAAAAATGTGGTCAGAGCCAATCACAATGCCAGCCAGATCCCCTAACCCTTACTATCATATCACAGTCTGACTGCAATACATTCTGCGTGCATTTACATCCACAACATGTGTGTTTCTTGTCTGTCATTACCGTCAAACTGTCATGTGGGAGTGTGTTTCTGGTTGTTCCAAAGGTTAAATCTAAAGTTGGTGAAGCAGCTTTTGGGTTTTATGCTCCAAGCTGCATGAAATGTGATCCAACATTACAATTGTGTCAAAGCAGATTGCAAACATTCATTTTCTCCTGCACATTTGATTAGTTTTATTTTTCTTTTAAACTGCGTCTACTTGTTTGTACAGTATGTATAGATATATGTGTACATATGAAAAAAGCTAGTTGTGATAACACTGGTGGTGTGTGAATTATCAGCAGTCTGTTGATGGTTCTTCTGCTCTGCTCTGTACAGGGAGTCCATCCCGAACTCTCTCCACCATGTCGCTGTCTGTTCGCCCTGCCAGACGCCTCACCTCCAGATCCATCACTAGAAGCCAGAGCTTCACTGGAGTCAACACTTACGACAAGTCCTACAGGTACATACACACAGACACTCACGCACGCACACATGTGCACACAACAGGGAAGTACACATTTGACAGGACATCCTGTCAGGTGGAGCTCTAAAGACAGACAGTCTGACTGTGTGTGTGTCTGTTTATACAAGGTGGAAATTGAGCAATAAGGGGTCTTTAGGTCCAATGTGTATTATTATAATTTGAAATTACATTGCATCTGTCAAAGTACATTTTTTGTCTATTTCTTCAATGAATTTCATACTGTTTTTACACAGGAATTGTTCATTTTTGTGTTTATATAAAAAATAATAATAATCTGGATGTGTCTTGCATGCTACAGAGAAACAGTGAAGCCACATTTAGTCCTGACATTGGCAACTTAAAGAGGGCAGTGGGACATGTTTTCACTCTCTAGCTTCTCCTCCTCCTCTGATGACAGGCCCGATGAGCATGAGGATTACTTGATGTCAGTGTTGTTCACATTGTGACTGTGACTATGACCTCCAAAAAGTTCCTAACTGACTAAAACAAAGCACTTCGAGGTGCAGTGTGTAGATTAAATGGCATCTAGCAGAACGAAAATGGAATATAATATTCCTAAGTATGTTTTAATTAGTGTATAATCACCTGAAAATAAAATTCATTGTGTTTTTGTTAGCTTTGAATGAGCTCTTTATATCTACATAGGGAGAGAGTCCTCTTCCACGGAGGCCGCTATGTTGCACCACCATGTTTCTACAGTAGCCCTGAACAGACAAACCAAACACTGGCTTTAGAGAGGGCCTTTCATATTTTTTGCACCAATATTTGTTCATATGAACAAGAGTGTTGAGGTCAGTGGATTCACTCAGTGAAGTAAAAGTCTTTGGTGATGCCTTTGAGTTGTTGGAAGGTGATTCACCCTTTGTGCTAAACAAGGCTAACCACATCCTGTACAGGACACACAGAACCAAATGTACCAGTGTTATCTGACTCAAAAAATTCAACAAAATCTTGTTTTTCAGTTATTACAACTAATGAGACAAAATTAAGGCAGATTTCTATACATGCATTTATAGATGCACTACCTCAGCCCCTCTCTTATACCTCCTATATAGAATATATGTACTGTATGGCTGTTCCATTACATTCTATCACACATTTTCCTCCATCACTAATAGGAGTCAAGTTGAGATGAGCATTCATTGCCTGGCTATAATAACAAACATTATTTTGTAACTACACGTCCAAGAGAGGCTGAACTGGATGAATGGGGGGATGGAGAGAGGGAGGGAGGGAGAGAGGGACCAAAGCCTGGCTCTCCACTGCTATCACAAGTGGCCAAATGCTTTGTAAACCTATTAAGAATGACAACATGTTTTTCTGGCCAGTAACTGCTGCCATCATGAAAAAAAAATTGCTCAGATCCTTTTCCCATTATGGTGAGAGACAGTATTTTCACATTATAAAGACATATTTTTCTTGTTATGACTCCACACCAAATTGTTCAGTTGGAAAACTTTTCAAATAAATCTCTTCTGTTAAAACAGCATATTACTTTATGATAAACCCTGTTGTCCTGTCAGCGTGTGTGACTCATATGAACTCGCACTTCGCACATCAGAATCACCACAGCCCAAAATACTGTTTCTCCATTTGAGTTTTTCAGTGCCAAATTAAACCCATTTGGATTTCCTTGTTCACAGATTGGCTTTGTCCTGAGTTGAATATCCTTTTGTACAGAATACCAATTTAAAATGTACATTGATCCAGGACAAGGCTCAACTAGTGACACATTTCCATGTAGACTTTTTAATCCACATCCATCAATCCAAAATTAGATCTCAACAACACCCTATTTTTTTTCAGTAAGAGCTTATGTTTGTCTTGATAAATCGGTAACAAAGTGAGGTGCTTACTAGTAATCATGAATATGTTTTTGTCCAGATTAAAACCAGATGTACAAGTAAACATGTGAGAAATAGGGCAACTAACAAGTACCTGGTGTTCACATTATTATTACTATCATATATTTCATGTCTTTGTTTACGTTCATAAGATAGAGGATTAGATTTGTTTCATAATCACCGAACAAAATGCACATCCTTCGAATCATGAAAATAAAATGACTGCCTTGTCTTATCCCAAGCATGCAATAAAACGTAAACATACCGTAATACGGTAGATTGAAGATTCTGACCAGATGTTGCTGATGTTGTAGGAACCTCTCAGTGTTCAGCACTCCAGGTCTCAGCAGGAAGCCCAGCAGAGCCAGCAGGATGTTTACTATGTCCAATAAATCCAACCCACCACCTAAAGTCCCTCAACCAGAGCGGCTGGACGAAGTCTACGAGGCTCTGAAGAGAGGCCTCCAGTAAGTACACACACAACACACACAGGCACTCATATGTACAGACGGCAACAATTAGTTTTCATTTTGAGGGATTGTGTCCTTGTTGGGAGATGAAGCATCCAGTGACACCGTCTGTCATGGAGGAAGTGTAGAGGCCCACAGTAGAGTAAACTATGGCAGGGACTGCAGTGCAGGGGAAAGTGGACATTCCAAGTGAGGATGAGAAAACAGGAAAAAATGTTACAAAAAGGCATTATATTGTGAATTTGTCCCCTGTTCCTACTCTGTGATACTGTTGCACTGTGGTTCAGAGGGGATCAAATTTCTTCCCTCTGAATACAGTATATGGATTGATTGACAATGAGTAGAAATGTGAAATTATAACCCTGTCAAGTAAAATGTTCATTTTCACTGATGGCCTTTATGATGAGATTTGGAATTAAGTAAAGAAAGAAACTTCAATATGTCCACTCTGAAAAAGCATGTGAGCAACTGGCCAAGTGGACAACAAGTCCTTAAAACAGTACTCCATCAGGATTCAAGATTTAAGAGACTTTATTTCCGTTTGCACAAGCACAGATACATGCACATTGGAATTCTTGTGCAGTTCACTCAGGTTAAAAAAAGAAACAAATTAACAATAAGTTAAATTTAGATTAAATTAAAAGAATTTAAGTTATTTTAAAGAGTAGCAAGGTCTGTGAGATTACATTATGTTCAACAGTTATTTACAGCACTCCGACAATTATTTACAGAACTAGTGAAGTACTGGAGCAGCAGCTGGAAGGAGGTATTGCGCATTAAGAGACAACAGATATTGCACTGGTGAGGACATAGTACCACAGTATAGCAGTATATTATACCTGGATATAAATAAGGGTTTTGAATAAATAAGTGTAAACAAGCAAGGAGCTTGAGTGCCTGATGTAGGTAATTCAGGTAGGTAATTAAGACAAAGGTGGATATCTTAAAACTGTAAGTCCAAGAGCGAAAATATGTGATGAGTGAACTGACCCTTTTATGACCTCTGTCACTGTGTGTCTGTGTGTGTTCTCTCAGGTCTTATCTGCAGGTTCATCAGATGGACTTGGACAACCTCAGTAGACAGATGAAAGAATCAAAGAGGAACTCTAGATTGGTATGTTCTGTTATTTTACTGTCTACTCGTGCAGTGCCTGTTCAAAACACGCCTGTGGATCGATCATACCGAGCTCTTAGAACATTCCTATTTTCTGTGCCTTCAGTTCAGATTTGAGTGGATATGTTTGCTCCAAAGTTTTGTGTTTTGTCTATAGTGGCACTTCACAATTGCCATGGTCTCAGAACATATAAGAGAAACCGGTGTTGAACTGCCCGTGGAAGTATTTGCTCTGTTTTACATGCTTAACTACAGTCATTGTATATTGGGCTCTGAGCACTTCCAAAACATGGGTGACCTACACTCAACACTGTGCCTCCGCCCTGCCACTGCACAGAGGGGAGCAGATTGCTGATTGCTGGTTTATTCAATATTTATTAATATTAAACGTATTGCATGCCCAAATTGCACCAAATTCAACACGGCTCCCCCTTTGGGCCCCAGACATACACCCACCAAGTGTAGAGTTGATCAGATGAACACTTCAAGAGATACACAAAGGACATACGTACAGGCATACAGACAGAGATTCCTTCCTTTAGTAGATAGATGGCCCAGGACTGCAGGTTGTTACAACTTTGAAAGTCTAATGCAGACGCTAACACTTTTTATTGTGGCTTTATGACTTGTTGTTTAAAATCAAACCCAGAAGACAAATAGAATGTAATCATAGACATTATCAAGAGTAAATGTGAATTTGGTTATGTCCTGTATTTGAAAGGTTACCATTTGACTCTGAAAGCTGAGGTGTCAGAGTGTCCTTGAACACGGCTGCTTAAAAAATCTGAAAAAGATATTATTGCAGAGGAACAATCTGGAGAAGAAAAAAGACAAGAATCAAAAAACACTGTGAACACTTTCTTCAGTAGTACACATGCCTCTGTAGTATTTTATCAGTTGTTAAGCTTTTAAAACTAGCCATCCATCTGTGGGATTTCACATGTTTTCATTCTGTGGCCTGGAACGTTCATCATGTTTTGATGAGTAGGATTGGAACATAAAAATATTCTGTCAAACAAAATATCACTTAACATAAAAAGTATACACCACAATTGGCCTCAAGCAGTGCATTTTCATACTCTTCTCCTAAATCTCTCTGACTTTTTTCTGTGGAGTTTGCTCATTTGAGTATTTCAAGTCGTATTCCAAACATGAACACAGAGTGTTTTCTGCCCTGTGGAGAAAGTCAGACTGTCTGGTTGTGACTTGTATGACAGGTCTGGGCTGCTCGTAAATTTCATTTGTACTTCAGAGAAAACTCTGGTAGAAAATTGTAGAATGTGACAAATTCTCTTAAATCACTGGTATGTACCACTTAAGAGCAAATCTATTCATATGAGTGTTTCTTGCATGAGGCCCACTGTCCCGCCACTTGATTAAAATCATGTGTGTCATCATGTGTGAGAGATTCTGCTGACTTCATGTTTACTGTCTCCACAGGGTTTCCTGTATGAACTGGACAAGGTGAGTACACTATAGAACACTACAGCAAATTTAACTTTGACATATTCTGAGTATAGGTCAGTTGCTCTTGTTTAGTAGGATTAAATGTGACCGTACTTCTCTCTGACAGCAAGTGAAGATGACTGAGAGGTACATCAGACGACTGGAGTTCCACCTCAGCAAGGTAAGACCTCCATGATCCCAGTCAGACATGACTACCTTGTCATAACATTCATGTGGGTGAACGTTATGGGAAGTAAAATGTGCTGAAACCTTATGGAAATGTCACAGAGTTGTGATCATGAGTGAGCTCAACTTGACTGATTTTATTCACATTTATTTTTTGTATTCACATTACCCTTCGATGTCTCCTGACATTTTCATTTTGTTGTGGGATTCGGTGTTGGTGAGAGTCTACTTGTGTTTTCCCATCTTTTTAAGTTTTCATTATGTTTGAGACAGTTTTCTGTGGCTATGTTATTTTAAGACTGATGTGTCAGCAATTCAGGTGGCTGAGACTGTAAATCATAGTCATAAAGGAGGCAGCACAAGGCACTCATCTTAAACCAAGTACCAATTAACAGTGTGTATCAGCTGCAGTAGTCTGGCAATTACCGTTTTAATCATTCAGTTTTCAAGTCAACATACCCTATTTCAATTTACCTTACTGTAAATCCAAAAAAAAGATTAAAGCATGGCACGGTGGCTCAGTGTTTAGCACTGTTGCCTCACAGCAAGAGGTCCTTTCTGTGTGGAGTTTACATGCATCTCCCTGTGTTTGTGTGGGTTTCTGCTGGGTGTTCCAGTTCCTCCCACCATCAAAAATATGTATGTTAAGGGTTAATACTCCCGTGGGTGCCCCTGACCAAGGCACTGGCAAAAAGAGCTGGAATTGGTCCCTGGGCGCTGCACTGCGACCCACTGCTCCTAGTGTGTGTAGGATGGGTCAAATGCAGAGGACAAATTTAGTTTCGATGTATGTGAGTGCTGAGAAATGACAATAAAGAAATCTTAAGACATGCATACTGATCATTTTATCTGAGCAGGTCGTTGGACTTTCATGTCATAGACTGTGAAGTAGTGCATCTGGCTTGGAGTCAAATCCATACAGTGATAGACAGTAATACTGATGCTGATGGTGGCCATGAGTTTTGGAAGATAATGTAAATCTTGTCTGGGCATATTAAGAGATGTACTGTGCCAAATTCTGTATGTATTTCAGTATCATCCAAATATTTTATGTAGCAAATTTGGTGAGAACTGGATGAAATTTGTAAGATGTGTGTAACTGAGAAACAAATACTTTGGTTTTTTGTTGATCCTGAAGAGGCCTGTTGTTTAATGAAACCTGTCCTCAATGTGTTTCAGTATCATTCTCATCCCCATAGTTATATACTTGTTTTTGTTTCTATTAAACATTAACTACAGTGTGGCTATTACCTCCCTGACTAACCTTTTTCCTGCTGGAAACACTAATAAATATCAGATAAAAGATCAGATAAGAAAAATATTATGTGTATATGACTTAATGGTATGATAAACACAACAGCAAATGAGCAGATCCTCCTCACTTCAGTACACTGCCAACTCTTGAGTACTGTACAGTAAATTATTCATACCTCTCCTTGGATGTGCAGCCTTTTTTCAGTTGTTAAACAGCTAAATTCTCATTATAATAAAAGAAAAGTGACACCACTGCAAATTGCATCTTTGGTCACACGCAACATTTATTTGAAGGCATTCCTGTTTCAAAATATGGGAGGAGGGAATTGAAATATATACAAATACTATCAGTACCTGATTTATCAGACTGATCACTGCAGCATAGGAAATAAGCAATATAAATTTACTATAGTGAAACTCTTAGTTTATCACTTCAACACAAGTCAAGACAAAAGAGCAGCAATGCTACAGTCTGTTATTTTCCTGACTCTTACTGTTTCACAGCATCTCCAGTCCAGTGCAGCCAGTTATAGTAATTAAGTAGACCATTTTCTGTTCACATCAATCAAAGAAGTTAAGAAGTTTTACAAAAAATCTCCCCCAGATTTTTCATTACTCATTCAATCACTAATCTTTTTGACAACATGAAGATATTTAACTCATATTTCCTCACATATAGTGTTCCTTTTGCAGGATGAATACATGCTGTGTCTTTTCTTCAACCAGTATTCAAATTTCCGTAGCAGAAAAGAGTGTCTCTCGTGACCTTTTGCTCACTTTCCAGACAAGCACAACGCACAACAAAACAGCCCGGCATCAGCTCTTACTTAGCATCAGTTAATACCCCAAGGCAGGCCCCTAGTTTCATTAAACTGCTGCTAACGGCCAATAATACCGTGACAGAAACGGAATCTCCTGTTTCTTTTATGTGTTGAAAAGGCTTGCCACAGTCCACTGTCTCATACCGGGTCACTCAGTCAAACACAAATGGCAAATGTCCAACTACAGCAAGAATTGACTGTTGAAATGTCTGTTAGCAAAAGCATTGAACTATTCCTGTCAGGAAAAGACTGGCTTTACTTGGCAACTGGTAGCAGCAAAGAGTCAAACATGTTGTTGTACTGGGCTGCGCACTGTGTTTTTCTGATGACTGTGAAGCAGAGTGATGATAAACAGTTTGGGGGATGACAGTGACTCTTATTGAATGCTGTAGCTGTCAACAGAATTAAATGTCTTTATTTAAAAGTCCATACCGTGAAGATAACATACATGCTGCTCAACACATATCTTTTTGACTGAATGGCCTTTGCCTAATGCGTTTGTGTACGCCCATATACTGATGTGTGATATCAGTTCTTTTCTGGCAGCAATAAGTTAATTAGAATCATCAGCCTCCTCACCCACTGATATAACAATGACTCAGTAACAGTGGTTTGATAAAGATCACAGCCAGGATGGTTGAGTCAAGCCAATAACACAAATAAGGAGTCTATGGAAAGATCTAACAGACAGAGATCTCTGGAGGTGTGTCAGCGTTTGTAGGTTTATGTGGAAGGCTGTCAGGTGGCGGTGTAACGCACCCTCTGGTGGCCATGTTGGAGGACCTCAGCTTCAACCCGTAGCTCTAAATATATTATATAATATAATCTATACATATATACATTATATTTGTGTTTATGAATGTACCCTGGTTATTTTTGTGTTGTTTGAATGGAAAGCAGTAATTTTATCACTGATACGTCTGTTGTTTTCAAGCTAATATTAGCTTGTAAGCTAGCTAGCTATAGCTGCATCAGATAGCCATTGCTGTTCTGGTCTGGTTTGACAAGCTAACAGATTTGAGCTGCTGTTAATGGATGAAACAGATGAAGCAATGGATTTTTATGGGTCTCTATGATGGTATATTGTAATGAAGCACATGCCGTCATCATTATGGTGTCTTTTTTTTTTTTTTTACAAAGCAACCTGATCTGTTGATGGAAAAAACATTGCAAGCCCACCGTTTACCCTATAGAGTAAATAATATGATTAGATTTTTAAGCACCATGCAATAAAACAACAAATTTATGAGCTGCATAATTAAAAATAACTGATTCTCTTGAAATTTCTATAAAACTGGATAACTTCCTAACATTTTAAAGCTGCACTAATCAGTATTTTTATATAAACAAAGGATCAAGTGACTGAAGTTATCGCTCATAGTGACAAACCCACACAGAATTATTACCAAGCAGTTTCCTTCATCTCTACCGTGTGAATTGAACGTTAGCCATATCAACTTTTTTGGCATGTTTACAGCTTGTCAGCTGCCCCCAAGTGGCCAAGAAACAGCTAATGCAGCTTTAAATCATAATTCATACTAATTACATCTGTGTTGTGTAAGGACATGTTTTCCTAGCCACAAAGCTACCGGATCATGATACTGATCAGACAATCCTTCCAGCAGCATGGTCCAGAGTAGCGGTCGTTTGTTTACTGTACTTTTTTTTTTTTTTAAATGTAACATTGTTACATCATATAAATTGCATCATGCATTTCAAAGTCAGTGTAGGCTTCCCTTTCATACTGAAGCAATGTCATATTTGCATGCTATTAAAAGTGAGGACATGGACACAGACAGCATTACAAAGGTGGGAGCAAACAATGATAACATTTATACATAGCTCAACTTTAAGAAACCTGATGTCAAGTAGACATTATCTTCTGGTTATGCAGGGTGGTAGTTGTTGCCGGAGAGAGCAATTCGAGAAACCTCTTTCATCACCTAAAGTATGAGGAATGTTTGTGAATGTGCCCCTGCTACGACACAAGTATCCCACCTATAGCAGTGGTGTAAAAACATACTGCAGACAGTGTTTCCGGACTTAACTGACTGGCTTCCTGTCCAGGTCAGCTCTAGTGCTGACTTATATTTTCAGCTCTCTGCTTGCTTTGCCTAGTTTCTGAACATGCTTGCTCACTGTATATGCTGCAGAGATGAGAATGATGGCACTTTTTCCTGTCTTTTCCCAGATTGAGGAGCTGTATGAAGCCTACTGCCTGCAGAGGAGACTCAGGGACGGAGCCAACAAGATGGTGAAGGCGTACACTGCCTCTCCAGGCAGTAAGGAGGCCAGGGAGAGTCTAGCAGAGGCCAACAAAGGATACAAAGAGTACACAGAGGTAAGGAGAAGAGGACAGAGGGATAGAATGAAAAGAGGATTTAGATGGAATGGAGGAAATGGTAAGTATGTAGTCACCCTTGTGGGGGAATAGGCCTGTTGCATCAGAGAGTAGTAAGGGGATGCATTAGAAAAAAACAACACTGGAACACTACTGAGAATCACTTAAAAACAACAGATTAATAGTTGAGACATGTTAGGTCAACAGGAATAAATCTGTCTCTCTGATCCTGTCTGCAGAACATGTGTGTGTTGGAGAGTGAGTTGGAGAACCAGCTGGGAGAGTTCCACATTAAGATGAAAGGTAAAGAGCAGTCTTCTTCAAAATATCAGTCTTCACACACCAAAAGCGATGGTACACACACCACAACTCAGTGTGACCAGGAGGTTCACATAATTTGTATTTTATGAACTTTTCCTTTGCCACTGATTCAGTCTTCTTCAAATTTGGCATGCAGCATCTTTGGACTCACATGATTCAAAGTATCGTCCAATTTGTTTTGGTGCATGACATGTTTACTGGGTAAAATGGACATTAATCTGTGAACACACACACAATGAATCTGATTATTAGCAAAATGGTCTTACTTCATCAACAGGCTATTTCTCTACCTTTGTGGAATAGTGGAAAGTTAGTTTTTTAGAGAATGCCACAGCAGAAATGCCAGAAATGCTGTATTTGTCTTTGATAGATTTAAAATTTGAATGCTGTCTTGAACGGTTTTCTCTTTGATCGATGAACAAACTATACATTGTTATACCATAAGAAGGTATAATAAGGGGTCCAGGCGCACTATTGGAACCATATTATTTTTCCTGTATTATTATTATTATTATTATCATCATTATGCCGTCTATCATTAAGTGGCACACATTTTTGCATGTCGCTCACAATTATACTGTTCACATGTCACCAAATATTGGATGTGCATCCAGTATATCCTCCAGATTGGGGGAAAATCCAATGATTGGTGGTAAAATTTCTGAATATTTAATGATGGTATTGATTTGTTAGCTCACCAATCCAAATGACACAAAATCTCATATAGTCTAGTTACTTTTTTATTGTATTATGTGTTATGATATCACAGTTCATTGTTGTTTTTTCATATAATATAATATGCTGTTTTTTCTATCAGAAGCTGATTGGTCACATCTGTCCCCATCTGTCTTTTAGGTCTAGCTGGATTTGCTAGATTGTGTGCTGGTGACCAGTATGAGGTTAGTCTTCTCTCTTTCTCTCCCTCTCTCTCTCCCTCTTTCTCCCTCTCTCTCTCTCTCTCTCTCTCTCTCTCTCCGCTTTACATTTGTAGTGAATAAAACAGAAAATCATAATGAAATAATGGGTGCGTGTGTGTGTGTGTGTGTGTGTGTGTGTGTGTGTGTGTTCAGATTTTTATGAGGTATGGTCGGCAGCGTTGGAAGCTCCGAGGCAGAATAGAGATCAATGCCAAGCAGGTGTGGGACAGTGAAGAGATGGTGTTTCTGCCTCTTATCAACGAGTTCCTCTCTGTGAAGGTCAGTCCCTTCCTCTGTCTTTTTATAATTACTTTTTTATGACTTTTATTATTCATTTAGTAATTTGGTGTTTTATATATATATATATGTATCACCTCCATTACTGCTCTACTGGTGCTGTCTCTGGATTTGTTGATTTATAGCATGATCCAACTATATTTCTGTGGTCTCCTAGGTGACAGAGCTGAAGAGCCTGGCCAATCACGTGGTTGTGGGAAGTGTTTCCTGTGAGACTAAGGACCTATTTGCTGCTCTACCCCAGACAGTTGCTGTGGATATTAATGACCTGGGGACCATTAAGCTAAGCCTCGAGGTCACCTGGAAGTGAGTTCACTCAAGCATGTTATTAAAATTGTAATTGAAAGCTTTATGAGTAATTTAATTAGCAATGTTTATTCGTTAACAGAACATTCATTAAATATTAAATGGAATATTTGTTTAATCTATCTTTTCTCTCTTGTCCTCTGCTTCCATTCCTCTTTGTCAGTCCATTTGATAAAGATGATCAAGGGTCAGTGGCAAGCACTGTCAACAAAGCTCCAACTGTCAGTAAGAGATTCTCAACAATCTTCAACCAGAGTCCACCTGACACACCGTCATTACGTGAACAAGCCTTCTATGTGAGTTCCTCAGTGTTCTAGCAGCCTCTGTTTTACCCCTGTTCTCCCCACAGTGACATTTGATTGAAGCTTTTCTAAAGACTGACACTCAAAGTCAAGTTTGAAGAAATAGGGACTAACAAGTAACTTGTGAAAATGAACTTGTACACTTCCCACGTAGCCCAGTCCTAAAATATGGAGCAGAATGATGTTCCATTCATTTGCAGTGTCTCCGCTGCCTCACTTAGTGACAAGCTAGTAAGTGACTCAGATTTGTTGTCATGGTAAAGTTACTGCCAAGTGCAACATGCAGTGGCCACATTGTGACCACACATTAGTTTACTGACTCACACACAGGATTTAGAATTCTGATTTGAACAGATCGTTACACATCAAGTGTTTTGCTCTATTGCTGAACACTGGTGTTCTGTGCTGATTATATAATTCTCTGCTGTGTCTCATTTTAATGATATTGTTAAAAAGTTTGGCAATGACTTTAAAACAGGGTTAGACAGATTTACTGCCACTCCTGAAGCTGTTCAGTAAATCTCACACAGGTATTAATTTCTTAGCACTAGACTAGACATGGCATCAACTGATCGTCATTTCATCTCATTTGAACTCGGCCCTAGTCAGGCTGAGAGGATTTCCCATCTTTACTGGAAATGAATGAACATTGATTGAACACCAGTAAACTGAAAATTGAGTTTAACTCTACTTTGGGATTCTGTAAAATAACAACATAAACTATAAAAGATACAAAGCACATTATGTTATGTAGCATTATTTTTAGAGCAAATTATCTGGGGCCTAGAGGTCTCATGGTTCAGAACCACTGCTGTAGGAGGAGTACTTTAATTCAGCCAAAAACTACCGCTCCCTAACTGCTCCATTGCCCTTTGTTCCACGTGGCTGCCCAACGTGCAGTCTCTGCCTCGGAGTCTGACCAGGCGGCAGCACTGGCCGCTGCTGGACATCTTCAGAGACACACTTAGCCAGAGCTGTTCCTGTAGCGACAAGTCACCAGCGAGACAGCCCACCGTTGTAAGTCATGATGAGGTAGAATCCCAGAAAACATAGGAACATAGAACCCACCAGTATGCTGACTGGTGACAGTAATGGTGGTGTAGAACATTAGAAACCTAGAACTGTAGTCTCCATTCTTTTGCTCATGGTTCCACTGAGCCATGAGGTATGTATGCAAGGTTTCCAAACACATCTCGAGCTGTTTTCACTCATCATTTCCTCCATTTGAGAGGAGGAAGTGCAAATCATCTGCTCTAGTGTTTGGTCAAACTGAAAATCTGCACACATATGACTCTCCACAGGCCTTTAGGGCGAATGAGTGGATCCTTGTAGAACCTAGACAGTACTACCCTTATTTAAATTGATGATGGGTAACCTTGGAGAAGCTAGGACCCATAATTCAATATGATTACCACTTGGCATAATGTATATTATGATAATGTGGAACCTTAGAAACTATAGTCTGGAGGATATACAGAAACATCCAATTTCCTCAGTTGTGACTGCCAAAAATCTCAAGAGTCTAAATGGATAAGTCTGGTTTATTACAATTTTGGTTCTATTTTCTCATTTTTCATTTCTATCAGTAATAATAACATTCATTCAGTCGCCAAGTAAATTTCTGAGATCTGGAAACACGGCAGTCAGACAATCAGATAGGTTGTAAACTTGAGTCAAACTTGAAATAGAAAACTAAAATAAAAGGTGAGTTATTACCCAAACTGTCCTTCAGAATTTACAACTTTAACCTGCTGTACCTAGTCCAGTTTTACAGAGAATTTTTATAAAAATAATCTTCAAATATTAATTTGTGTCTAATATGATTTTTCCATGAAAAAGTTCAATTTACTGGTTAAAAAATTTTAATTTTCTCATTCTCACGCATTGAAAAATCCAGAATCTATCATTATATAATTATTTTATATTTCAAAAGTTTACCTGTTGGACACAAGATGTAAAGTTCATTCTCAGTGTTTGTGCACTGGAGGCTTCAAGTTTCAACATCACACTTGTGTAAGTTGCATACTGGACCACAACTGGCTCCAAACTAGTTGTGATGTCACAAATCATGCTCGTTGGTACACTGATTTAAGGTGATCACAGTGAAAATTTCCTCCTTCAGCGGATGAATATGAAAACAAACTCTGCACATACATCATTCTACACAGTGAGGAGAACAACATCAAACTGAAGGAACAAGAAGAAAACCTCATTTTTGACTGGAGGGGAACTTTGGATAAACTCACTTTAAAGAAAATTCTGACATTTTGTAACCCGAGTCTAACTTTGCACTTGTCTGATAAAATCTAGAAATAAAAGCTTAGTTAGCTTTTGAACAAATCGTCCACTAATTTCCGCACATTTGTAAAGTTAGCAGTCATTTTCAGTTGTTTGGCTGGTTGATTCAAGGTTCGTGCACAGTACAGTTCACTGCTACACCAGCCAGCAGTCACAAAGATTGAAACACAAAGTTTACAGTGGACATTCTCTGAGAATTGGCATTCACATTGAGTTTGGAGTGTGCCTACTTATCCATTTAACTTCAGTGAACTCTGTTGACATATCACTTTCCTATTGGCTGTTCTCGTGTGGTGCGCTCAGTGTTCTATGAGTTTGGTCACTGAAGCAGAATAGAAGAGAACAAAGCAGAGTTGAACACTGCTTGCTCTGTTGACTGAAGATAATTAAGCAGAGTGGATTGTGTATTTGAACTTGCAAGATTGTTTAATCTAAAGTACCCCTAATCCTCAAAAGCTGTCTGTGATCCAGTTGAAGTTAAACAACAGATCTGCATGAATGAGTGCTGTTGACAGCCTGTAACATCTGACTGATCAGCAAAGTAAAGGAATGCAGAGTCTTACACAGTGAAAATAATTAAGAGGTCAGAGTGTCTGAGCTGTGAACCAGCCAGCCACCTAGATGTTAGGCGACTCAAATTCAAATAAGCTTTATTGGCATGAATGTTAAAGTTATATTATTGCTGAATAATTATATTTTACACAACCAAACAAAATAGCAAGAGATAACCAACACACTTTTAACAGAACAGTGCATTATTAAACATATCAACATAAAATCATTGAACAAATGATGCTGGTTTTAAGAAGTGAAGCTTCCTCTACTTTTTGTCAGCTATAGTGCTGAGGTACCTATACTACAGTTGAGCTTATCTTGTGTTTTGGTCATTTCATTCCAATAGGTCAGATAGTTTCCTTTTGATTGTGTATTATTAGTTTGAGCTAGATTTTGCTTGATTTTTCACTGAGTGTCAGGACAACAACAGTTCACTAGCTCATTCACCTGCTATCTGTCAGTCTGTTGACTGCTTATGGCCTGGATCCAAAATGGAAGTGAGGCCTTCAGTTTTGTCTTTCTGTCAATTAGTCTCCGGGATTTTTCATAATGGAAAATGTAATGGGACGGCAGGTTAAACCATCTCTCCCATATAGTCCTCAATGTGCTGGATTATCAGGCAAAACGTCCAATTTTCTTTCATGAGTCCAACATGTTTAAGTTCTGTTTCTCTTTTAGAACATGCTCCGCCGTCATGAAGAGTTAGAGAATGGAACAGCATGGTCCAATTCATCTGAATCTTCAGATGATTCCTCCAGTCCTCAGCTGTCTGCAGGAGGGCTACGCAGCTCCACACATCCCAAGGTAACACACAACAGACACTGCATGTTATTTAAGCTTCAACCACCTCCTGTTTACATGTGCAAACAGTCATGCTTTACAGTTAGGGGACTTTTGGTTTGGCCGCTCAGGCTTTAATAAGCCCTGCATCCTTAGCTGCAATAAACAAACCAGAGTTTGTTATACAGGGATTGGTTTCCATTAATTAAAAACTCTACTGTAATAGACAATATGAGTAGTATGGTAATAGTTACTATTGTTATGTGTGCATGTATAAATATGAGCCCTAACAAGGGCACACAAAAACTAAAAATGGCATGCACATGTTGTCAACAACAAAAGCATATTTAAATGACCAATGATCATCATCCAACTGGTTAAATTTGTTTATAGGGTATAATTTGCTTATCTTATTTTTTTTCTATTACTATGCCATTTTGTCACACTCTGTCTTAGTAGTGTGAAGGTATATTATGTAAATGTGTTGCAGCACCAGCAATTTTTTACATCAATAATGAATGGCTTTTATATTTATCGGTCAGCTCCGCTGCACATAGTGGTCTTCCCTTTACTTGACCCCTGAGGTGATAACCTGTTTGGAATAAGAACTGTCTCTCTTCTGAAATGGTCAAAAAACTCAACTTTAGCCAGATGATAACAAGCATCAAAGAGAAAGTGGGCAAATCTGTCTGTTTCCTGGTTGGGGAGAATAAGCACACTCAAGATAAACATACTTCCGAGGTTGCTGTACCCCTTACAAATGTTGCCAGACTCACTTCTGAATAGCTTTTTTTTGCCAATTTAGATAAGATGTGTAAACAATTCATTCAGCAAAACTAAGAAGTCATATTGAAAATAGGTTGCTGACTTGCAGTAACTGAAGGAATAAGATGGTCTTGGAGGCTCAAACATAAGTTTATACTACAGGCCTTTTCCAAGAAGACATTTAGACGTGTCACAGTAAAAAAAAAAAAAAAAAAAGCACAGGTGTAAATAATAAAATGAATAATGGCTCAATTCCCTTTAGCTGCTCCAGTTTCAGGGTTCTGATATTGTTCATACTGGCTCACTGTCACACTGTGAGACAGTTGAACAGAACTTAGCCATTGTTAGTGAGTGAAAGGAAAAGTGAAAAAGGCCCGTTGTGCAGCTCAACTACAGTATGTATGTGAATGGTTGAATTTAGATGATCATGTGGACTGACATGGAATCTAGGAACGGTGGTTTACTGACATTGAAGGAATCTCTCTGAAGGAGAAGTAATGCAGTCTTTTGGGGGCTTGAAGATATTTATTCATTACAATTTAAGTAATTCTGTTACTTACAAATATGACATTTTGTTCCACGCAAGCTCCAAATATGTCTTTTGTTGTAGAAATTCTTATTAAGTCCATACCAGGTATAACTTGTATGGACTTTTGGGAGATTCATATTGGACTTTATAATGAAAATAATGTATTTTGTGGGGAACATATTCACTATTCTTATCTGTAACACTGATAAAAAAGAAACAATTGAGAATATACCCTCACTGGCCACTTAACTACCTGTTCAATCTAATGCAATCCAATACAACAGCTCTGCCATAAATTCTACATTTACTAAACAAATACATTTTCAGTTGTTGTTGACATTGTCAGAAAGGAGATAATTCTACTTTATCTGTAATATTGAGGTCGTAATGGGTGGTGCTGGTGTACTGGAGTGCATTATATCTATATCTATCTATATCTCTCAGGAACAGGCTGTAATGTGTGCATTGGAGTGCTGTCAAAACCTGAGGGTTTTTTCTTGATGGCTAAAATAGACTCTCCCTTTGACTCTGTGTCCATGTCTCTTTTGCTCTCAAGGCGGTGGTGGTGACACCAGAGGTCCAGCCAGCTGTCACAGGAAGTTCCTTCCCGCAGCCTGACATCTCATTTTGCCCCAGAGACTCTGCTTCCTCAACTCCAAATTCCACCCACAAAGTCAGCGAGACTCCCAACACGTCCAAATACCAAGCAGACAGCAGCAGGTAGCATTGTTGCTAGTTTTTTTTTGGGTAGAATTAATTTTTATTTTACTTTCCATTCTTATGGAATATCATTTTTATAAATCATATCTGACTGACTTTTGAAGCACAGAGATGAGTTTTCTTACTTGGAATATGGTGTGCTCTGTTAATAAATTAATAATTTGATTGACGGATATATGAACTGATTTACAGGGAAGAGGAGAAGGGAGCAGTCACTGTGATGACAAAACCTGAAAGTGAGGAGGAGGATGCAAGAAAACAGTCTCCCATAGCAACAGTGGATGTAGCGGTGACCAACAGCCATGCCTCACGCAGCTACTTGCGTTCTCTGAGCCACATCAGTGAAAACAGCGCTGACGGCATCATGTTGACGGACAGGTCAGCCGGCGAATCAGGGGAGGTGATGTCTCTGGCGTCAGGGATCTCCATCAATGACATTGAAATGGAGATGCCCAACAGAACTCCTGAACCACCCAGCTCTGTTGCCACGGACGCCGACATGTCACCAAGGAGGCTGGGTGTTGCTGAGGAAAACACAACAGCTGTTGATGTAGCAGATAGTGATAGACAACACCTAATCAGGGAGCAACAGGATACACCCATCACTGTCCTCAACTCCCCCATTGCCAGGACTGAAAGAGTGGACTCTAGCACTCCGTCACAAATAAACACACAGTCACAGCTGGAGTGCAGCATGGTGGCAGAGAGTGGAGATGTGACGTATATGGCCCACCGGGTGTCGGTGGAGGAGGAGGGTGCAGGAGCAGACTGTCTGTCCAGAGAGGGTGGAAGGCTGGTGGACAGCGGGCTGGAGGACGCCCTGGGAGCTGTAGTCTCCTCTCTGGATGATTACAGAGGACAGTTCCCTGAGCTACAACTACTGGAGCAAGAGCTGAAGCTGCTGCAGGTTACACTGAAGGTGAGGACGGAGAATGTGTGAGAGAAGATGCTTTCACAGGAGTTTGAATCTTTTTATTCTGTGCAATTTGAACAGAAAAAACAGAACAGAAACAACAAAACAGAAAAATTCAGCAAAATACTAACATGGTTCACCAGTGCAGTGAGACAGTATAAATAAGTGCAAAACATTTGCAGGTAAATAAATACTCACCAGATATACAATCAGGAAGTATCAGTGTCACCTAATTCTGAAGTTCGTTTATTAGGCTATAAAGATTAATGACGGGTCAATTAGCAAAAAATATTTATTATGGGGTATGCTATTCCTGTAATCACCATAATAATATAATAATATCCATAAAATCCATAATAATATCCCCTCAGTTAATAAGCAACAGTAAAGGTAATTTACTGTTAAGGTAAAAGTCATTGAGTTTGTCAACCAGAGATTACTGCCAAGTTAATGTATATATTGTATGTAAAGTGTCCTGCTCACTCACAAATCATTAAAAACAAATTTAAGAGATCTTTATATATCATTTATTTGATTTTTAAATTCTCAAGTATCAATTTCAGCATTGGCCCCAAATGTGCTCTAATAACTACATTTATTCAGCTCATAGAATAAAATCTGTGCTGCTTATCAGTCAACCTAAAGGGCTCCTGCTTCTTTCTCAAGTTATTACACATGTGTTGGCCTCCTAATTTACACACATATGTTCATATCTGCGTGTGTGCATGCATGTTTGTGCAGGGTGGTAGGCATAGCCGTTCTCCCAGCGTGGTCAGCCTCACAGTGGAAACGGCTCTGGGCAGCTTTGACTTCCTTAACACATCCGACTGGGAGGAGGAAGAAGAGGAGAGGGGCGAGAAGAGGAACAGAAATGGAAGGTCAGTGCTGACAAATGGACTGAAACACACCCAATACCTCAGGAGAACACATTTTCACACTTCACATTGCTCTTAAGGTGTGTGATTTATCCAAAAAAAACACACAGGTGACATATGGAGTTATTAGAACAACAGATCTGCAGAAACATCTATCTCCTGTTGTTGAGGAGTCTCACTGTTGTCACATTTTGCTGCCATCTAGTGGAGCTGTGTTGCACCATCACTGTAGCATAGATCTGTTCTGATGGTTAAACTAGTGTATTCAGCTGTGAGAGCATGTGAGCAGGCTGGAAAAACCTTATGCTCTCATTACTTGCATAACAACCTTGAAATATGACTATCATGAGGATTTCTTTTCTTGGCTCAGTGTCACAATCTGTTTTCCATCACTTGTTATTGTTTACAGCATCAGTTGATAGCAAGTATCAGCAGGTTTTAGTTGTAACCAGGGATGTACTTATCCTGCTGTTTACTCCCTGTAACAAGTCTGATACCTAAACCTAAAAACCTAATTGTAAATCCTGTGTGTGTGTGTGTGTGTGTGTGTGTGTGTGTGTGTGTGTGTGTGTGTGTGTGTGTGTGTGTGTGTGTGTGTAGGTCTCTGCAGGACAGAGGCTGGGACAGCCCCTCCTCCCCCGCCTGCCCCCTCACCTCAGGCTGCACCACTTTAGACTGCTCTCTGGTGGTCCATCTGAGGAACTGCAGTGCACAGCTGCTGGTAGGAGACCACAACACTGTCTGTAAAGGACAGGTTGACAAGTTTTCAAGTGTGTCTTAAAACAACAGTCAGGTGTCCATATGAACAGTGAAAGAGGTTTTCCTCGCTGTAATCATTCCTCCTGTTCATACTGACTATTAAAAGATCCCCTTCAAATGTGTTTTCAATGTAAGTGATGGAGGCCAAAATCCACAGTGTGTCCACACAGTCGTTTAGTGCAAAAATGCATTTAAAAGTTGATGTAAAGCTTATGAGGCTTCATCAGTCTGAGTGAGTCATATCAAGTGGATCAAGTGGTCATATCAAGCATCAAATTCCCTCTTTGTGTTTCCTCAGACAGTGTTTCCCTGTTGAGCTGTGGTGGAAGTATAGTAACAAAAAGAGGGACTTTGGCACTAAAAAGACTGAAACGTTGAAAGATATTTACTTGACTCATTTGACAGTTGAAGCTTCATATTAGCTTCAGATAAACTTTTAAATATAATTTTGCAAGGAAAACATGTTTCAGTGTTCATTTGGGTACCTGAAGACAGATTTGAAAAATTGTGAACCTGTCTGACTGCACTTATATAGCACCTTTTTACCAAAGCGCTTTTTTTGTCTTTCATTCATCCATTCACACACACTGATGGCAGTGGAGCTGCCATGCAAGGCGCTGGTCTTGCGACTTGCATGGCAACAAGGCAGCAAGCTGCTCCATTGGGAGCAACTTGGGGTTCAGTGTCTTGTTCAAGGAAACTTTGACACATTGACAGGAAGAGCAGCAAGGTGAAGGATCTGTAGTAGTTGAGGATATATTTGTGTATGTATTTATATATTTATAGTAGTTCAAGCACTGAAGTAATGGTAGTATTTCAGTTGAAGCAGGAAGCAGCAACTCTGGTTATCCGGCATGATCATTTATAACATTAATAGTAGTTTGCATACTTTTCAGAACAAAGTTAATTATTTAATAAGCTAATTATTAATTATTTAGGGTTTAGCCAATTTTCTTGTAACCCATAGAAACCAGTGGATCAAAGTAATACATTTTTTAAGTGGTGGGGGAAGTAAAAAAGTCGCAATACCATACAATGTAAAAAATACTCCATTATAAGTAAATGTCATGCATTCAGTATTTTAGTAAAAGCACAGAACTATTATCAGGAAAATATACTTGTTTATATGAATAAATGAATATAAACATGATAATGTATTTGTGATCATTTAATGGTATTTCTATTGAAAACCAATAAAATACTGATCAGTTTTTTAATAAACTACAGTATAATCAATAAAACTGCATCATATCCATGTTATTAGACATGGATGATGAAGGTCAGATTAGTGTTTTAGTTTTGTAATGTTGTGTAATGTAAAGCAATATGCTGCATTATGTCTGTAGCGCCTGGGTATGTTTGGTCCTCTGCGGTGTGGAGAGATGTATGCCTTGGACAGACTGCTGAGAGAGGCTCGCATCCTCGAAATCATCCGACGCGTCACCAAGGATAACCCACGACGTGTCAGACAGCCTGCTGAAGGTAAGCCGTCTGTTACATGAAGTCATTACTTCCACACACAGGCTGTAACAGACTAACTGGGAGTCTGTAGATCATCTGCTCACAAAGATGTCACATATGGACACTTGTCCACCTACAGCATGTGACAAATTGATATCAGAGAATGAATTCATACATATTTCTACTGATCTGTGTCTGATGCTGGTTGAAATCACAGTGAAGCTGAAATTAGAGGGTCTTTACCTTCACTAATGTGATGTTTTTCCACGTGAAATAGAACATGTGGGCTGCATTTAGTTACGAGAGGTTTAACTGAAATCCTACAGATGTCACTGCATTGGCGCTTCAGTGGACTGTTGGCCTCCGCACACACCATCATCACCTTTTGTTGTTAGATCAGGAGCAGGAGGACGTGGGTGAAATGAATAAATTAGACATCAACCACAGTCTTTTGAAACGTAAACAAGGTTTTTTCTAGCAAATATCCAAACAAACACCTCCTACTCATCACCTCCTTCTCAGATATCGCTCCGCTAGCTACCCACAAGTTAAAGGTCAAATGTGGCTTTATATGATTTGCAGGGTTAGCCAGTCACCCCAGATCACATTTGACTGGATACATTCATGTAACCACCCACAAGTTCAAGATGAGTCATCAAAAATATTTTTAAGTTTTACAGATAAAAGGGGGATTTTTATATAAAAAATACTCAAAAACATTTTTTGGACACATATTTAACATGTTAAGAGATAAATGAATAATTAACACAGGGGCACAGGATTAGAACTTGGAAATGGTAATGGAAAAAAGTGTTGCTCTGTGGTCTGTGACCCAAATACATGATGCGCCTTAAGATCAAATACATCTCATTGTTCTCACCATTTGTAACCTGTCAGAAAAAAATAAACCTTTACAAAACTTTGTTTAGAGAGAGAGAGATACTGCAAATCACATAATTTCACAAAAAATATTAAAAGTGCAAATCTGATGGGTTGTGCTGCAGAAACTACTGTCTCTTGGTGTTAAAACTTGAGTGAGCTGATGTGACCTTACTCTCTAACATCAAAAAATAAATACTCCCTTTTTCCCTTATTCTCTCCCATCTGTCCTATCTTCTCTCCATCAGTGATACCACAGCTGGGCCTGTGCATGGGTGCTGTGTCACTATGGCAACAGTGTGTGGGGCAGGGCAGTGTGTACAGCGTATCTGCTGAGAGTTTCCTGGTCACCCTGTCCACAGTTTACTCCAGCATACTGCCTGACAGGGCCAGCAACATGGCCGACACAGGTACAGGAGCATCTGTCACATGTGTGCATGCTAGTGTGTGTGTGTAGCTGCACGTGGGTGTCACATTAACAACCGTGTGTGTGTGTGTGTGTGTGTGTCCAGTGTTCTTGTGTCTGGCAGAGCGAGTGCTGGATCAGCGGTTACCACGGCGAGGCGGCAACAGAGATAAAGTGATGGTGACGCTGTTCCAGCTGTGGAGTTACCTGGAGGCTAACGGCATCACTAACATGGAAACACATATCACTGAGCTGGCAGAAGAGGGTATTACACACACACATACAGACACACCATAGAACGAATGCAGAAAAAGGTTTGATAAGTAGTGATAATCAGTGGTAACCTCCTTGCTACAGTGTGGCTGGTGCAGAGCCTGGCGTCATGTGACCAGGATGTGATTGTCCACGCCCTGAGGCGGCCTCCAGAGTGCAGCCTGAGGAGAGAAGGACTTCATGCTGTGGCCAAATTACTCAAAGACCCACGAGGCAAAGTGTCAGCCTCGGCCAGCTCTGTACTGAGAAGCCTGGCTGCCCAGCCCAGACAGAGAGAGCAGGTGAGACACTGCACAGTCTGAGTGAGTGAGTATGTGTACAGTACATGCTATATGTGGGCTCCAAACATTCATAGTTTCACTATGATATTCCAAAGAATTAGACATATTTTGTCAATGTGATCTGTGTAGAGTTTTTAGTGGGAGGTCTGCCTTTGTAGTTTAATTTTTAATCATTGCTACATACATCTGGAGTTAACCTGCTCCAGAGCAGCTTAGCCCTGCAGCACAGGTTACCATGGTGATCTACCCCAGTTAAATGTAAGCCAGCTTTGTGGTATGAGCCACAGCTATCCAGCAGATAGTAACATGAACCGCAGACAGCAGCCTCATAGATGGCGTATCGAAGACAGTAAACATTGTGAACATTCCTTTCTCAGGCCTTGGTGAGCTGTCTGGAACTGCTGGAAGACGAAAACGTGGACACCAGAGTCTGTGGATGCAAGGCTTTAGCTTGTCTCAAGGTACAAACAACTGCTACAAGGTGGTATCATTGAACTATATGTGTCTTTAGGTATCGGACAAATGATCAGTGGTGGAAGAAATATTTCAATCTTTTACTTTTATCTTTTACTCATTAGATTATTAATAGTGAAGCATCAGTGTTAGAGCAGCATGTTACTGTTGTAGCTGCTGGAGGTGGAGCTAGTTTACACTACTTTATATACAGTTAGCTAGTTTAGTCCAGTGGTTCCCAACCTAGGGGTTGGGCCCCTCCAACGGGTCAGCAGATAAATCTGAGGGATCGTGAGATGATTAATGGGAGAGGAAAGAAGAAAAAACAAAGTTCTGATACACAAATCTGTTTTTGGACTTTTTCTCTAATCTTTTATTTTTGGTGAAATATTGGATCATTTGAACATTTATTGAAATGAAACTATGTGAGAAGTTTAGAGGGAAAAATCACTATTTGGTGGAGCTGTTAACAACTCAGACATCTGAAATGCAGTACAGTACTTGAGTAAATGTACTTTCCACCACTGCTAATGATCAATATTACACCATGTCGTCTTGCTGTTAAAGTACTGTTGCACTGAAACACTGACATAATGTTTTGCCTGAAAATGGTTAAATGTAAAGAATAGCTTGTCTGCAGCATGTTTGTACTGTACTACAATATGTTTGAATATACTTACTACTGTATTCCCTGTTGTGTTTTCCAGGCCAAAGAAAGCATCGACCAATTAGTGTATCTTTGTCGGACAGACAAGGAGGAAGTTCGAGATGCTGCCAAACAAGCTCTGCTAGTGCTCGGTAATCATAACCATCATTATATTAATAGTGACAGCTAGACAGTACATTTCCTGGAGAAAATGTGAGGCTGGTAGCGAAAAGCACAAAGCAAAGGAAAGGTAGTTGCTGAGTGACTATAGGTGGATGTTATTATGTTACCGGGGGATTGCAATAAGCTAAATAAATGCAGAAATCCAGCCTGCATGTGTTGAATGATTTGGATAATTGGGTTAATCTGGACTTATTAAACAGCTGATCACTCATGATGCAATGTTACTTAGACTTGTCTCACCTACATCTCAGCTATAATGAGTATAATGTTTTCATAACCAGAGGTATGCTGAGGAGCCAAAAACTGTAGAACTCAAGTAGAAGTTGTCATCAAAATAACTACTTGAGTTGGAGTGCAGAAGTATCGACTGAAAAAGCCACTTGAGTAGCGTTATTATGCCAAAAAGTAAATATGATGTCAGCATGTTACAATGTCCTGGATGTGGTGAGTCCTCCGTGTCTGGGTATAACCAGTCAAACAAAGACAATAAGATAACAGAAGTGGCCAAATCAGTCTCCGATGATACTGAAAATGTCTAATATCAGAAGACTCATTCAGGATCATAAGGAGATAATGATGTGACATTTCATCATGAATTGCCTATTAAATACAGGTGTGTTCACTTCTTCACTTTTACCTGAAGAAGAGCATCTGTGGTTGAAATGTTATATCAGGCATGTCTGCATGAAATAAAAGTAGTATGTCTTCTATTATGCATGCATCATTTGCTCTCTTTTTCTGTCTATCTTCATCAGGCTAAATGAATGACCATAAAACATTAGCAAAGAAGCACACCATTAGCTCGAATATAATAATATTAATAATGAGTTTTCTCTAAAACTCTATTCAAGTAAGAGTAAAAAGTAAGCTGTGTGTAAACTACTCCATCAAATACAATTTACTTTCAAAGGTTACCTAAAGGACAGGTTCACAATTTTTCAAGTGTGTCTTTAAACAACAGTCAGATGTCCATATGAACAGTGAAAGAGGTTTTCCTCGCTGTAATCATTCGTCCTGTTCATACTGGCTATTAAAAGATCCCCTTCAAATGTGCTTCCATTGTAAGTGATGGAGGCCAAAATCCACAGTGTGTCCACACAGTCATTTAAAAGTTGATGTGAAGCTTATATGAGGCTTGAACAGTCTGAGTTAGTCATATCAAGTGGATATCTGACACATTTACAATCTTATTACCATCAAATTCCCTCTTTGTGTTTCCTTGGACAGTGTTTCCCTGTTGAGCTGCGGTGGAAGTATAGTAACAAAAAGAGGAACTTTGGCACTAAAAAGACTGTAACATTGAAAGATATCTACTTGATTTGAGTCATTTGGACGACTGAAGCTTCATATTAGCTTCAGACAGCGAGATCACCCATATGCAGGCGCCGACAGCATGGACAGTGTTTTTGTAATCACTCATAATTCCAGAAGGGGGAGACAAAAGTCCCGCACTCCAGCTTTAAGTACATGTATCAGTAAACGTAACTTGTTACTACTCACCTCTGCTTATAACTGATAATAATAATAGCTAAAACTATGAAAACAAGACCCATGGTGTTAAAAGAGCACTTTATGCACTTGCTACTTCTTATACGTTTACTGTGGTGACTAAAATGACTTGTTATTTTTTTCTGTCATTCATCTTTTTCTTTCATTCATACATACATTTTTGATAGAAGAAAATCATTAAGCCAGAAATAAGACATACACATCCGTCTTGTATTCACCCATTTGAGTTTTTCCAAACAAATGTCAATGGAGAGGATGAATGCATTCATTCATTTACCCATTCTTTCGTTCATTTTTTGCATCTGTTTTTTGTTGTTCTTCCATTCATCGTGCGGAGCAGGTGAGGAGGGGAAGATGGCCCACAGACACGTTGAGATGTCTCAGGATGGCATACCGAGACTCTTCGCTCCTGGAAGCATGGCCAGCACAGCATTCTAACACTACACTATACACACAAACACACACATATACACACACACACACACACACACACACACACACACATAGGGGTGGCAACAACACCAGAAAGTCAGCTATACAATATGAATGTTGTGTTTTGGCAGAGCTTTGATACAACATCATTAGAATACACAGTATGCTGTTCTTCCACCCTGTTCCCACCACTAAAACATACAGAGACAATATATAATACATGATATACAGTATACACTGTCAAAGAGGTTGCAATAATTAATACTCACATCAAGAACTACAACTTTACTCATCACTGGGCAAACATTTAGTCAGTAAGCTACACAAACCAATTTAATATATCAACGTGTGCTAACTACTCAGAGAAAATCAGTTGGACTGTAAAGATGCCGGGAAGAATGTACAATGTGAGCAGGCATGAATGGAAGGATGGCTAAAGGAAGGGATGGAAGGCTCGAATGGATACTGAGGGAAGTGGATGTGGGGGAGTTAGGAGAACAGGGAGGAACATGTCTGTGAGTCATATTCAGGTAATAGAGTTCCTACTTATTCCTTGCCATCACGGACATGTCCCTCCACAGCCCAGACACAAATACATGATTTTGAAGTAAGCTAGCAAAGCTATCTAAAGTCACCTTGTCAGCTAATTCCTGTATTCATAGTCTACAAAGTGCCAAAAATTTTTTAGTTTCTTGTATTTTTAATATCAAAGTTCTATTACTTTGACTTAAACTGTGGGTTTGACTGGTTACATGGTGAACCAATGGGCATACATGCAGTAGACTGACTATGGCGTTCTACTGTATAATACTACCACTAACCCTGCCATCACATAAAACTACATGTCCTACTGAATACTGCTGTCTCTAGTTTAGACTCAAGGATGTTTTTGAACAACCCAGCTTGTTCTATGAAGTGACAACTGAACATTAACAACTGGCTTTTCTCATACAGCAGTGCCTATACTGTGGCCATTGGTTTAACATATCTGAATTTTTGCCAGATCACTGTCTGCAGTACTTGCACCAGGGCTGTAGTCAAGACTGCCTAAGTCCAGTCCAAATCAAGTCAAGTCCAAGTCTGAGCAGTTTTGAGATTCTAAATTGAAATCAAGAACAAAGAAACAAAACGGTGCCCATTCATGTTGTCCTTTTTTTGTTCGTTAATCTGCCTAAATGTTTCATTATTTATTTACTAAACATGTTTTGTTATTAGTTACATTTATTCATTTGTAAAATGATTTTGTCCAATTCGATGGACAAATGAGATTCAATCCAGGGCTAATTACCACACGATATATCTAATTATACTGGAAAGGTAATATTCTTGCACAATGCGAAAGTTAACTATCAAAGTCCAACGTCTTAACACACATTTGTGCATAAAATTACATGTCTAAAGTGAGTATGCTTGGTTATTACATGGCAAAAACACACAATAGATAATCTGTATTACTTATTGACAGTGCCGAACAATGACGTGATTTTAAAGAAATTTGCATCTCTATGGGGAACTGACAGCAGAACTACAGTCAGCTATGAGGCAAGAAAGGCAAAAAAAGAAAACCAGACCGTTGACCGAGGCCAAGACAAGTACGAGTCAAAACACACGGGACTGAGAGATAATTGAAAACATGTTTCAAGACCAGACTTGAGACGCGAGTGCTACGGCCTGACTTGCAATATTGTGTAATGCACCGCAGAATGGAAAAGCTGGAACTGTAGAGGAGGTCATCATGCCCACACTTTACTGGTGCACAGAAACTGTGTTTGACTCACATAAATGGGAAAAGCATTGGTTTGTTCTCAGAAATATAGATATTCTGGACTCATTTGTGTGAATTTCTTTTTCACTGCAGGAACAACTAGCAGATTACTGAGATTGTGAGCTCATTAAGATCCATAGGGACAGAAACATTGGTTTAAAGGATTGCTTTGCTTTGGAGTTATGGGTTGCTGTAATCCAATTCCCATTATCCATACTGGTTATGAAGTGATTCCTCCATAGCACTGCTGCACAGTAAAGGCCTCAGTATGCTTCAAAAGAACCAGTTTGTATGATGTGTTGTCCAAACACATCTAATAACAAAAAAGTCTTTACTGTTCTGTTAGCCTTCTGCCTCCCCAATCTCTCTCTAAGAACTCTGTTCTTTGTTTTGAAGTTTCAACATGATGAGGTGTACAAATTGGGATAACGGTGCACACTTTGACACTCTTTCCTTGAAGGTAGTCATGATGTTGCACCTGGTTGTTCACACCAAAACCAACAGAAGTAGCTGTGTAAAGAGCTCAAGAGAAAAGTTCAAACCCTGCATGCTTTCACACCTGCACTCACCTGGTCAATCGCCGTGTAAAGTGGACCTGATATCGGATTGCGTGTTACATAAATTGTCGGACGCAAGTGGGGTTTCAGATGCTGTTAGACAAGTACTTCACTTAAAGCATACTGAGGCCTTATGAGGTGGGGAACCACGTCCACAGTACAACATTTTTTGTTCCTGCCTTGAAGATCTTAATTTTTGAGTGCAAACCAGTACTTGTTCCCACAGAAGGACTATCAAAATCTTGATTTAGGAGTGTCAAAAGTGTCCTGTAGGTCATAGGAGTGTGTTGGAGGAGAGCCAAACTAATTCTTGAGATTTTTATTAGATTGTATAGGTTGATACGATTGGAAAAGATACGTTGTACTGTATGTTCTTACATTCTTCCTGGAATGTCGGTAGAGCTAGAGTCCTTTAGCCAATGGTATTATAAAGCCATTTGTACTGGGTGAGCAGGCATGGTTTCAGTGTGTTGCTCAGGATGACATACTGTGGCTGATGCAGGGAGGGAACCTGTGACATTGTAGATACTACAGCTCAAACAGCCAGCAGCATGTCTGACCTAGCAAACTTACACAGACAACTGAACAAAAATCCATTTGCTTCCTATCTCATATCTGCAACACTGCTGGCTTATTAACTGTGAAATGTCTTTCAGTTCAAAAGAGAAAAAATAAGGCAAAAGAACACGTGACCTTTTCATTCTCTGCCTCACGGGGCTTTATACTAAATGTTGTCAAAATACCCTCAACAGATTAAAAAGAAAAAATATAACTCACACTGTAGTTTTGTATAAAGGTTTGAGACTGTAGAAAACTTGTTAAGTTGCTTCTGCACAGAGAATGGTTTAAGCAATTCAGTGCCATTACTCTTTACATATCTTATTGTTTATGAAAATACATATAATATGACTATATGCCACTGGAATTAAATGTTATTTGATTGTAAATTGTTTTTATTTTAGCAGAGTCTTAATTTGTAAATGTATACTTTGTTTTTCTGAGATGCATTTTTTTTTACTGTATAATGACACAGTTTATCTTCAGTTGTTCAACCAATCAGTTTGATGAACTGATTCATTGACTGACTGATAAGGACACTACTTTCTTTGGCACTTAACTGTGCCACTGACATACAGTATCTGCTGTAAAGGGGGTGGATTTTTGTCTGAAGTTACTGAATATTTGCATTACTCTCACAGACAGCTGTGGAGGACTAAATCACTGAGCAGAGTAGAGATAGACATGCAGCTCTGGGATCAGTTCATTAGCAAGTGATTTAAAATTTCTGACATTTAGGAAAAAATTACAATTTTTATTTGTATTGGAATGCTTATACATTTGAATAGGAATAATTCAAATAGGACTGGATATAATTTAAAGGGCCATACCACTGTTTTTGCATGTTTTGTGCTATTTACTGCAAATGACATATTAAAATCTTTAGGATTCTGCTGACCATTTTCCAAAGTACAGAAGTGCATTGTATTCACCAAGAAAAACACTGAATACCTTAGTATGCCAGTGTCGATGCAATTATGACCTCTATCTATCATAAATATGAGTGAGTATCTTATAATTACAAAATGTGTATCTTATAATTACAAAATGTGTATCTTATAATTATGACTGTATTTCATAATTACGAGATCTGTAGCTTATAGCTATGATTTAGTAACTCATAATTACAAGATCTGTAAATATGAGAGGACAACCTTTTAATTACAAGATAATTTCCTCACAATTATGAAATAGGATCTCAAAGTTTTTGGATATTTTCTTTTAATTATGAGATACAGATCTCATAAAATTATGAGATATTAATTGATATTTAAGGGGTAATCTCTCCAAATCCACCAAACACCAAACAAGAGTCAATGGCAGAATAAGCTGTTTGGCATTGGCAGAGAAGATTGGCATATTTTTCATGGGCGTAAACCACATAAAAGGGAAATAAACAGGCTTTCCAACGATATAAGATTTATTGCCAAGAAGCATCATTACAACAAAGAAATAATCTACCAAACACAAATTTCCTTACTTTTTGTGCTATGTTTACATTTAAAAAAATGTAACACTACAAGCTTGGAAAATGGCCAGCACTCATGTTCAGAAATGTGTTTTTAGGAGGGGGGGGGGGGGGAATATGTAAAAACACAGGTATTATTCTTTAAGCAATGGCCATATTTCTGCAGGTTTAACAAAAGTGTACATGGAGTATTGTAGCTTTATACATAACATTGTTTTCTTCATAGTCCACCATGTTATCCACACAGAGTTTGGCCAGTGTCAGTGAAAATGCCTAAATGTCCAGCCCCATGACAAGTTGTTCCTGTTTATTGTAATATTGATTCATTAGATTCACAGTGACACTGGTAACAGGGATGTTGCCCCTCTGCCTTTTTCAAACATCTCCTGAGCACCATTACTAGAAAGTCATCTCAGCCAGATGACTGTTGACAGCGTGTAGATGTGTCCCAGTCTCATACTGTATACTAATACTGTACAATGTACTGTGTATTAATGTTGACAGTGCACTGTTCTGGCAGTATAAAACAAAATTTGTACTAACAGGAAATGATGGCAGTCCACCACCAATGGACCCTTGTCACGGCAGACATTTTGGCTTTTCAAAGTAGGAAAAGCACTGCTGTAAATAATAACATTAATGATGGCTCCATTCCATTAAATAACCCAGTATGTCAGTTAGTGAACATGCATGCTACCAGAGCGATGCAATTCACCTAAATGCAGAGCGGCCAGCTTTAGTGTTATTGATTCCACCTGTGCTGTTCCTGCTTTGACAAGTCAAAATGTCTATAGTTGATGATGTTTAAATGAAATGTGGTACTGACCCCTCAGGATGAATTGTGTTAACTTTGGCTATCCTCTGACTTTTCATCTAGCGACATCTTCATATCAAAATTTCAGTTTGTCCAACACTTTGGGTTACATTCCCATCAGTCTCAGTTTTACTTCATGAGTCCCAATAAGCCAATGTTGTCATGCTAACATGCTAAACCAAGATGGTGAGCTAATAGACATTACCTGCTAACACATCAGCATGTTCAAGGAAAATTATGGCACTTTTCAAACCTGGGTGTTATTCTTTTAATGCTATCCATTCTGACTATGGTTCATGCTAACTTAAGACCCACCACCACGGATGTAGAGATTTGGGAATCATGGACTCCGGCAAAACAACATAGATGAATGAATTAAATGAATGAATGAATGAATGTGCAGATGAACAGACAGCTAGTTTGATTAGCCAACAAGTTGCCCCCAGAAGTTTGAGCAACTAGCTTCAATAGCTAACTCAAGGGGCTAATTTCATCATTACCCGTAGTCAGAATGCCCAGGTTGAAAAATACATAAATTTTCCTTTAACATTGTCATTGAGAGCATGTTAGCTCTAACTGTAAACGTAGCTCAAATTCAATTCAATTCAATTTTATTTATATAGCGCCAAATCACAACAAAAGCCATCTCAGGGCTCTTTTCAGATAGAGCAGGTCTAGACTGTACTCTTTAATTTACAGACAGAGAGACACAACAATTCCCCCATGAGCAAGCACTTGGCGACAGCGGTAAGGAAAAACTCCCCTTTAACGGGAAGAAACCTCAAGCAGAACCCAGCTCTAGGTGGGCGGCCATCTGCTTTGACCAGTTGGGTTGAGAGAGAGAAGGGGGGTTGGGGACACAGAGACGCAGAACAACATCAGCAACAACAATAACAACAGATACATGACTAGCAACAACAAACAGCAGCAACAGCAGTACTGCTGTGTCTAAGTACAGCCTCACAGAGCTGCTAGCATGGCTACAGACTTGTTTTTCCCATCGGCCAAGCTGCCAGTCCACCATCAACCACACTTTTAACGGAACCTCACTTGATCATTTTCTCCAGTGTAAACATGTAACATGCTATACTCAATTAGTGTACAGTATGCAATGGGGACATAGCTTTTGTCTTCAATCGGGAGGGTTCAGGTTCTTAATGTACAATGTGCCAACCCTGTTTATTTCTCTGAGACTGACAATTATTTATAATGTAACAAAGGTTGCTGGCAAAACTAAAGTGAATTGAGAATTTACAACTTTTAAGACTCTTATGAGGAACACATGAGTATGCTTGTAAAGATGTAACCATCTTTACACGAGAGCTTAGGGCTGTGTCTTAAAATAGGCTATGCTGTAGTTTGAGTTCTGAGAAGTCAAAAATAAAGTCAGAATTCTGAGCTTGAGGAATTCTGGCTTTTCTCTCTATGAATTGTGAGTTCAATCTCAGAATTCAATATCCAGATTTATCCAGATTTTAACAATTTTTTCCACATAGCCCTAATCCTCTGCCATGGCTCATAATAGTAGTTACCCCTTTTTATTGAAAGCAATAAGAAATGACTGCTGTACTGTTGTGTCCATGAAAAGAACTGACATTCAGATATGATTTCAACTGTAAGAGGTCAGGGCTGATTCCAAGTTGTATACTGTGTACAATTTGCCTGTTTAGGTCTACTTTACAGCATACTAAAAGCAATAGTGTCACTGGAATCATAGGACTGATGTCAGGTGGGGAGGACTTACTGTATGTATATGTGATGGCTACCACTGTATTCATTGTATTTACCACTATTTTTAGTTTCTATAGGACAGCAGCAGTCTGCACCTATACCTCTGCATCCATAAAGCATCTCAGTATTTAAGTGCCTCAAGGTTTGATAGTGACAGAGATGCAATAAGACATAGATGAGATACTTTATTTAAGAATGAAGAGAGTGTGAAACAGTGGGAAACTGCTGCAGTACAGTATATATTTTTCCCACAAGCTTGATAAACTGTGCAGCATTGGAAACAAAATGTTTTATTCTTTTTTTTTTCTTTTCTAAAATATATTTCCAGGCATTCTGGTGTCAAATATATACAAACTATTAAAAATGTGTTTAAAGATTGTCTCATGTGCAGTTGTGTTTGTTAAATTTACCCTTATCTGCTGACACACATACAAATAACACATTCATATTCTGGCTGAGGCCTGTCTTGCACTTCCCTAAAAGTTCATGGAATTTTTGAGATTGAGTTAGACAGTTGTTCAGGTTCTGGGGAGACATCAGCAGACTTGACGTCTTTCCAAACAGTGACTGTCATTATAAAACAGATGTAGGATGTGTCGGATTGGTAATTTCACAATAGGCAGTGTCATAATTTTAGGGAGTACTACATGTGAAGCAGAACACTTAATTCAAGAACCCAAACAGTCAGTTCACCCAAAGTATAAAAAAAGAAACATTCTCTCATTTCCCACTAGTGGTATCTGGCCACATATAGTCTTGGTTTTATTCGTCCAGGTTTGAGATATCTGTCTCTGGGATTTCTGCCTCTGCCCTTATACAATGAAAGTGAGCGGATTTTAGTTTGTGTCACTGGCAGCACTGAAAACTTACATTTAACAAACATTTCGCAAAATGTGCACAACTTAAAAGACCTTTTAGGCTTGCTTGTTGGTGTACTATCTCAACAGGCTAAATGGGAGTTTTATGTCTTAGAACATATAGTCTTATCAAAGTTGCAAGTCAGTCTGCAATATAAAGGAGAATCATAATCATAGTTTCTGCTGGATCTGAGGTTGGCCAAATTAAACTTGACACTATCCACAAGTTGCTTTAGTTGTTTCCTATAGAAGCATTGCAAAACAACATATGAACTCATGTACTACTTTATTACCCTAGTCCAATACAATACTATATCCTTTTTAAGTAAAAACATGCAGTTTAACATCACAGATCAATATAGATAGAAGTTGTTTAACCCATTTATAATATTATAATGTGGCTTTTTTTTTTTAGTTATTTCAGGGATTTAGCCCAGAGAGCATATAAAAGGATATAAAATATGCTGCATTCAAGGCACAAATACTGCTCACTTCAGCTTGGGTATGCAGGTAAATCACTTTGAACAAGACTGAGGTCATGTCATTAATGCATTTATTAATAATGAATGGACAGACATCTGCGATTGTAAATTCAAACCTATTTAAAACTAAACAAAAAGGCAGTGAACTATGATTTCTGTGGACAATTCCTCCTGATCAGTTTTGCACTCATTATGAACTCACACATGCACTGTGACTTCTAGATGTGACTTTGTTCTGAAGCTAATAATTGCTACAGAATCAACCATGAACCACACTTGTGCAAAGCTACTATGGCATTAAACAGATGCACTCATAATTTTAAATCAAGCATTTTATTTTTTATATTTGAAATGAACATATTTCTGACTTTTATTATTACTTTCAATATAGCTTTTGACATCTCGAGGTTATATCCTGAGAAAAGCTCATATCTCCCAGGGACGGGAAGGCAGCTCTATTCCTAACATTGTGATAAATGGGTTTAAATGTATTCCAACGGGGCGCCCCTCCTGGCCAATCAGGGTGTCTGCAGCAGCTTCGACACCACCCCCCAGCGGCCGCACAGGCGCACTGAGCTCCCAACTGCCATTTTGTGGCAGAGGCTACTCTGCTAAAGCGGGAGAGGGATTAAAACAAACTGCGAAGAAGACAGCATTTCTTGCCAGCCTGCCAAACTTTGTAGCACAGACTCTGTGCTTTCGGCCGAGTTAAACGGGAGGAGAAACACACTAAAAAGAGGTAAAGTATCACTACTTTTCTGATAAGGGGGGAGTTTGCAGGATCTTTAATCGGCCTCTAGGTGTCACGATGGGGCTCTGGGTCCGGGCAGATCGTCGGAGAGTGTTTGTCTCCCTCTATCGTTATTGAAAAACCCGTCAAAATATGTTTAAATAGCTGAAGTTCTACTAAATATACACACAAACCGCCCCATTTCACGCGTATCTGTGAGAATATCGTCGAGGATAAGTTACGAATACTTCGATGATTTGGTTGGAGAGTTTAGGCCAAGGCGTCCATTTTCTCGCTTCTTTGTTTCCCGTCTTTACAGCCTTGACGACATGGAAACTGGCGGGTTTAAGTTATCGCCCATAGCTAATGGTAGCTTGTTTGCATTAATAAACGCAAAGTGTATCACAAACAAACACTCACAATAACATGAGTACAGGGTTGCACATAACATTGACACAATTTACTCAGCTAATGCTGCGTCGGGTTTGGCTTGTTAACTGTTACATAACGTTAAACGAGACCTTTATTTAAAGTAATGAAGGTAGCAAGGTTAGCTCGGATTCAAGGCCCTTCCCCACCCAGCGCACTTAGCACGTCTGAAAGTGTTGAAAACGCCACAGTCCCCCCTAAAATAACCAGAGCAAAAATCTGTTTTACAGTCCCATTTCACCTAATTAGTACTTGTTGTATCTAAAGTTAAGTCACTATTATTGAAATGTAAGTTAATTCACTTGGCTTTCCTGTTAGTGGAGTACACACACGGAAGCGGTACATTAAGGCCAGCGCGGAAAAGAGAATGACGAAGCATTCACAGCAAAACGATCCTCAGTGATCACAGCGACCATATACGACCAAATACACGATCTGTGTCGCCCCAACATCAGCTATATTCCATTATCAGGTGTTGCATTTCTAGTTTTTCGGTCATCGCGCCGTGGTCGGAATTGGCAGTTGTTGTTGCACCCGTCGCCCGCTTGTCTCTTATTCTAAGCCCACCTAGAGCCTCATAGCCACAGATATATATTACAGCAGAGAGCTCCCTCTACGACTCGGCTTGGAGAGCTACAAAAATACCGCTGTATAAATGCTGTGCAAGAAGGCGACAGCTGCTCTACTGGGCGCTTGGTATCATTGCCATGTTGTGGTCAATTTGTTAAACCATAAGTCAAAATATCTAGGAAGGCCTATACTAGAGCCTCTCCAGCTTCCACCCATTTAGCAACATAAAGACAGGTGGACATGGAAACCTACAAACAAACAGATGTTAGGTACTGTCAGTGCTGGCATAACCATGATTCTGTATCTGTTGCACTACTGGACAGCAATGATATGTAGTATACATTTACCAAGTTGTTTTCATTAACTCCATATGGGTTTAGACGATGCAGCTCTGATGGTTTTATATTATGAGATGATGACTACTTGACAGCATGATCTGAAGTACATGCACTCAGTTTAGCTCAGTAGATACTTTGGTTGTTAATGGAAAAAGCCACATCATCTAAAATACGAAACATGTTGCTGTAAGTGAAGCTGGCAGGGTCAAGGGTTCTGTCATTGTTTGACTAAATTTTCAAATAGTTTTGCTTGATGAGCTACGCAGTCTTCAGTCTGATCAGACCATTTCAAGGAGCAGGGTGAATGTGTGTTGATGCAGCAAGGACCAAAATCATCAATCTTTGGCCTCAAAAAAGGGTCAGTAAGATCTGGGGCTTGTGAAATGTGCGAAAATCATTTCAAAGACCCGTGGTTATCTATCACCCTTTGTAAATCTGTGGTTATTGAAAAACTTGAGTTTGTCTTTTTAAAAAAAATTGTGTACAAATTATATCAGCAGTGAGGTTACACAATGGCAGGGGAAAATGCCTTTGTGAAAATCTGAGTACTGATTCAAAGCAGAAAATTGTGTGTGAAACCTCCCACACTAATTCTACATGTGTAACGTCTGTGCTACACACAGTGTTGGATGCTTACCGCACACTAACATACGCATACTTTGGCCTTGCTTTGCTTTCAGCTACAAAAGCTTTTAGTTTAAGTGTGTGTGTGTGTGTGTGTGTGTGTGTGTGTGTGTGTGTGTGTGTGTGTGTGTTTGTGTGTGTGTGAGAAACCCTTGTGCCACAGACAGTGTGGGAACCTGTAATGCAGTTTCATGCAATATCTGCTTTCAATTTGTAGTCAGATGTTGACAAAAGCAGTTGTTTTTCTGTGTACTCCAACCTCGCCATAGAAATAGAAGTTGTAGAAGTTCACAAATTTGAATTGTTCATGCAGTTTTTTCCTCAAATGGTGACAACCACAGGCTTCAAAATGATTTTTGAACATTTTTTCACAAGCTCAGTATCTTAATGACCCGTCATTGAGCTAATACTTTTCCTTCATTCCTGCTTCTAGATGCAAAAGGAGGTGTTGCTCTGTATAAAGCAAGCTACCTGATAAGGAAGGCAATGTGTGCATGTACATTGATTTGAAAGACTGGGAAGAATTCCCTCAACTGCCTGTTTAATTGAAGTGGGATTGTCACCTGGAGCAAACTTAAAACTTACACATTTGAGTGTCTGTGAGTTGAGGAGCTCTGTCCTTCACTTACTATCACATGGCCGAGGTTTTATATTCAAGAGATCTGGGACATTGTCAGCTGCTAAGCTGCAAGAATAAAAAGAGAGAAGTAGAGTTATGTAAGCACTTAATAATAGAGAGAATCTATCTGCCCATCACAGAGTGATGATGTATCCTCCTTCCCCTCCCGCAGGTTTACAGAGTCAGGTAGCAGCCTGAAGCCTCAGGTGAGCACAAGTGTCTTGAAGAGAACAGTCAACAGTGTCAGAGATAGCTAGCTGTGTATAGGCTGATGAAGTCACTGTCTGTGTGTGCAGGTGTATAACATGTTCCTCTTCCCTCCTTCAGGTTGGCAGGGACAGTCAGGTAGCAGACAGTTGATTCAGCAGAGCTCAGGGCTTTCAGCAGCAAAACCACCTGTATCACCAGTCTACAGAAATCATGAAATCAGGCACTTTTACCTTGCTGATCCAGGTAACACTAGTAGTGTTAAGTGCTACCAAGTTTACAACACCGGGATTCAATTGCTACAAAGTTCCTGCACTTGTATTCACATTATTAAGGATTTTTAGTACAAGTTATCGCCAGTGTGCAGAATTTTTTTTGTTCTTTCACAACAATGTGATTACAGTGTGAAATATGTCACATGTCAGTAGTGAAGAATTGGAAGCCTTGTAAACAACCTAAGAAGTTGAGCATTGAGTGGAACAGAGTTCTGCCAGCCAATTCATGGGGGTGGATTCAATATTATGTGAACTGAGTTGGCAAAGGGGTTGTATTCAGCATGTAAGTTCAGACTGTCATTCTGGAGAAGCCTGAATCAGGCTCAGCACTGGAGTTGAATGTTTTCCTGTGACTTAAACATGATGACTTGCTGGTAACATATCACTCTTTTCCTGGGAAAATCCAGGATTTCTCACCATAACACAGTGCCACAAATGATTAGTCATAGAATGATGTTCATTTAAATTTTTGATGTTATTCTTACATATGTGTTAGATCATAATACACTGGCCAATGATACAGAACTGTTTGATACTGTTTTTCATGATATACTTGCTCCAGTTAAAAGTTTGTGGTTATATAAGCTTGTATTAGCTTGTAAGGTTCTTCTCTCCCGCTGTATTTGAAGGCACCAAGTTACTTGTTGCTGTGAAAATCTGCAAACTCTTCCATGGTGTAGGACTGAACACTACTGAATGGCTTACATAGCTTGGGACCGACAACTCGCATAACACACTGCTACATAATGTTTCCACAATGCCGTATTTCAGTTCCTACCCAGCATGGACGGAGGGCCAACAGAGGGTGTGGGGGTGGTGGAGGTCCCCGCCAAAGACTTCCCCTCCATCCAGGCCGTCCACAGCCAGGATGCTATGGTGGCTGACCTCCTCCAGCAAGCTGCAGAGGCCGGGGGCGTGGTGGAGGGACAAGCTGGAGTCGTCCTGGAACAAGGTGCTTACTAATTGGGCATGAAACAGTGAATTTGTTAACAGGAGACAGAGTAGAATGGATTTTTATTGCAAGTAGACAGCTTTATGTGGAAAATGTTTTTTATTTCCCATCAATGTTGTGTTTCAGGTCATGGGGAAGGGATGGTAGCAGCTACCCAGGCTCAGCAGCAACTGATGGAAGCTGGGGTGGGGGTCGGTGTAGACAGTGGATCAGGGGTTGAAATGATGGTTATGGACTCACTGGATCCCACGCTGTTGCAGATGAAGACTGAGGTAAGCTCAGTGTTTAAAGCTTTCTTTTGATGGCACTGTCTTGCAAGAATCTGTCAATTGTGGTGATGTCATGCTAGTTTTATAAATGAAATCAGCTGGAACTGAGGACACCTAACTTGCCTGCCTGAAATCTCATGTAACAGTCTATTAAATTGAAGTTGATTTGCAGGTGATAGATGCTACAGTGGGAGGGTCGTCAGCGACAGTGGGTGTTGTTGGAGGGGTAGCGGGTGCTGCTCACCAAGCAACTGTAACAACAGTGGACCAGACTCAAATCATCACACTACAGGTAGGTGCTCTTCTAAAGCCATTTCACATCAAATCATCCTCCAGGTCTTAAGTCTCGACATGTGCTCGTCTCTCTCTGTCCTCAGGTGGTAAACATGGAGGAGCAGGCAGCTCTGGGCTTGGGGGAGCTCCAGCTGGTCCAGGTGCCTGTTTCTGCCACCACAGTGGAGGCTCTGCAGCAAGGCACCTTTGTAGACACCACTGCTATGCCAAAAGATGGAGACCCAGTCATCTGCCACACCCTGCCGTTGCCTGAGGGCTTTCAGGTACACAAATCAACATACTCATCAGTCGGGCTTCCACTCAGATGTACAACACTAATGAATGCCTGCACTCAAAAAAGAATATTAATATGGCAATACAAGAGGGGAAGAACATAAAAAGATAATGTTATCTAGTCAATCAGCAGGGGTAATCCATCTGCAAGACTGATATCAGATGACAACAGAAGCTTCATCCATCCAAGTCTTTCAGCCTGTTACTTTGGGAATGAGCCAATGGAAGAAATGCACTTCATTACATAAAGTGGAAGTTTTACATGTCGACTTCACGTCTGAATAAGTGCCTGAGTCACTTCACTGTTGCCCTTTCAACACAGCAGTCTGGATTGAATACTGTCACATGAATGCAAAGGCCACAGTAGCACAAGATCAAACCATGATCAGACAGATGTTTCCTAACCTGTATGAGCGCTGAAACAGATGTGTCACTGAATTAACATCTCTTGGATGATAATTGGGGGAAAAAGGCAAAAAAATGATACTAATAAACCAGGAAACACTGTCAATGAGCCTATTTTGATTAGATTATTGAATATCCAACAAAATGCTTTACATCCAGCATTTTAGCAAATCGTAATGAAATGAGAGTCCAAACTTAACATCTTGTCATTCTGTGCTTGTGCGCTATTTGTCAATCTTAAAAAGGAAGCAGAATTGCTTAAATAATAAATAATGAAATTGATGAGAAACAAGGCGCTCATGATGGTTATTTATTACAGCTTCAAAGAGAAAACAAGCTTTAAAATCACATAATTGAAGCTAACACTATTCCTCCTTTGTATCATCATTTTTCCCTTTAATGGTCTTACCATGTCTCAGTAAGCCATTGTGGAGCATAAATAAAACACACTTATGTCTTAAGGACAAAAAGACAATACTGTAACAGAAAGATGAAGCCAGCAGTGTTGCATATTCCATTTCTTAGGTAGAGCTTTATACTTCCTACATCAAGTGATGATCGTTAATGAATGGAAATGTAACATTAGGGATGTCAGTAAAAACAATAATCAGCTACATTCCTTCTAAGGTTTATTCTTTGTAGACTATTGTCAACCATTATCCTGTGTGTGAGTTTAGTTTGTGAACATTATTTCTGACCAAGCTGCCATGTTTTACCAGTTTGAAAATAAAAGACTGAGACTTTTATGACTACATTTGCTTATTTCTTGCTCAAATGTTCAGTGCAAGTTTCAGGGTGAGAAATGAGAATACATATTCAAAACTTCACTTGAGAATGTAATTAGTCTGCTCTGCACCGGTCAAAACAAGAATGTAAAATAATCTACAATGCTAATATATTCTCGATCAGCCACCTGTTCTCAAAATGAATTATCACGTGCTGGCATCAAACCCTTAATCTGGATCTAATCCCGATCTTAATCATGCTTCACTTTGCCTCTCAGGTCTCTATGCTGGTAATTCCATCAGGCGCATCACTTCTGTTTTGCAGTGCAGCACCTATAGTCAGCAGTGACACAGTGACTGAACAGTTCATGCATTTGATCTGTAGGTAGTGAAGGTTGGTGCTAATGGGGAGGTGGAGACGGTGGAGCAGGAGGAGGAGGGAGGAGAAGTCCACCCTGAGGAGGAAGAAGAGGAAGAGGTGGGGGACCAGCTGCTGGAAGAAGGGGAAGACGAGCCCATTCAGCCCCCGAATGATGACCCGACCTGGCCTAAGGACCCCGACTATCAGCCTCCATCTGGAATCATCAAGAAGTCCAAAAAGGTAAGATAGTTGTGTGTTGTTATTGGGGATGTGCAACTCTTCTCTGGAATTAAAGTGGACTTGTCAGACATCTGGACAGGTCATCAGGTGATGATGAGGTCTAACGACTTGCTGTTTGGCCAGGGTAAAAAGAGTCGTCTGCGTTATGCTGAAGGAGATAAGGACATGGACGTCAGTGTGTATGACTTTGAGGAGGAACAGCAGGAGGGTCTTCTGTCTGAGGTCAACGCTGAGAAAGTAGTGGGCAACATGAAACCACCTAAACCCACGAAGATCAAGAAGAAAGGTGAGACACTGCTGTCTGCTGATCTGAGAGAATGATGACATTGATTTAGATTGGATTATCTGACAAGTTGCATCAGGTGGTTCCTAGGTGGCGTTCAGACCAACTTTATCCCTGCAGAGAAACACAGCCACCTCATTTATTTTCAACTGAATGAGGCCAGTCTGTTGACGTCGTGGGCCGCAAATTTTATGTACCTGGGTGGCCCAGGTACATAAAATTATTCCTTTTCTGTAGCAGTAAACACAACACACAACTGGCTGATAACTAACTGTGCTATACTCAGAGCTTTAAGAGATATACAGGGCTGACAACAGTAACATTAACATGATTAACAGCAGGGCGACGGCTATGTAGTGACCTCCCTCACAGACACACAAACACACTGGATAGGCTCTCAGCTAGCTCAACTACAACATAGGTATGACACAGAAACTTTTACAAAGAGCCATGAATGTGCTGCTGGTGACTGTCAAAGCTCCAGTAGACTCTCTGTGTTTCCAGCATGGTTATTATGCTTGTAATTCTTCTTTGTCGACACCTACAACTACTGTCCATCTGACCACCAGTCTGTTCAGCGCCTCCATAAGGAGACGGAGGGTAGTGTAAGCCAAAGTAGCTAAATCAACTGTGAGCAGTCCTGTGTTTAAAGAAAATGTATCAATACTTGGCACCAGTGTATTGCAGTATGTTGCAGTATCTTTTTTTTTTTTGTCCCACTCTTAAAACAGACAGGTGTTAGAAATGTGGTTTTTCAAAGCAAGAAAATGAAATGTTCCAACAGGGAATGGCAACTGTGCAAATAGACACATGACACAAGGCGAAGGAGAACAACTCTGGACTAAAGCAGAGTTTTGATCTCTTGAATATATTTTGAAAACGTGAAATGTGTTTTATTATGTAAATAGTGATTTAGTTTTAATAGTTATTTATTTTGACATTTTCATCAAAAAGCAGAGTTAGTCTATTTTGTCAATTAAAATGTGCTGTGAAAATGGAAAATTCATTTTAATATATAAATAGTTATTTCTTAGTAGTTATTTATTTTGACATATACATATTTATTTTGAGTAGTTGTTCATTTGCAATAGAGTTATTCATTAGTCTTTGTTTGAATAATTTATTACTGAACTCGCCTATCACACACTGTGCTGCCTTCTGCCAGTAGTGAAAGTAAATTCTCAACCTGTGGGACATACTGTGCTCTCTGGCAAAAAAGTTGAACCTGATTCAACTTTTGCCAAACTGCATCGCAGCATCATCCAGCAACATGCTGCGTTGGTGACTTTCCAGAGTTACTATAAACTGCTCTGGTTGACTGGTAAGCCTTCTAACTCTGCATCTGTTAGTCAAATTGGACTTCCTGGATCGTATTTTATTGTCTCACTGGTACCTGAAACAACTTGGACACCCACCAACACAGCCCTTTACACTGATTTAACGCAATTTCACTGATCGCTTTAAAGGCTAGAACATCGTCAACCTGCGAGAACAGAGAATAGTACTGCATCCTGCTACATGATGTTATTAAAACTGTCTTTCTAACAGAGATAGTGTTATTTGGTGCCTTCTGGCTTCCCCTTCCCTCCCTCATACACACATACAGAAAGAGAGACAGTGCCAGATGGAAGTTTGGGTTGCATTTTCTCTCTCCTTGTCCCTGCCTGCAAACCGGTCCTCAGACGTGCAGGCTTCCAGCTTCGCCATAGCTAATGTTTCTCCAAAGGCCTCTCTTTCCGCCTCCTAACATTAGCTGATTTGCATGTCCACATTCATGATAATATCAAACATTTGAAATTAAATTTGTTTTTGTTTTTACATGTGTGATGAGTTTTCAGGTGTTTAGTACGTGAGACAGCTTTGGGATTATGATACAAACACTGTTAAATATGAGGTGTGTGTGTGTTCCACTGATGTATGTTAGGAGTGAAGAAGACATTTCAGTGCGAGCTGTGCAGCTACACGTGCCCTCGACGTTCCAACCTGGACAGACACATGAAGAGCCACACCGACGAGAGACCTCACAAATGTCACCTGTGTGGACGAGCCTTCAGGACGGTCACCCTGCTAAGAAACCATCTCAACACACACACTGGTATGCCCAACTTTACATTCTTTTCTATTAGATTTTCAATGACCTGGGATTTTTTTTCAGCAGCACTTAAAGATGTGTCTTGTTTTGTGTTTTTGTAGGAACTCGGCCACACAAGTGCACAGACTGCGATATGGCCTTCGTGACTAGTGGAGAGCTAGTTCGTCATCGTCGCTACAAACACACACACGAGAAACCCTTCAAATGCTCCATGTGTGACTATGCCAGTGTGGAGGTAAGACAAACTCCAGTCTGCTTTATATTCTTACAGCTTTACGCAATTCACAGTTGAGTTTTTTTTAATCATCTCCATGCTAATCCTTATTAAAGAAACATATGAACAAAAAATCTGAATCCAAACTCTTCAAACATATCAGGAAAACTGTTGAGGACAGTTACTACCTGCGAGGCCATTATAATGGCAGATCTTCTTCTTCTTCTTGTGCTCTGATATGCAACTGTGTTTGTGTGTCGACGTCATGTAGGTGAGCAAACTAAAGCGTCACATTCGTTCCCACACTGGTGAGCGTCCATTCCAGTGCAGTCTTTGCAGCTACGCCAGCAGAGACACATACAAGTTGAAGAGACACATGAGGACACACTCAGGTAAAACTAACATCTGCTTCTCTACATGTATAAAGCAGTGAAGGCACACAGGGTGGCTTATGTCACTTTTGAGAGATATGGGACCAGTGTTGTCTTTTATTGTTCTGATAGATTACAGACATGAATGAGTAAATTAAACAATATTATACCTGTGTGCATGTTCAATCCTGATCTCAGGAGAGAAACCTTATGAGTGCTACATCTGCCACGCCCGCTTCACCCAGAGTGGAACCATGAAGATGCACATTCTGCAGAAACACACTGAGAATGTGGCCAAATTCCACTGTCCACACTGTGACACTGTCATCGCACGCAAGAGTGACTTAGGTAACACACAAACACACACACACACACACACACACACACACACACACACTGTAAACTTACCACACAGACAAGATAGTTCCACATTGTTTCATTTCTCTGAGTTTTCTCCTGTCATCCTCGTGCATCTCCAGGCGTCCATCTCCGTAAGCAGCACTCGTTCATCGAGACCGGAAAGAAGTGCCGTTATTGCGATGCTGTGTTCCACGAGCGCTATGCTCTGATCCAGCACCAGAAGTCCCATAAGAACGAGAAGAGGTTCAAATGCGACATGTGTGACTACTGCTGCCGCCAGGTCTGTGTGGACACAAATATTTTTAATATTTATAATATGTAGGGCTGGCAAAATTACAAAACCATACTGGTAACAAATGAGTACTTTGATGCATGTTAGGAAATTTTGCTTGATGAGTTAAATACTCTAGATGAAAAGTTAAGAGGATCACCAAAGTAGGATTCGTCCTCTGGTGATCATAAGTGTCTGTGCAAAATTTCATGGCAATCCATCCAATAGTTGTTGAGATATTTCAGTCTGGACCAAAGTGGTGAACTGACTGACATTGCATCCTTTGAACAATGCCAGTAACATGCCTAAAACTCTGAATGGATGTCTAGTATAGTCTGTGTAACTGTGGTGTATATAACTGTGTGTTTCTTACTGCTGGGTCCAGGAGCGCCACATGGTGATGCATCGTAGAACCCACACTGGAGAGAAACCTTACGCCTGCAGCCAGTGTGAGAAGACCTTCAGACAAAAGCAGCTGCTGGACATGCACTTCAAACGCTACCATGACCCCAACTTCGTCCCCACCGCCTTCGTCTGCCCCAAGTGTAGCAAGACCTTCACTCGCAGAGTAAGGACACTTGTCTTTCTAGCTATCACACACCTGAAATGAACTCCTGTGCGCTTTAATAGGGAGGTTATAAAAGTCTACAGATGAAGTAACGCTATGTTCTTGCAGAACACCATGGCTCGCCACGCTGAGAACTGCTCTGGTGAAGTGGAGGACGCCGAAAACGGAGCTCCACCCCCGAAGAAAGGAAAGAGAGGAAGAAAGAAGAAGATGAGGAGCAGGAGAGATGACGATGACAGCGGTGAGAATTTGACTTTGTCTTGTATGCAAGTATGAGCGTGATACTCATGTCAGTCCTCATTAGTTTATCTAATGCATCTCTCTGTCGTTCAGAGGACGATCACGCTGAACCGGATGAGGAGGACGAGGGTGAAGGTGAGGAGGAAGCATCACTGCTACAGGAAGAGGATGAGCCAGAAAGCATGGAACTGGACCAGGCCCCTGCTGCCATCCCAGTACCGGCCCCCGACGAGCCACCAGTCAAGAGGAAACGAGGCCGACCTCCAAAGAACGCCCCCAAACCTCCAACACCCAGCAAGTCAGTCAGGGTGGCGGCCAAGACAGCTGCTTCTGGTGAGGACACTGACATCTAACTGATCTAATGTCTCATCAAAAACAGGATGTTTTTAGTCTTTGGGGTGGGGTACTTAAATGTAATATTTACAAACTGTCAAAGCACACACACCCCAGCTTAAAAAATTCCCTCGAAAGGTCTTAGAAGGTGCTAAAGTCTTCAATTTAATTTAGAAATGTCTTTGATATGTTTTCTTGCCTGCCATACACAGTAGTTATAAAATGCTTTTGTATGTGGTTGTGGGCTGTCGTTCTGCATCTGTAAACTCCAAGTAAGACTGGTGCAACAGTGGATTGGAATCCTGTCTCACACACACACACACACACACACACACACACACACACAGTCACTACTGCTAGCTACAGTAGCTAGTAAGATCATCCACTCACAAAACAACAAAAGTGAAGATTTTAACAAAAACTAATTCATTATAAATTAATTTATATGAATTATTTTTTTAATTTGTTAATCCATCCTTTAATTTTCTGCCCCTTATCTGGGTCCATTAATCGATAAATTATTTTTAAGAAATATGTGATAACACATGATGACGAAAAGAATGCAAATGCATATTTCTGGCTGTGCGCGTACACACAGTTTTACAGAGTTTTATGCATCTGGCCCTCATTCTTTCTATGTAGTCCTACACACCTGCAGCGGTTTTATCACATCGATCTCACAGATGGGCACATTTCAGTTACTGTACCCTGACTGCTTCTGCTGTCTGTATCATGCGTCTGATGTGTGCTAGAAGAGGCATTAAATGACGCAACATGAACCGCAACCCTTAAAAATAGCAGAGAGGAGGGAAGTGGTTGAGGAAGAAAGAGGGTCAAGAAAAAGGTAAACATAGACGAGAGGATGCAACAAGCACTTGTAATCTTTATACAGCCCTCCATAGTTTCCATAGCCCCATCTGATGTCTTCAAATTACTATAAAATATGTCGTTTACAGTGGTATAAAACAGAAGGCAAATTTGACTTGGTTGTTATTCCCATGACCCCTGAATGCAACATTGCAGCATGTCTTTATTGTTGTGTGTTGTAGCTGCTGCCATCATTCAGGTGGAGGATGAGAGCACCGGAGCAGTGGAGAACATCATAGTGAAGAAAGAGGAGGGCGACGCCTCAGCAGCGACACCTCTAGAGCAGGGAGTGGCGTTGACGGTGGAGGGGGTGGGGCTGGACGGGGAAGGGGTGGAGACTGTCGAGTTGGCGGTGAATGAGGAAACCGCGGCCGCTGCCGCCAACGGAGATCTGACGCCAGAGATGATCCTTAGCATGATGGACCGGTGAACACAACACGCAGCCACAAACATGTAGCCGGACTAAGACTAAAAATTGGCAGATACACCATTAACATTTTCACATCCTTTGCCTTCACCTCATGTTCCATCTGTATGTGCTTTTAACTGCAGCCATTTTGCCTCATTTGAAGTGAGCTGCAGAAACAACCCTGCACAAAGAAGGGAAGCCGCATGTAAATACAAAACACAGACACCGGCACACTGACGTTTGTGGGTCTCACACATACACAAAGGACCAGATCCCACTGCACACACACCGCTGTCATTTTCTCCACATCATACACACACATAGTCCAAGCTAACGCCAGACTGCTCTCTGCTCTTAATGCTCTTTCTTCAGTTTGAATGTCTTCTGAATGAATCATTGTGTATTTTGCTACTTGTTTCTCCCCAAAGCCACATCCTGTGTCAACCTCTACCCACATACCCGAGAGTTAATGTTCAGCCGGAAACACACTCCTCTGTGCATTGCTCTGCCACAAGGAGACATGCTTTTATCGACCTTCATTATTCACTTTGATTTCCTGCTCTTATGCTTGCTGTTCTTGCAACAGTGCCCATCGTCAAATTCCAAGCCTTTCTATGTGTATATATAGATATAAATGTAGTTTTTCCTAATAAAGACGTAGTATATGGTACTTTAGTTTGCCTCCGAGATACCACGTGCATTTTTTTTTTTTTTCCAGAAAGTATGATTTCCCTCCTTGGCCTGTGTAATCACAGAGGTCCATGTTGCGGTGTTATCAGTTGAAGGAAGTTAACAGAGGAGGATTCTTTCTGATGACAAAGATTGTAGCAAATGGGCACAGACAGACACATTTTCTCTCTTATCTGTCACTGACATTTGTCTTTCATAGTTAATGCTCCTCTGCTGTTTCCACACAGTTTTGCCATCACATAAACTTGAGAAAATGCAGATCATCCTGATGTAGTCGGTCAAATATTGTACTATAATTGTGATTTGAACATTCCAAATATTTCAATTAATTATGGAATTATGTTTATGCATTTGAATCATCTCACTCAAAGTAATCAGCAGTGACAAAATCAAACATTGTTTTTCAAGATAATACCAGCCTCGCTTTAGTTTTCCTTTTAAACATGTCTTCACCTGCCAGATCATATTGTGCTTGGAAAAGTTATCAAAGATTAGGTTGTGAATCAGTGTGTCACTCAAACAGCACCCACCCACCCACCATAGTGATCCTCAATTTTGGCAGGTGGTTTGCATGTAAATACACATTTTAAACCCTTTTTGCTTTTTGATTTCTTTTGAGCCTTTTTAATGTTTTTTAAATAGCTGATTTGAAGATGTGTTGGTTGAAAGGGGCCTAGATTTATATGCTACACATGTTAGTGTCATATCTGGTACTCCATGTCCTGAGCCTGTAAAGGTGACTTTCAAAATGCCCCCCCCCCCCACCTCCATTATGCTTTCCTTCCACAGATGAGTGTTTTGTGTTGGAGCCCCTTTTAACCAACCACACTGAATCTGAACCACTATTATTTTGCTCTCTATTTTCTGTTGCTCATAGCCATTTTGTTTCCTCTTTGAAACTATGTTATAGTTTTCATTTCTGGCCATTTTTGCAGTTGCTCTCCTGGTCGAGCTTGGTTCAGTTCAATAGTATGACAGAAGCTTCGTCATATTCTGTTGTCCTTTAACATTTGGCCCAAAGCTGTGATGCTAGTTTTACCTGTAAAGGAACAAGAGGTTTTTGAGTATCTGTTCTGTAGGATAAAGCAGTTTGACACCCATCTAAAAATGTGTATTGAATGAAGTTCAGCTAGTAAATTGTATGTAATAACAAAAAACAGCATTCTTGTTCTTGTTTGGTTTTTTTTGACATGTGTTAATACTGTTTTGGAAGGATGGCAGTTTTTGAGTCTTTGCTTGCCATACCATGTGAATTAATGAGGTAATTAAGAGGGGTCCTCACACTACTATTAGCCCAGGTTTCATGACAGTTTGACCACAGGTTATAATGGTTGTTAATATGGCCTTCCTTCCTTTTTATTACAACAAGATGTTATTTTGTTATATGAAACCATTTCCTCTGTAACTTAACATTGGTTAAGTTACAGAACATGCTCTGTATTGTGACAAGACTAGGTCAAACCCTAGTATATGGCTGGACCTTGTATGAAACACTAGAGGGCTCTTAATTTGAAACGACAGATACAGGAAGTGGCGACACTGGGTCGACTGAAGTTACACCATTGGCTGAACAATGGTTTAATTTCACTCGGTCAGACGTTTGCATTTATCAGGCTTGGCCCACTGTGGTCCAGTCAAACACCAGGCTGTAAAGAAGAACCATTGTGAACACAGAAATGGTTACTGAAAGATATTAGTGCCAATGTGCTAAAGAAGGAAATCATCATTCTTATGTCAGACTGACACTTCTGTAAGAATCACCCAGAAATATCAATTCTGTCACTGCACTGCTGTTCTGAGAGTTAATTCTGTAAAACAAGAAAACAAAATGTTCTGTTATCAATGTATCATGTTAATGTTCTGCAGAAAGCTGAATAGAAGATGGATGTTTGACTGTTCTCGTAGCAACAGCGTTGTTTTTTGTGTGCACATTGTTGTCTTTATTTTTGCAGAAGAAATGAAAGAAAACACTTTTAACATAAGCCGCATTTCAACCTCAAGAACTTTCCCCAGGGACTAGGAACCTTTTGAGGAACTCAGTTCCTCTACGACTCTACCTGCATTTCCACTGGAGGAACCAGGGTCTAAATGAAGGGGAGATTTTCCAGAGAGATTTTTTTTTACCCCCAAAAAAGTCCCTGCTTGGGGGGTAGTTCTTACCTAAAGTATAGGAACTTTGGGAGCGAGGTTTGCAGGGATGACCATCACTGATTGGTCAAACACATACAGCATGGCTGCTTCAACTTGTGTGCCACTTCATTCATAAAACAAGGAAGTACCCTTGTATCGATTTAGGACAAGGGAAGGACATTTCTCTTTGTTAACGTTAAAGTAAAAGGCTTTGTCAGCGTCCCGACTCATTTTAAACAGAGAGAGAGAGACAGCACAGCAGTGGTTGAGTGAGGAGAGGGAGCAGTGGTGGAGAAAACAAAGCAGTGAACGAGAGAAATAAAACTTTTATCTGATTGTTTCATGGCACTTACGTTATAAAGCAGAAATAAATCATCCATCAAACACTCAACAGATGATTTACTGTGGAGACATTCAGTTTTCTACTCTGCATTCATTACTTACATCCAGCTCATGCAGCAGTGAATACAAAGAACAACAGGATAAATCTGTGTTGATTTTTTCCTCATGTTAACACTGTGACTGTAAGCGTTGCCATCATTTTTTTTTTAATTCCTCATGAGTCTAATTTGCATGATCTACCTGGTTCCTCAGATGCAGTGGAAACGCAAACTGGATGCACAACAGGGACTTTAAAGTTCCAAGTTTAGTCCCTGAGATTAGTTCCTCTGGGTCCAAAGTACCTGGAACTTTTGGTGGAAACGGGGCTTTAGTTTTAAAGGCATCCCTACTGTGAAGACCAACAGAACAGAAGAAACCTTTGTCATGTCCTTTTTGAAGATGAGACACTGTACAGCTGATGAATAATAAAATCATCCTTATGGGCCCATAACCGCTGTCTGCTGCTTTCTTTCAGTTTGTAGTATTGTTATGCAGGGTGGGGTTAGGTGTTGAGGAGGAGGTTTAAACAAGCATGACATGCATCCTGTCCCACCAGACATGCATATTTAAAGTATGTTTGAAGCAATTTAAATGTGAGAGTTTGAGGACAAAATTCTTGTTCTGTGTAAAAAAAACTTTACCTATAGTTTAAGACATTACTGTTTTTCCACCCCAAAAAACTATGATGTATGTTGTTGAGATGGGTAATAGAGACAAACAGTAAAAATCACTCTATTCATTCACTACTCCCTATATCATAGACACTCAGTAGTGAGCAGAAAATTTGGGACACTCACTGATTATCATCATTTTGTGTCATCACTGTGAGCTGTAGAGTGACACAACAATACTTTTCACATCTATAAAATGTACTGCATTGTGAGATTGTTATCAGAAAGTGTAACTTTTTTTTGTTTGACTGTGGAACCGTAAGGGCAAGATACAGCGAATATGAAGTGATTTCAGATACAGATTAATAGCTCAATAGATTGATTAGTCTACAGCCATACTAGCTGACACTCAGGCACAGCAGCCCTTTGAATTAGCATGTTAGCATTCTAACCTTTGCTTATTATCACTTAACACAAAGTACAGCTGAGGCTGATGGGAATGTCATTAGTTCTGCAAGTATTGGACAAAGTGAAATTGACCCGATGATAGTGTTAGAGGAAAAGTTATGCAATCACTAAATTTATTAGAATTCATCCTGAGGAGAACATGAATATGTGTATCAAATTTCTTGTCCATGCATTCAATAATTGTTGAGATATTTCACTCTAAATCATAAATCAAAAGTCAGAAAAACCAAAGTCAGCAGGATTCATCCTTAGGGGAACATGAATGTGTGTACTACAGTATATTTCATGTCATAGTCATTGAGATATTTCAGTCTGGACCAAAGTGTTGGACCGACTGACCAACTTTGCTATACTTAGTCATGCTGCTAGCATAACTGAAAACCATGATAGGCTTGTACAATATCAGGCATTGAGTGAATTATGGATTAAACCAGCCAACAGTATATAAAGCATGGATGTATTATAAGAGCTCATATAATACATCCATGATACAAAGTAGTTAAAATTAGCTTCACCTCCACCAGCTACAGCATTAAAATGCCTCCTACCCATCAATGCATCTGTGATAATAATCCAAAACACTCTGCATGGTGAATATTCTTCAGTGGTGGAAAGTAACTAAGTACATTTACTCAAGTACTGTACTTAAGTACAATTTTGAGGTACTTGTACTTTACTTGAGTATTTCCATGTGATGCTACTTTATACTTCCACTCCACTACTTTTCAGAGGGAAATATTGTACTTTCTACTCCACTACATTTATTTGACAGCTTTAGTTACTTTTCAGATGAAGGCTTGACACAATGGATAATATAACAAGCTTTTAAAATACAACACATTGTTAAAGATGAAACCAGTGGTTTCCAACCTTTTTGGCTTTTAACGTCTTACAAAAAGCAGTGTGTAGTCGGGGTCACATTTCACATGTCTATGAGTTGTTAACAGCTCCACCAAATAGTGATTTTTCCCTCTAAACTTCTCACATGCTTTCATTTCAATAAAATTATGTTATATATAATAATATATCAGCCAGAGGGACCCAACCATTACTTTTACTTTAATACTTTAAAGGACCAGTGTGTAGGATTTAGTGGCATCTAGTGGTGAGGATGCAGATAGCAACCAACTGAATACCCCTCCCCTCACCCTCCCCTCCCAAGCGTGATGGGGAACTTACAGTGGCCACGAAAAACATGAAAGTCACTCTCTAGAGTCAGTGTTTGGTTTGTCCATTCTGGGCTACTGTACAAACATGGCGGTGCAATAGGGCAGGCTCTGTGGAAGAGGACCTGCTCCTTATGTGGATATAAAGGGCTCATTCTAAGGCAACAATTTATTTTCATGGGATTATATACTAATTAAAACATACTTATGAATATTATATTTCTGCCAAGTCTGTTCTGCTAGATGCCACTACATTCTACACACTGCACCTCTAAATAGGATTTTTCATGCAGGACTTTTACCTGTAATGGAGTATTTTTACATTGATGTATTGATACTTTTTTGTAAGTAAAGGATCTGAATACTTCCTCCACCACTGATATAAATACTTCAGTATATTTTGATGCTAATTTAACTTTTATTTAATTCTGAATGCATTCTTAATTGTAAAGGAGAATATTAACAATGTATTGATACTTTTACTTAAGTACTTCCACCACAGGTGCCAAAATACTTTAATTTTTTTTTCTCATGCACATCTGGGTGCCCCCTAGTGGCTAGAGATCAGTCTTGCACTGGCTGTGCATGTACCACAGAATTGCTGTCTCTGCAAATTAAATAGCACCTGTTTGACTTTCTGAAATGACCGTCTTCAACCACTGAGATGTGTTTGCCATCTGTTTCAATGTTTCAATGTAATCCCATGAAGCATTCAATATTTTAAAAATATCTTTAAATGTCATATACAACACTTTGAAGTTGTGAAACTGCAGATTTCCTGACTGTGGTGTATTTCTCAGTGTGGGAGGTTAGATGAGATGAGGTTCCTGCCTGCTCAGTCTTCTCTACGTTCACTGTAATAGTGACTCACAGGATGGAACAGGATGTGAGTGTGTCACCTTCACTCTGCTTTTTCTGACATCTGCTGCTACACACCAGTACCTGCCTTCTCTGGTGTCTGTCCTGTCCTGTCTGACGTGGATGATTACTGATTTTACTGATTGTTTATTCACATGGGCTTTATCTTTTTAAGTCTGGACATATGAGCTGTGAACTGAATATTAAGATCTACATTTCCCTCCATATATTTTTTTTAACTTTTTGTGTTAATAATGGAGTGTGAAACACTCAGCCTGACCAGTTTTCAGTCAGAATAGTTCACTGATGATCACAGCTTGACTTCTTTTAGGACTGTGCATCTTTCCAACAATACCAACGTTTTATTGAAGTTGACAGTATGGACTCCGTCTCTCAGAACCTGCAAGGTAAGACCAAATTCAACAGCTTTTATCTTAAGAATTTAGTTTGCTATTTCAATAAAAAAAAAGGTGTCACTCATGTCTATCTCCAAGCACAGGAAAGCAGGTTGGTTCTGACATATCTAGACTATGGATATGGTCCACTGTAGCAAAAAAATATCTGCAGAAGCTTCAGATAGTTCAGAATAGAGCAGCACTGGTCCTGAGCTGTTCTTTCAGACAACAGGTTGAGGGAATGCATGCTGGTCTCTTCTGGCTAAAGGTGAAGAAGTGGCTGGGGAATATGTGCTCTAAAACAGCCAAGGATAACCTTTACTAGGAATAGCTCTATTCCTAGTAACCTAGTATCCCAATAACTAACGCTTTAAGGAAAACTTTTCTGTACAGGGCAGACATTCAGTTGAACAATTTATTATCAATATCAAAAAAATGGCTAAACAAGATTATTTTAAAGAAAAAAAAGCCTAAGAGATTTCTAATGAGCTACAGATACATGTAAGGCTTTTCAGACTAACAGGATTTATACAGCTGGTTATGACAAGAATATAATGGTGTTCTACAGTATGTTGTGTTTGTAGACTGGGTTGTGATGGGCTTTTGATTGCAGTGTGTATGCTGCAATACTGCTGATTGTGTAATACTTCATCTTCTACCTTGTCTGTTTCATGTGTATGTATTTAAGCACGTATATGTATGTATGTAGGTACTAGTGCCAATAACCAATTTCCTTTAAAAGACCATGCCACTGAGTTTGTATCATTTAGGATAGAATAGAATCTTTATTTATATAGCACTTTTCAAAACTAGGATTACAAAGTGCTTCACAAATTGCAAGTGCAGATATACAATGACAAAAGAATGTGTTGCATACTTCACTCAAAGACAGCAAAAGTAATTTAAAGAATAAAAACACACAGAAACAAATCAGGGCAGAGAAGCACTCCCTAAAATGCCTTTGAGGAAAGATAGGCCTTAAGAAAAGAATTAAAACATTCAACAGAGTTTGCTGACCTGACCCTGAGGTGGAAACTGTTCCATGGCTTGGGGGCCAGAACAGCAAAAAATCGGTCCCCACAGGTCCTGAACTTTGACCTGATGGATTTGTATGTGGTCTGTAGTTCACCAATATATTGTGGTGCCAGGTTGTGTAGGTAAGTTTTGAATTCAATCCTACATTTCACAAGGAAGCCGGTGTAGTGAAGCTAGCACCGAGCTGATATGAGAAGGCTTTGGAGGCCTAGTAAGCAGTCGTGCTGCTGAACTTTGCCATACAAACGTGCTGCTACGCCTTGGCTTAAACAGGAATAAAGTGACTTACAATAGTCAATGCGGGAAGAGACAAAATAGTGGATGACAATTTTATATAATAATGATAATAATAATAACTATTTGTATTACACCTTTCATACAAGAAATGCAGCTCAAAGTGCTTTACAATAAAATAATTTACATGCACCAAGTGCTTCACATGAAAAGGACATAAAAAGAACATAAAGCATGTAAAAAAAAACCCATTAATGTAACATAAGATGGAAAATAAAACCCACTCGATAACAATAATTAATATAAGGTAAAATGAAGTGAAAATACAATTCACAGAATGTGTACTTCAGTGGTGGTTATTTGAGATTTAATAAGTGAAAACTCAGAAAGTATTTCACTATGTGAACACAATCTGTAAATTGGCACCGAGGTCTCTGAAGCCATAGGCAAACAGAGCCTCCCTTTTCTCAACGAATACAGACTCACCAGCAGTCTTGATTTACCGAAATAAGCCTCTTTCAGCTTACCCTAGAACATCTTCCCACAGGTTTAACCTCACTGTAGGTCTTATCTGTGTTGGGCGAAACCTGAAGTTGCCCCAGAAAGAAACCACCCTTCATATATACAACAGCCGTGCAGTAAATCTATCCTCAGGTTCTATTTTTTTATTTGGAGGCTGTAGTTTGTGTAGCCATTGAATTATATTATGTTACACAGAGAGATGTTTCTTTTCTTTTCTTTTTGTTATTTTTAACAGACATACATAACCACCATATAGCTGTGCTACATATTACACAATGTTATTTTTTTTACCAAGCAGAACAACAAAAAACTGTGTGGTAATAACTTGATAATAATCACCAGACTGCAAAACATCATGTATATCCATGATGAATATAAATCAAGTGACAGAACCCAAATCTAATCAATCAATCAAATCTACAACAGTGACTCAGACAAACACAAAGCAGCTCCCCAACAGGAAGGGAAAAAAAAAACCTTGTATAGTTAGAGATAAGACCTGACGTCCATAGACATAAAACATTAACCCTTTAACATCCAGCGTTTTTATAGAATTTTCACCTATTTGGCATACCCAAATGGAAAAGCGTATAACAGAAGAACTGTAAGGCCATGATACATGTATTAGGCTTCATTTGACAAGTGACATCTTCTAGTTTCTGGAAATGTGTTTGTTTAGCATGTGGCTAAAACAAAAACAAAACTACATCAGTTCAAATAAGGCTCAAAAAAGTGTTTTTGGCCCTCGTTTATAATGAGTCATATTTGAATAACAAGAATTAAGACATGCTTTATGACAGAACTATGCAAATCACCATAAACCTTCTACATCTTGTCAACCTGTATGAAATTCCAGACCTCTAGGCCTAACCTTATGGGAGCTAGGGAGTTTTTGGTTTGTGGTGTCACTGGTGGATAACCAAACCTCTCCAGTTATCTCCAGTTGGCCAAAATGTGCCAATTGCTTTTACTCATTACTGTGTGATGCTACCGCTTACAACTGACTTAAGCGGGTTGTTGGCGACCCGGTGGATGTTAAGTGGTCCAGAAGCAGCAGATAAGCAATCAATCAGATCCAAAGTCAATAGAAAATGCTAATTGTTCCCACTGTAGGCACCATCCATATGTGCAATATACTGTGCATTAATCTCAGATCTAACATTTGTATCAATATCTCTTTAATTGGTAAAGAAACAGGCTCCACATTCTGTTAAAAATATCTTTCTCTGAGAGATGTTTTCAATATTTTGGCCACCTGAGTTAGATCAATGAGGGCAGACAAAACCAACATTTGATTTGTAGTAAACCGTCTAAAATATGCTAAATTGCTGATATTGTCCTTTGAATGTAACAACTTAACTAACAACTAAACATGGAATCATTCAGCTTTCACGGCATTATGAAAAAGCCTCTGAAACAGCAAGCAGTAGTGAGAAACACTAACAGTTTGATAATTGTGTAATAGTTCATGCTGTTTCATATGTGTAGTATCAGAGATGAACCACACTTTACTGCACCACAGTCTGGCCTCACAAACACCAGTTTTGCTGTTAGACAAAATGTTAGATAATTACTGACTCATTTTAAGGCTAAAAGATTAGCTGCTCTGCCCCCAGCTATCCCTCAGCTAACAGCTGTGTTTCCATTGCAACAGTCAGTGACACCAACTGACAAACCGAAGGAAACATGACTAAATCTGTGGTTTTTGAATGATGTTATGAACTGAGCATAGAGAGGGGAAAGACTTCAGAGACCACAGGATTCTTTGAAATTGTTTTTCTGTATTCACTTCAATCATGATTGATATTCTTGTTAAAATGTCCAAAGGAATTTATGAAGAACAGCAAGAGCAAAGAGTTCAAGAGAATGTGACCGTCAATATGCAGACATCCTGTGAGGTATCATCAATAAACCGCACACAGTATGACCATGTCTGTGACGCTCTATACCACAACATAGCTGAGAGAGAAGACGTATTTGGGGATTTTGCTTTTAAGGTTTGATGATCACCATCTCCATGATCATCATAATTTCCATGCCAGGTACCATTCCAACAGTGAATCTACCAGGGTGGTTCCCAGTACATGTAATTGTGAATGTTAATTGAAACTGAACTGAAACTGAATTCAACTTAAATTCAGTGACAATCGAAAACAAACACCAAGACACAGCTCATCAAACTGAAAGTTTTGAAAAAAGAACCTCATCATCATTAGATCGGAAGTGTTGGTGATATTTATCTGCGCACTGTGACCTTGCACTGAGTGATCACACAGGTTGCAGTCAACAGTTTGTTGCGTTCTTTTAAACCACTTAATTTAAAAAGAAAAAGGTAGAATTTTGTCAATTTAGAGGATGGGTTCACAATGACAAGTCTGTCTTAAAACAACAGTCAAGAGCCCAAATGAACAGTGAAACAGGTTTTTCTTGCTGTAATTATTCCTCCTGTTCATACAATGTAAGTGATGGGGGACAAATCTCACAGTCTTCCTTCTGCGCAAAAATATATCTAAAAGTTTATCCGAAGCTGATATGAAGCTTCAGTGTCCAAATGAGTCAAATCAAGTAGATATTTTTCAAGGAAACACAAAGAGGGAATTTGATGCTAAAAAGACTGTAAATGTGGCAGATATCCACTTGATATGACTAACTCAGACTGATGAAGCCTCATATGAGTGTCACACAACTTTTAAATGCATTTTTACACTAAATGACTGTGTGGACACACTGTGGATTTTGGCCTCCATCACTTACATTGAAAGCACATTTGAAGGGAATCTTTTAATAGCCAGTATGAACAGGAGGAATGATTACAGCGAGGAAAACCTCTTTCACTGTTCATATGGACACCTGACTGCTGTTTAAAAAACAGACTTGAAAAATTGTGAACCCATCCCTTAAAGATGCAGTATGTAGAATTTAGTGGCATCTAGCAGAACAGATTTGGCACAAATGGAATATAATATTCATAAGTACATTTCAATTAGTGTATAATCACCTGAAATTTAGAATTATTGTGTTTTCATTACCTTAGAATGAGCCCTTTATATCTACATAGGGAGCAAGTCCCCTTCCACGGAGGCCGCCATGTAGCACAGTAGCCCAGAATGGACAAACCAAACACTAGCTTTAGAGAGGGTTTTCTTTCGCGTTTTTCATGAGTTTTGCAGCCACCATAGATTCTCCTACACATTTGAAAGGGGAGGACAGGGGTATTCAAACTCTATACTCTGCACAAATTTACTTTGCCCCACAGGTGAACTTGATTGAGGCGATCCCACCATTGAATTGATTTTGGCCTGAAATTATTTTCATTGAAGGGGACGTATTATACTTTTCCTTATTTTCAGACATATATATATAATGTCACAATATCGGATATTCATGTTAAAAGTAGCCGACATGTCAAATAACGAGGTAAACGTATGTAGCAGTAATCCCTGTGAGCAGAAAGCCCTGGCTTCAGACTGCTCTGAATGCTCGGTTTCCAACGGTTTTTTCTACTTTCAGCCCGAGCTGACATCAGACAGCAAAGTAAAATAAGTAGTTTACTTGTTGGAGGTATGCTTGTTGTCTGCAGCTCTTCATAAAACATCTCACTGTGGCTGTTTCTGCTTGTACTAGTCCTCCCTGTGTTATTTCTAACTGATCTGCTGAACAAATAGCTCCAAATAGCTCTATATATTGTTGTTTCGACCGGTTTTTAGCACGGCTAAGGAAGCTCCGCTAAGTCAGTTAGGTACATGTTTTTACTTCCTGTAAATTCTTCACAATTAAAGTCTCCCATTAGTTAGTCATATAAAAGATTTTAATTTGAAGCAGTAAAACAGGAAATGTTTGGTTTGCAATGACGGTACAGTTATACAATTCTGATACGTAAAGCTGGCCAATCAGAACAGAGTGGGGTCATCGCGAAAGGGGCCTTAAAGAGACAGGAGATAAAATAGATTGTAAGAGAAACTGTGTATATTGAGGGGCTGCATAAAGGGTCAGTATAAGATGAAAAAGCAGTTTTTTGAACTTTGAATCATGCAAAGCTACTCTAGCGGAGTCAAAAAATAAAAATTTAGAGCTGAAATGAGCATAATAGGTCCTCTTTAATGCTGGTTTGACCGCATCCTTATAAAGAGCAAGTGAAACAGTTTGCTATATGTACCAAACCACCTGTCCCAGCAATCATCAGATTACACACTTTTTGTTCCCTCTATATTTGGCACATTCAATCAAAGAATCAATTAAAAAGCTCCAAGAATAGAACTTATTTACTTAAGAAAATGGTTAAATATGACACTGCATGTGTCTGAGGTCTTAGCAAATTTGCCAAAGAGAAAACAAACCCATTAGCCTTTGGGTTGGAAAGGCTGCCAATAACCTAAATGCTATGGAAATACACCAAAATTAACTATTTAATTACATTATTAAATGATGTTTAAGTGGATCTATTAAAACACACATTAGTTAGTCCTGATGACCAATCTCCACATAACTCAGCTGTCCATATGTGTGTTCTTATGTGTATTTAAAATTCAATATACAAACCTGGATAAGAAGCTGTTCTCTAATATGTTGGAGGATGAAGGTTCAGCATAGCAGATGCTGTAGTTGAGTTCAGTCAACCATTCTGAATGATTACAGGTAGAAATGTGTCAGTGTGCATGAAGTTCTCTCCTGTTTGTGTGTGTGGCTCTGTGAGCAGATCAGATCTCAGAGCTGCTGAAGCCCCACAGAGTCTGTCTGGTGACGCCCGTCATTCTAAACCATCCCAGTCAGCCAAGCAGATCATCCAACAGGTTTGTGGTGAGTCATGGACAGAATTAAGTCTTTAATACCTATGTAGAAAAATCAGGTATCAACATCAAGGGTTCAGCTACATAAGGCTTTTAATGGATAAGGTACAGTATATGTGGGACAAACCAAAAAAGATTTTAAAAAGTAGCACTAACACTCACATTACATGAAATGCCAGGATACTCTTATTAATGGCAAAATAGGTATTGTCCCTGCCTGATTTTTCATGCTAAGTGAGTGCTACTCTTAAAGCTGCATTAATTGATTTGTTTTGGCCACTTGGTGGCAGCGGAACAAGCTGTAAACACACCATTGACATACCAACACTGACGTCATAAAGTTGATATGGCTAACGTGTTAGCAAACAGTTGCCTATTTACACATCTGATCCAGCAGATATAGAGCTGCATCAACATTCATTAGGAATTGTGTTTGTGTTCACCTGATGAATGTACGTCCAATATTCACTCTCTTTTTAGCTCTGTTTTGGTCTTGAAATATCTGGCTGCCAAATGCTCCTCTGCTAGCCACTAACTTTGCTAACCTTTTCTGCTGATTCAAAATAGACTAAAATGCTCTATAGATTAGAGGGGAACTTGAGGTGTTGATAATTCGCTGTTGGTTTGTCACTATGAGTGACCCTTTTTCATATTACACATAGTCGTTTCATAAATTGTTAATATAAAAATATCAATAAGTGCAGCTTTAAATGATAATTTTGGTGTTTTTGCTTTGGATAGTAGATGCTTGGGTTTAGCACTATAAAGTAAAGACTGTATGGCAGCAGTGATTTCAGATCAAATTGCAGTTTTTGTGCCAATATTGACTGACTATTTTCATGCAGTAGGTAGACAATATTGCATTTTTTTTTCTCAGGGTCAGACAGTTTCATCAACAATTTAGTGTCCAGCCAATTTGCTGTTTTTACTCTTTGATGCTATAATAACCATGATTTTCCTGTCAGGGGATCTATGGATCTATCAGTGTCACATCTAATGTCTCTCCTCTATTTCTATTTCTTCACTGTCTCTCTCTGTAGGTGCTGAGTCTATGGAGGGGTTACGTGATTGCAAACAAGCAGCCTGTCAGGGTAAATCACAACTCTAATGTTTATTTTAGCTAAACAACCAATGAAACTCTTATAGTAACAAAAAATGCCATTATTTGAGCTAAAGCAGAATTTGATTTCCTCCCCTTTGTCTTGTTCACACTCTGAGTGTGTTCACATACGTGTTTGTTTGCATGTGTACAGGTGGAGAGCACATTCAGCTACTTGGACATTTGCTCCATCAACATTCACAGTCTCACACAGGTACACTCTCATTATCATTTTAACAAAATCTTGCATACAGTTTTTTAGGATTAGTTACATGCATGGTTCAATATTGAATCCACATCTTCAGAACTCTTCACACAGTCAACTTTACCAACACACTGCTGTGCACAGCAGCTCATTTTACACCCAAAATCAAATCAAATCAAATCAAAAACACTAACAACAGGCAACACATGATGATATTTTTATGACTGTCTGTGAAGTAGTAAATCACTTTGTGATCTCTAGATGTTTTTAATTATGTAGAAATTGTATATATGTTGTATATATGTTGTTTTTTGATTGGTGATAGTGTAAGAAATGTGTATACTGTGTAAACAAACTTCTCATTACAGAAACATCTGTCCACATGAATATATGTTTTTGAACATAAACTGAAGAGTTTTGAAGTGAGGATGTAAACATGTAAAATGTGCTGCAGATCCACAGAGTGTTTTTGCTTGTTTGTGTTTGATTGAGAAAAGTATTCAGGACATTTGAAGCTGTTGTCATTTAATGCTCTTTGTGTAAAAGTAATGCGAATGTTGTCACAGTTTGGTTTGAAACATGCATATAACCAATTGTAAAAAAAGTGTAATATATTGATCTTATTTAATATTTTTTCCTTTATTTCATCATATATTCTTATCCAGTTATATTCCATTTGTTCATATTGTTTGTATGTATGTATGTTTTTAGTCAATAGAATACTTTAAAGGTGAATGCTGTCTTGTAAAGTTAATCGGTAGAGCTTAGGGGTATTTTCGTGGAGAGTCAGCACCCTTTAGGTCCATATGATCTGATTTTAGTTTGTGTGTGTGCGTGTGTTGCAGATTGTGTTGGAGACAGACAGGCAGACTCTGTCTTTCAGTGTGTTGCGCATTGAGGATCTTGAGGCCATGGTCAGTCACATGACCGCCTCACTGAAGAGGATCTTCCCTGATTCATCTCCAGGGTGGGTCTCAATCACCAACCTGCTGCATGTTTGACTGCACACCAGCAGACTGAAAAACTATTTGCACATATTGTATCAGTCTTTACTGACTCTATCCCTCTTTTGAGTCTCTAAGCAGTTGCTGAAAAATATTTAAGTGACTCTCAGATTCAAATTAGATTTTAATGACCTGATGATATTTCCTCCGATTTGTTGTACTAAATCTCAATATATTTCTTGTCCTCTAATTTTTGTGTATATACCTTCAGGAAGCTGTTAAAGACGATTTCTCCTGAACTTCAGCAGAGACTTCTCACACTGACCAGTGCGATAGAGGAGCAGTTGAATGATCAGTCTGGATCCTGTGGTATGGACCTTTAATTTTACAGGGCAGAGGGGTGTTTCATAGAGGTGGCTCAGAAAAGCCAGGCTTACTGTGAAAAGTCTTGAATGAACTGAACAAACTAGAACAGGGTTAATCTGTTTCATAAAGGTGACTCAGAACTGATGTAAGTCAAGACTTGTCATCAAGCACTGGTCAGGCTAGTTTTCTGGCATTGTCTGGAGGGATACGTTTCCATGGTTACTGGGGTCAGACTTATATAAACTTTGACCTTGGACTAAGAAGTTCAAGTATTTCCAGGAGGTTAAAAAGTGTGTGTTTGGATGTGTGTTGCAGGAGGATTCTCTGATACCTATGCTGCTCTGTGTGACTTCAATGAGATGCCGTTTAGAGAGGAAATTCAGTGGGTAAGTCACTACTTTAATACAATGTAATACACTTTAATATGCTGTGAATACCAAACTACTGTAGTGACACTTAGAAGCACTTGACAATCACTGAATGTTAGCATCGGCGTATCCAAATAAAGCATGGCCAAGTGTTTTGACAGGATGTTGACAACATCTACTTCATCCACAAATGGAGAAAGTTCAACCTGCAGGACTTCAGCCACTTAGACAGCAGGTGAGATACAATACAGTCCTGTTTCATCCAATTTTTCCCTTAACCTCTGTTACATACTCTGTTTAAATTCCTCTCCTCTCCTCTCCTCTCCTCTCCTCTCCTCTCCTCTCCTCTCCTCTCCTCTCCTCTCAGGGACTTGGCAATAGCAGTAGCAGCTTTGTCCTTCAACCAGTGGTTTACCAAGATATACAGCAAAGAACTCAAACTGGTACAGTCTATTATTAGTTCATTAAAATGTCTTCTTCTGTTCTTATTCTGGAGTGGTTCTTATTCAGGAGAGGCTGAGATATCCTAACTTGATAGCATTTTGCATACTCAGGTCTCTCAAAGTCCACACCCTCCAGATCCACAGATGACATTATACAACTGAGTATTACAAACCATGACGAGTAGACTGATCTTACTGTAATGATCAGTGCGATGCTCCTTCAATAAACTCAATTTCATCAAACATGGGTCATGGGCCAAACATAAGGCTTATCTCAGCATAAGACTGGGTCTTAAGACTAGAAAATTTTCATGGAAGGGATGCTAGTTTTATTACTGGCTTTCACTTGTAGAGGTCCAACCACATTGATAACATCCAGCTGAGAAGATAAAAGGCAAAATCTTCACCTCTGTCGGGATTTAGCACTTAAGTTCATGTTAATGACTCCTAGAAGTTAATATAATGTATTTTTTCAAGTCTATCTTAAGCCAATACTAACATTTTATAACCACGCTAAAGAGTTATTGGCTGCTGTAATCCTTCCCTCTGTTCATACTGACCAAAAGTGTTTGCAGAGTGACTGCACTGTAAGAGATATGGGTTAAAATCTCCTCTCTCTGTGTTTCAGCAGTCTGAGTTAGACAGATCAGGTGGATGTCTTCCCAAGTTACAGTCTTTTTAGTACCAAATTGCTGCTTTATTTTCCACAGACAGTGCTTCCTCATTGAACTGCAGTAGAGGGACTGTAATATAAAAAGGGAGAGAGTACTGCGTTAAGATATACTTGAAAAAATCTCAATTTGTCCTTTGACAAATTAGTGAGATCCAGCCTTTCACTGCTTCTGAAACATCATCCCACCATGAGTCTACAAAAGTCTCCCCTAGTCCCTGATTCAACTTATTGTGAATTTATGGACCTTGTCTGTCTCTGTGTTTGTCCCTTCAGTCAGTAGACGTCCAGCAGCAGCTCACCTTCATACTGTCCAGATCTCCCAGTCTGGAGGAACTCTCACTGGAGACCAGCGGACTCAAACTGTGAGTCTGTGTGCAACTGTGTGCAGATACGTTGGTATATAGCAAGATCCTGGGGGAAGTAAACAAACAACTTCCCTCAACAAGACTTATAAAGCTGCATTGAGCACACTTCTTCAGGGAAGCTGCTCAGTGACTCACAGTTTAAGATTTAGCTGCACTGGTGTGCTCTGAGTTTAAATGTGTGATAGAGATTTAAAGTTAGAGAAGAGCTCTTTAGATGTTGGAAGGAAGCTTTGCAGATATCCTTTAATGCACAGGCTGAGCTTGACTGCAGGCTAGAGGTCCTGATTGCCAACATTATTAGAAAATAGGATCTAATGAGTCTGTACCCTCATAATGCAAAACCATGCCATCAGCCTGCCCTTTGTAATGTCCTTGGCGTAAGACAATACTATGTTCAATTGTGATAAAGGTGAATGACAGACTAACAAAACGAGGTGTATCATGTCACTGTCCAAGGTGCTGATCCTGGGACCCCAGGAATGCAGATGTGTTTCAAGATTCCCACTACTTTACTGGGAGGGAATGCAGTCTTTCAGCAGACTGGTTTTGACATTTCAAAGATGAATGATATAGCAGGAAGAGAAGTGAAGGAGGAAGTGAAGATGGTCTTGGTCTTTCGGTCATCTGCAGTCATCTCATTGAACTCTTCGTTGAGTTTGAACTTGATCTCTGTGGTGTTAAAAGTACTCTGAGACTTCATTGAAATGTGCCCGGCATCATCCACACTGATCACCAGGTTGTCTTCTGTTAGATGTGGCTCTGATGCCAATTTGCGATGATTTGAATGTGGACATTGTCATATGAACAAAGAGACACAGACCCAAAAGGTGTGTTATAACTAGGGAGAATACACCTCAAGAAAGATTTAAACAACATTTTTTCATATGTAAATCTAAGCAGGCTGCATGTAAGTCTGATTTAAAGTCTAGTTTATAGATACAGTATATACTCACTACCTTCCACATACTGAACATATGACGTTTATACAATATGCAAACTGCGTGATAGTACACCATTTACTTATGCTTACTTTTCCACATGGATGGAATTAATTGAAACTGAGACATTTGTCCTTTCCACTGCAGGGACTTTGCAATCAAAATGGCAGCTGCGCTGCGGGAGAACACCTCTTCTACCTTGCAATCCATCAACCTCTCAGGCAATCCAATTGAAGACAAAGGTGGGCATTTTATATCACATCTGAGTGGCAGAAGCACAGAATCGGAATAAAACATAAATGTTTGAAGCCATGTTACATCTTAAGCCACGTAAACCATGTCAGTGTTCATGTCTTCTTTTGTCAGTCAGAGAAAATGAGCTGCTAATGAAAGCTGCCACCCTCTTGACATTCTAGTATGTGATTTAGGATCTGTTTACCCAGAAAAAAACAAAAAAACAAAAATCTCACTTTCGTCTAGTTCCTCTAGTAAAATGAATCTGTGCAGATGGTGTTGGTCTTATTTGCCTTATTTACCCAGGTTTTCATCTTAAAAAAATGACCTTTCAGATATTCAACATGTGTTTTTGCAGTGTGCTGGGACAGTTTTCATTAGACTTACTTTCGACTGAAGAAATGGTCCCAGTGAAAATAGATACACAGTAATCTGGACACTGTTTCTGAGATTTCCCTGTTATTTTTTTCAAATGGCATTCAGTGCTTTGGGGCAGTGACCAAAAAGCGGATTGATGGCCATAAAAAATCTTAGGCTCGATCATCTTGGCTGCCAGATAATGTTAGGTACAGGTGTCGTAATGTAATGATAAAGCATTTAAATGTATAATACCAATTAAATTCACATTTTGTTAGTTGTACAGAGGTACATGGTTTATTTTCTGTTTACATTAACAGATTTCACATTTCTTTGTGTATACAGGGTGTAAACTAAGTAGTAATAGAATGGCCAACATTTTACTTTGTTTGTGTGTGTGTGTGCGTGTGTGTGTGTGTGTGTGTGTGTGTGTGTCTGTGGGTGTGTTTTCATTCCTAGGTGTTATAGCACTTAGTCAGGAGTTGGGGAATCTAAGTGAAGGACTCAAATACCTCTCTCTGTCCCGGGTGTCCATGACGGCAAGAGGTAGATTCACACACACACACACACACATACACACACACACTGCAATTATGGCAATAGTGGTTGTTTAACAATGAAGACAACAACTCCCATGATACCACAGTACTTCACAATGTCATCACCCTCCGTCTTTTATTATTGTTTTGATTGAGCGACCCTCAGCAGATCGTGTGTTTAAGACCCCATTACAAAGTGGTAGAAACTCCGCTAAAATTTCTAAATACTTATAATGTGACATGTCATAAGGGAAGCTTTCATACTGTACAAGAAATTGTGATGTTATATGTTTCCAGGTCTTGGTTGCCTGAGTCAGG